>NC_134399.1:2278520-2595191 GCF_050003625.1 Haematobia irritans
TAATAATATCTTCCTTGAATAACCATGTTAGCATGTTCCTTCTAATATGTAGATGCGCCTAGATTTCCAATAAATCAGCAGCCTTTAAGCTAAATTAGTTTTTCTGAAAGTAAACAGAATGATTCGAATTTAATTTTGTTCAATTAAAAGTTAATTTTGTTAAACATTACCTGCATAGAATATCAAGTTCAATTCTTAGTTCCAGTTTGCAGATTTATAATCTTCTTTTGCAGTTGTAGTCTTTTAGCATAAAAAGGTGTATTAAGGAGCTCGGTAATTTAATTTTAGTAACAATTCCTTTCCAAAATTTCCACACATTAAAATCGTCTATTAAAATTTGAACCAATCAAAAACAAAAATAATAGGAAAGCAATGTAATATTTGGTATCATATTGATGATACTTTGCCAATTCTGGAAATAGAAAAAATATAAATGGAAAATACATATTTTTATTATTTTCGGATATTTTTCATATTTTTAAATCAAAAAGAAAGAACTTTTTACCATTACATAATTCAGCTCATTAGTTTATATACCAGATATACTGCTCTCTACTTGGGTTCAAACTGAAAAAGGCAGGTAAAACAAAAATGCAATTTAATGCCAACGCCACTTCGCAACTTCAAGGAGAATCTTCCAACAAACCCATACCGCTCTTGGTTTTAAGAAAACTAGGAGTGAAAAAAATTTATAATTTTAAAAGATCAATATTGCAAACATATTCTTATATATTTGATAAAATGATGGAGTTGATGGGATTGATTGGTCAATTTCACGTAATAAAATTGGTCACTAAAAGAAATGAATAAAAAATATATTATTGTAGTCCGTTTAATGTAAACAGGCTTCAATGGAAAACGGTATTCACATTTCACAATTTCTTACCTTCAACAAACGTAGATTGTTTTCCATTTTTACAATACCTCAAAACACGAACACAGGTAATTTCAAATGCGTTCTCTCATATATTTTTTTTCAAACCCTTACCACGTGGCCATTTGTTGTTGCACACTTTATTTATTTCAACCCTTTGCTATGATTTGTTGTTGCGTTCAAAATATTTATGCACACATTTTGAATGCAGCAGACAGAATGTCGCCAATCATGTTTTTCAATTTACGCGAAAAACAAAAACCCAACCGTTCGTTACGAGTTACTTGCACAGACTGATCTCTCCATCATACTTTGTTGAATAAATACCCATTCTCTTGTTCTCTTTTCGCTCTTTCCATTGCTCAAAATTATTCAGTTTCAATCACAAAGGTGATTGGATCAATCACATGTGTAATTGGAAACGGAAAAAATTTCAATCACGTTTGTAATTAAAAATTATTTCCGAATTGATTAACAAATTGATTGAATCAATTTATGTTTTAATTGGAAACGTAACAAATATCAAACATTTTTTTAAGTGGTTTTTATTCGGATTTGATTAAATAATTAATTGAATCAATTAACATATTAATTGAATCCGTTTCCAAATTCAATTAAGTGTTTAATTGAAAAAAATTTGGTGATAATTTTTTGTGTGTTGATTTCGGCATATTCCTATGCCACTAGTCAAATTCTTGTAAGATCTTACATTTCTTATACCTCTGCCATGATTTCAATTTGGAACAAATAAAATCTGGCCAAAACGACGACTTCCAAAAGATATTTCCTGCTGCATTTCTTTTTACTTTGAGCATAAAATGTATTCAAAAAATATGTCGAAATCCTTATGGTTCAGCAAGACAAAAAAATGTTTTTTTATGTCCAATATACACATTTCCTTCTTTTGTACCATTTCTGTTGGAGGATCCATGTTGGTTTCCCACCATAATCGTACCATTCTTTGACAAAGTAAAGAAGCTTAACAAAACTCAAGAAAAGCCTGCATGAGTTTATTGCCATGTTTGGCTAGAAACCACAAAAAATTCTAACAGAAACAGCAACTCTCAACATTATTTGCCAGCATCAATTCCATCCAGCTATGCAAGTAAAAGAAGCCACGTTTATTCGGCCACGGCAGATGAGAACAGCTGAAGAAGAACATAAAATGTTACAGACTTGAAACAGTTTAAGCAACCAGAACCCATGGCAAATACATTCTTTCATAGCAAAATCAAAAGAAACCTGGTACGATATCGGGCATGAGAGGTGGAATGACGTTCAAGCATTGATGCTTCATGAAAGTGTACGCTGTGTGATACCTGAGGTGCAACAACATCTTCCCGCACAGCTTCGTAGGGAGTATTTGCGCGGTGTTTTCTGTATGTCAAGTAGGGATGACATTGGAGATAAATTAATATCTAAATTCATCATATAAAACCAAAATTACAAAGAAAATTAAAATTTTACTTCGTTTTTATTTTTGAAACTTACCCTTAATTAAAACATTAATTTAAATCTTAATTAATTGCATGATATAATTCTTTAATTAAGATGATGATTAATATTTTTGCATACAAATAATGGAAAATTTTAGTTTTAAACAAATTCACCCAAATTAAAACAATTCGATGACCCTATCCCCGAATGACATCCCTACCCCTGTAGTCCCAAGTTTCATATAAATTCACTTTAGCACAACAAACTCGTTTTGGCCATCAATGGCACGGTTGGGGGATATTATGCAGTTTATGGCCATTGAGACGGACGGACAAACAGACAAACGAAGACTTTGTAAGCCGTTGTTTTTATACGTAAATCACGTTTTTATGTTATATTTCGTCTAAGCAAATATTATGCTTCCCCTACCGGTTTATTATGTTGGAGTCGTGATGAAATGCTCCGTAGAAAGATAGAAATGGGAAAAAAGGCATCATATCAGAACGTGTCTCCCCAGCTAAGCTGAGATTTCAAGGGATTTTGCCAATTAAATATTTCAATATGAAAAAAATTCATTTCTAACAAGTTTGTGTAATCTTTATAATTTTCTTTATTATTTTGGCTTAATTACAAGACAAACTAAAACTACAATCATAGCCAGTAACAACCAAAAACTTTCATTCACTGGTCTGGTGTGATGGTTGGGTTGGTGGTTTGGCTACCTTCAAAGGTTTTTTTTTACGCCATATGCCAGACTAAAACGCAAAAAGCGTAATGTAACTTTTGCCAAAACACAATGGCGCTACCACTATTTATGCGCACAATATAGAAAGTTTATTGCTCTTCTATCCAATGTAGAAAAGGTGCGCTTTTCATTGTAATATAAAACGCAAACTTGTACACACAATGCTCCAACAATTAATCCAGGTAATTGTCATAGATATAGTATGTCTTCATCAATGTTTTTGTTTTCTTGAAAGGTTTCTTGTGGATATCAAAACAACCGTAGTAGACATTTGCGACATCCATATGGGTCCCTCCCAAAATATTTTATGGTTCATATAACATATTGTATCATCTCCCCTACGCTTGCCAGATGTATTCTTCAGTTTGACCGCAAAAAATAGAATTAATATTGTAGCCCAATTGTCGTTCGATGATTCATGACATAGTTGTAACATGTGTTCAAGAATGCCACTTCGCTCGTATTTATGCTTTCATATATTCTGCTCTTCAGAACAATTAAAATTAATTACCGAATTTAGTATTTTTCCCAAGAATTTTCAATTTATTAATGACATATTTCATATTCAGATATTAATGGATGTGGGTTACAGTCGGTAGCAAAAGTGTGGTGGCATGAATAGTAAAAGAAATAATTAAGGGTATAAATTCATTTGCGAAGAAGCTTTTATACAATAAACGAATAAATGTTCCTTACCTTAAGTGCCTTCATAGATTTATATGAGATTTGCCTTTTACACTTCGGAATTAGGACACCCTAGTGTTGCAATCTGCCAACTGACAGTTCTATCGTACAGATTGACATTTTTGAGGTTATACGTACTCAGAACGTTTTGATATACGAGCGCTATTTATGTTGTTTACAGCAACTTGAAGATTCATCTCGACCAAATAATTTTTACGAGTTTCGACGAGGATTAACTCAACAACAGTGCATCGATAGGTTAAAGTGGCAGCCCGATTAAGATTCAGGCTCACTTAGACTATTCAGTCCATTGTGATAACAGTGCATCGGTGAACTTAATTCAATTTTTGGCGATGAGGCTGTGCGCCAATATTGCCTTGTGACCTATTGTGAGCTTGAGACAACATAAGGCATTAGTGAAACCAGCATACATTCAATATTGCGTGAACATTTGACCGTCAAAAACTTTGTTCGCGTTGGCTCCCACACAATTTGTCAATTGCTCAAAAAACGGTCGTCTCGAAAGAAATGCTCCAAAAATACGATCGCGGTGCTTTGAAACATGTCTATGACATCGCAACAGGCGAGGAAACGCTATTTGTCTTCCAAGAAATCAGGAAAACCAATAGACAAAGACGGATCACTCTTCACCACTACAATGCGAGCTCTCACATATCGGCCCAAATAACTGCATTTTCGAGTACTCAAAACATCGATGGGTCGGTCATCCGCCGTGTAGTCCCGACTTGTCTTTATTCCCGTACGCAAAAAATAAAATGAGAGGTCAACGTTTTTCGACACCTGAAGAAGCGGTTGTTGTGTTCAGAATGCATGTTTTCGATACAATTGGTTCAAACAGTGGAAAAGTATATAAATCTTAATAGGGGAAAAAACAATAAATCGATGATTAATATTTGATGTTGTTCTCTTATACCGAAATATAAAAGGCAATTCATCGAAAACTTAATAATAACGATTATAGATACAACTTATACAATACTAATTTAAGATATATGTAACATATTTAATTCTATAAGACCATGGCGAAGTCAAAAAATGGGAATTGATATATTTTGGTTTATATCTAAAATTGATCAGATTATAGTACAGTGAAGTATAAAGTTGCTCGTAATCGAAATTGTACTCAGAAAATTCTCTTTAAGTGATCCAATTTATTATTCATTGAAATTGATTCAATCATGAAAATTATAATAATATCAGTCACCCACCTTAACTAAAAAAAAAAATAATTGATTCAATCAATTTCTTTGGTTGAATTTTTAATGTTGCATACATTTGATTAATTGCATTAATTAATTAGATAAAGACTAACAAAGCTTCCAAATTTTTTCTAGACTTATATTCATGGTCAATTCAATCATGCGGATTTTCAACTTAATTCTCACTGAAATTTGTATGTTTTTAATTTTGAAACCTCTATTTTAATGCTGCATATAAAAACGTTCATTTACGCCTTCAATGTTTACTGGCAATGATCATGAAACTTGAACTCATCATGAGGACATCAAACACATCTCTAGTTTTTTTTTCAAGTTGAATTCATCTAACCATTCCATCATCACAAAGCCCCATGGTTTTGTAGTGTATGGGAGGAAACCCATATTAATGAAATTATATAGTCTACTATGCCACCACAACAAATAACAATCATATTTTTGCTGTTGTTGGTATATTTGTTGTTTTTGCCCATAGAATGAAATAAACATTGAAGCATCAATTAAAATGTAGTTTTAGAGAGAAAAAGATGAACAAAATCTAGCTATAAAATGGCTAGAAAAGAAACTCTTAAGGCGATATTCAAGTAATAAATGGCCCCACCGAGTGTGAAATGAGGCATATCACTCTAACACATTTAAATGCACAGTGCACTGCATGAGAGCTTGTGGTTCATCATATTAGCATATGATATCAAGCAAACACACTTGAGAAATTTAAAACGTTTGAGGATTTTCATGATTTTTTCCATTAAGGAGAAATTACTATTTGTTTAAAGCAATTTACACGCCATTAAGAGTATTTAGTTGTTTTAAATGCCATTTTATGGAAATATTGTTAGAAATCCTGGTATATAGGATCATAGGAGGGCCATAATTATATCGATAATTAGTAAAAACTAATAAAAATTAAGGATTATTAGCTATTGTCTATTTTGTCTTAATTATTCAAGGTCTGGTTACTTTCTAGAATACATGTAGAATGTAAAATAACCAATGCTTACACAGACGTATGCCTATCTTCTCCGTAACTTTCAATAGGTTTAGCTTTCTAGAGTTTATTAACCCTAGAAAGCTAATTAGCTATTCTGCTTATTAGCTATTCTGCTTATTAGCTATTCTGTGTTTGATAACACCTTTATTGCTCATAGTCATTACGATCGCACTTTTCACCTTTGCAGTAATTTCTTGTTGTATAACAAATTTCTTTTAGTGCATATATCTCGCCTAAGTTTGTTGATACTAATGAAAATGAAAATTTCCATTAAATAAATGAATTATATTGATTTTTTTCGGTTTCAAGGTCTGGTTACTTTATTGGTTACTAGTAATGTAACTAGTATTTCTAAACTGTAAATATAGATTATTAAGGGTATGTTAACGAATACAATAGTTGATGTAAATAATTGACTTAAAATACAAAATCCGAATGTTATCTTAAATATTTTGCTGCTTTGTTAATTTCTTTAATTTAAATTTCTTTCGGTATATAAGAATTTTCTTTGAGTGTATAAATATTGCTAATCTTGTTACTACTCGTAATAAATGCAATTAAGTAAAATGTAATTGTAATTTTTTTTTGATTTATTTCGGTTTCAAGGTCTGTTTACTTTATTGATTACTAGTAATATTAAATGAACTAGTATTTCAATAATTTAGATATGAATTATTAAGAACATGGTAACGAAAACAATATGAAATTGAATTACAATAATATATTCAGTACCAAATCATTGAACTCATCTTGATGCCAGCTTATATTAGCTACAACTAGCTGCGATTTTTAGATGCATTTATTTTGTCATGTCCTTATCGTTTTCATTAATATGTCAAATGTTTATGTTTTCAATTTGCTTTTCTTTGTGAATCCATCATAAACTTCTGTCACATTATTGCATTCTAATAAATGTTTATTTTCCTCCCCATTGGAGGCCACCATTTATCTGACAACAAAATACAATCAAGCATAGCAAAACCTATTGTTCCATTACCCACCACAATTAATTTATCATTGATTTCACGCACGAGCACCATTTCCACAATATTGCAATGATAACAAATCAAGTCATCACAACATCAAGCAGAGCTGGTGAAACAGGGGGTCGTTACTAAATGATACTAAAGACAGCAATTGTTGAGGTACTCCAATACATGTTTAGAGCATTTAAGAGTTATGGTTTACACAGAAAAAAAAAGATTGAAAACACATTCATTCAAAGGCCATGTTTTGTCTTTGAAGTTTTTTTATACTCTCCACTATGGGGGTATATTAACTTTGTCATTCCGTTTGTAACACATCGAAATATTGCTCTAAGACCCCATAAAGTATATATCGAGTCGATCTGAGCATGTCCGTCCGACCGTCCGTCCGTCTGTTGAAATCACGCTAACTTTCGAACGAAACAAGCTATCGACTTGAAACTTGGCACAAGTTGTTGTTATTGATGTAGGTCGGATGATATTGCAAATGGGCCATATCGGTCCACTTTTACGTATAGCTCCCATACTCCCAAATTGGCTTGCCGATCCTCTAAGAGAAGCAAATTTCATTCGATCCGGCTGAAATTTGGTACATGGTGTTAGTATATGGTCTCTGACAACCATGCAAAAATTGGTCCACATCGGTCCATAATTATATATAGCCCCCGTATAAACCGATTCCCAGATTTGGCTTGTGGAGCCTCGAAGAGAAGCAAATTTCATCCGATCCGTTTGAAATTTTTTACATGGTGTCAGCATATGATCTCTAACAACCATGCAAAAATTGGGCCACATCGGTCCATCCCCCGATTTGGCTTGCGGAGCCTCTAAGAGAAGCAAATTTCATCCGATCCGGCTGAAATTAGGTACATGGTGATGGTATATGGTCTCTAACAACCATGCAAAAATTTGTCCACATCGGTCCATAATTATATAGCCCCCATATAAACCGATCACCAGATTTGACCTCCGGAGCCCCTTGGAAGAGCAAATTTCATCCGAGTCAGTTGAAATTTGGTACATTGAGCTAGTAAAGGGTGATTCTTTTGAGGTTAGGATTTTCATGCATTAGTATTTGACAGATCACGTGGGATTTCAGACATGGTGTCAAAGAGAAAGATGCTCAGTATGCTTTGACATTTCATCATGAATAGACTTACGATCTGCCACAACGTCGAATTTTCAGTGAATGGGCCCTAGAAAAGTTGGCAGAAAATCCGCTTTTTTATCGACAAATTTTGTTCAGCGATGAGGCTCATTTCTGGTTGAATGGCTACGTAAATAAGCAAAATTGCCGCATTTGGAGTGAAGAGCAACCAGAAGCCGTTCAAGAACTGCCCATGCATCCCGAAAAATGCACTGTTTGGTGTGGTTTGTACGCTGGTGGAATCATTGGACCGTATTTTTTCAAAGATGCTGTTGGACGCAACGTTACGGTGAATGGCGATCGCTATCGTTCGATGCTAACAAACTTTTTGTTGCCAAAAATGGAAGAACTGAACTTGGTTGACATGTGGTTTCAACAAGATGGCGCTACATGCCACACAGCTCGCGATTCTATGGCCATTTTGAGGGAAAACTTCGGAGAACAATTCATCTCAAGAAATGGACCGGTAAGTTGGCCACCAAGATCATGCGATTTGACGCCTTTAGACTATTTTTTGTGGGGCTACGTCAAGTCTAAAGTCTACAGAAATAAGCCAGCAACTATTCCAGCTTTGGAAGACAACATTTCCGAAGAAATTCGGGCTATTCCGGCCGAAATGCTCGAAAAAGTTGCCCAAAATTGGACTTTCCGAATGGACCACCTAAGACGCAGCCGCGGTCAACATTTAAATGAAATTATCTTCAAAAAGTAAATGTCATGGACCAATCTAACGTTTCAAATAAAGAACCGATGAGATTTTGCAAATTTTATGCGTTTTTTTTTTAAAAAAAGTTATCAAGCTCTTAACAAATCACCCTTTATATGGCCGTTAACAACCATGCCTAACTAGGTCCATATCGGCCTATAGTTATATATAGCCCTCAGATAAATCGGTCCCCAATCACACAAAAATTGGTCCATATCAAGTTCATAATTGTATATAGCCCACATATAAGCGACCCCCATATTTAAATTCTGGCTCTCTACCTACCGTGCAAAAGTCCATATCGATTCGTAATTATTTGTAGACTTACCTATACATACCTTTTTTTGTCTAATGTATACCACGTATGGACTAACTAACAATTTAGAAAACGATGTTAAGAAGTTTTAAGATACCACAACCCAATTAATTCGATTGTGACAGTCTTTCATAGAAGTTTCTACGCAATCCATGGTGGAGGGTACATAAGATTCGGCCTGGCCGAACTTACGGTCGTATATACTTGTTTTATCTATTATTGGTTTTACTGAAACTTAACTTTTTTATTAAAAAATTACTTTATAATTAAATATCTTTACAATATTTTTTTGCCGTGTACTCCAAGAAGTCACGAAGAAGTGGATATATGAATGGAATGAAAGACATACCGATGGACAGACATTGTAAATTATAGGTTGAAGTAGTTTTCTCGTAATACTCGGTTATGTGTATCATTTTCCATCAGCAACTTCTTGGTATTTTTTGTGTATACTTCTTACTATTGGATGCAGTATATATTTCATGGCATGATTGCAATCGTACAGTTCATAATTATTACAGTCATTTGTGCCTTAGTTTTTCCATTTGTTTGGATTCGATGTTGATAAGTTGCATCATATTAAAAAACCTATTATATCATTGCCATTAATTAGCTTGAATAGGATTTCAACAGCTGATAGTAAAGTGTTAAAAGAAGATTGAATATTTCTGTAAATACAAGATAGAAAGTTTTTGTAAATGCACGATAAAATAAAATAATTTAAAAATTTTGACATACGACTTGAGCTTCTTAATAAAAATTAATCAGAAATATTTATCACAAAAATGTTAAAATATTTCATCGTATTTCTCTTCTTCTTAACAAAAATTCTTTACTTTTGTAGTACACAAAAAATGAAAACTCTTTCATGGGAAAAATGAATTACTTTGTATGAAAATTTAACTGAATTGTACTTCACTTTTGAGATTTCAATAACGAGTTTTTAAATCAAGGAAAGGTCGTTACATTTCGCTGTTTAGTTACAGTTTACCTCGTAAAAGAAAAAAATGATCTAAATTTAAAGAAAAACTCAATGGCGCCAAATCATGACCACACAGAAAAATTATCACTGAAATATTTCCAATTAGAAAGTTGATTGAAGCTGAAAAAATGTATCTGATACAATTAACTTTTGAATCAAATAAGGTCAATTAAGAAAATGACTGAAAATTTTAAAATTTTTAATTTATATATTAACTATTCAAATTAACATTTGAATTGAATAAGAAAAATATATATTTCCAATTATAATAGTTTTACACCATTCATTGGTTCATTAAATTTCGCTGCAAATCTAAAGAAAAATCCAACTACAATTATAACCGGAAAATTATAAAAAAGTATAAGCTCTTGTAAAATTACAAAAAAAATATTTCGTCTGAAGGAAAAATACATATTGTTACGAATTTGATAATTATAGATTTAAGCTTATTTAAATTTCAAATTGTAATGATAAAATTTCGCTATCACTTGTTGGAATCATCTACTCATTTTCTAGTATTTTCCTGAACTTCTTTTATGTTCTTTTGTTTGCTTACTGAAATGTTAGTTCTTACTCTCTCATAGAATAGCAACCCCTTTGCTTTGTTATTCTGCATTCTCATTTTATCTCATTGTCTATTGTCATTGTTGGTGTAGTAATGCGAGCATATATCTATGTGAGTGTGTATGTGTTTGGCAGCCACCAGACGAACAACTTAATGGTCGTAGATCCTTCTAGCATTGTCTAAGAATGTTCTGGCGTTGCCAGAATATTGTAGTGCTACCAGAATGTTCTCGTATTGCCACACCGTCATATATAAAAGCGCTCGCATGCTGCTAACGAGTCAGTCTTAATTAAAGCGTCAAACGAATAACTTCAGTGTGAACGAATTGTAAAGTGTGAAGTCATAGTAAATAAATTGTAGATTGTCGTTATTTAAAAGAACTGTGTTTTAATTGTCCGGTAATTTAAAACGCCTAAATATAAAAACGTAACAATTGGTGTCGGAAGTGAAATAACGAAAAAAATCTACAATGAAGTTTAATGAGCTTCGAGTGGAAGACTTAAAAAAGGAATTGAGCAAACTGGAGCTGCCGACAACAGGCAATAAGGCCCAGCTTCAAAAGCGTCTACTGGAAGAGTTTGAACGGCGTAATATGGACATTGCGACGCATGAGTTTGATTATAAGGAAGACATTGATGAATCAATACTCGTCAATACAAGCAGTGTAGAAACTCCGTCTGTGGCTTCGAGTGTTGTAGATTACACATCAATGCTCAGTGTTTTGAGTAAAATGATGGAGGAAAACTCTAGAAAAATCATGGATGAGAATTCTAGAAAAATAGAAGCAAATTCTAGAAAATTGGAAGAAAAATTCGACGAAAATTCAAAAAAAGATGGACGAAAATTCAAAAAAGATGGACGAAAATTCTAGAATTCTCAATGAAAAACTTCAAGAAATTTCTGAAAGCATGGAGAAACGTGTGGACCATATAGAAGGTCAAATTATAGAATTGGATAAGAAAGTTCTTTCCGTAGATGAGAAAATTGTGGTTCACGATGAGAAACTTCTACACCTGGAGAAAAAAATGGCTGACCTGGAAATTAAAGGTTGTCCCGTGCGCGTAATCGACGGCCCAAAAATCAAAACTCCTGTTTTTGATGGCTCAACGTCATTTGATGTCTTCAAATTCCAATTCGAAATGGTTGCTTGTAAAAATTTGTGGAATGACGATGATAAAGCAATTGAACTTCTATTGGCATTAAAGGGCAATGCTGCTGATGTGATACAAAGCATTCCCGCTGCTTGTAGAAATAACTATAATGAAGTAATAGCGGCACTTCAACGCAAGTATGGTGGAGAGCACAAGCAGGACATCTTCAGAATGGAATTGAGAGGAAGAATCCAGAAATCGAATGAAACCCTACAAGATTTCGCAACAGAAGTTGAGCGGCTAGTGCTTTTGACATACCCAGGTGAGAGTCATCCTCTTGTGGACCGCATCAAGATTGAGACCTTCGTCAATGGAATTCGAGATCCAGATATAAAATGTGCAACATATGCGTCACAAAAGGCTACATTCGCTGAAACAGTAACATTCGCACTTGCACAGGAGACTGCAAGATTGCTAGCACGGCCTCAAATTCACAAAGTACGCAGAGTAGAGACCGAGTGTGAAGAATCGAAATCTATCATTGACTCGATGAAAGAGGCAATGAAGCAGGTAATGCAAGAATTGAAACAGGATGCAACTAAATCCCGAATCAAATGCTATAACTGTGATAAGCCGGGACATTTAGCTCGAGAATGCAAAGCACGACGCAAACGGTCAAGATCCACATCACCATCTATATTAAACAATAGCCATAAGAAGGTGACCCCACAGTCAAGTGAGTCACCTTTAAACTAAATCGAGCTAGTTCAGCGGGGCAAGAGCTGGCTCCCACAGACGATGGCCCCACCATCTCCATAGCAATAGTTCAACAGAAAAATAACAATTTAACTATTGCGGGTGTTATTAATGGCGACAAGCGTACTTTGACGTTGGATACTGGTGCATCAAAGTCTATCATTAGATCTGATTTAGTAAAAGGAAAAGTTACACCACTGATTGGAGTCAAGCTACGCACGGCTACAGGGGAACCCGCAACCGTATATGGAAAGGTCGCCGTAAAATTAACTATTGCTAACAAATCCGTTACTTATGATTTCATTGTGACCGATATAGTAGACGAAGTTATAATTGGAGCGGATTTCATGATTGCTTTTGGTCTCAATTTGGATATGAAGCGTCGTGTAATGACATGGTGCGATGCCGAAATAACGGTAAACGTGGGATACGACGAGAATACACCTGTCAGACGTCTGACAACGAGCCAGTCAGAGTCTATACCACCGAATGCCGAAGCAATTATATGGGTTTCTATGAATGGAGATTGTGAAGTCGGCCAATTGTGGGTTGTTGAACCAGCAGAAAACAAAAGCAACAACATCTTGATAGCAAATGCCCTGGTAACAACGAACGAAGAGAGACTAATACCAGTTCGTGTCTTGAACTTGTCTGACAATCACGAGCAAATTGTAAAATTTTCTGACATTGGCAAATGTACACCAGCTGAGGCAATAGTCAATTTGGAAGGCAACTCATCAAAGACACATGGAGCAGTGAGAAAACATCTAGAAGGGTATGTCGAGGCTTGGACACGTCATCTATCGCCGTCAGAGAGAAATAAAGCCAAGCAATTGTTGTGGAAAAACGCCTCTGCTTTTGCTTCTGAAAAGGGAAATCAAGGAAGAACATCTGTAGTGAAACATGAAATTAAAACCGCAGAAGAAAGGCCCATAAAACAGGCACCACGAAGTGTTCCCCTGGCAAAAAGAGATGAAGTTCAAAAGCTCATAAAGGAAATGGCGGAGAGTGGTGTGATCGAGCCGTCATCAAGTCCTTGGTGTTCCCCAGTTGTGCTGGTCAAAAAGAAAGATGGAAGTACCCGATTCTGCGTGGACTACAGAAAACTGAATGATGTCACCAAAAAGGACAGTTATCCGCTTCCACGCATTGATGACACGTTGGACACACTAGCCGGAACAACATGGTTTTCTACGCTTGATTTGCAGAGTGGATATTGTCAAGTAGAGATCGCCGAGAAAGACAAGGAAAAGACGGCTTTTGGCGTTAATGGCGGTCTCTGGCAATTCAATGTAATGCCGTTCGGGCTCTGCAACGCTCCGGCTACCTTCGAAAGATTGATGGAGCGGGTACTGAAGGGGTTGCACTGGAAATCGTGCTTGATATACTTGGACGACATCATAGTGATGGGCAAAACATTTGACGAGCACCTTAAGAACTTGAAAGACGTTATCCAGCAATTGTCAGCCGCTGGTCTACGCCTTAACGCCAAGAAATGCTCCCTTTTCCAGCGGGAAGTTAAATACCTGGGTCATCATGTGACTGCAGAGGGCATATCCACCGATGAAGACAAAATCCAAGCTGTCAGAGATTGGCCACGACCCCGAAATCTCCACCAATTAAGAAGTTTCCTTGGGTTATGTACATATTACCGACGATTCGTCCCAAACTTCGCCAGCATCGCCGCTAGTCTCCATAAATTGACGCAAAAAGGTCAGAAGTTCCAGTGGAGCGACGAACAGGAGGATTCATTCCAACATTTAAAAGAACTTTTATGTTCAGCTCCTGTTCTAGCGTATCCTATTCCGGGCGAAAAATTTGTTTTGGATACAGATGCTAGCGCGCATGGTATTGGAGGTGTGCTATCCCAACACATAGACGGCAAGGAGAAGGTCATCGGATATTTCAGCCGAACGTTGTCCAAGCCCGAAAAGAACTACTGTGTAACGCGACGAGAGCTGCTAGCCGTCATAGAGAGTGTAAAACATTATCATAAATATTTGTATGGACAACACTTCTTGCTCAGGACTGATCACTCAGCTCTACGATGGTTGCTCCAATTCAAGAATCCGGAAGCTCAACTGGCACGTTGGATCGAGAGGCTCCAAAGCTATGATTTCAGTATCGAGCATAGAAAAGGTGGAAAACACGGTAACGCTGACGCTTTGTCACGTCGACCTTGCAGTATAGAATGCAAGCACTGCTCGAAAGCTGAACATAAGGAGGAGATTGTTGATATTCGGCTGTTACACATCGAATCTGGAGTGGACTGGCCAACAGAACAGCGTAAAGATCCCATTTTGAACAAAATTATTTCGGCAAAGGAAGAGAACGAGAAGCCCAGTAAGAAAGACATCGCAGCCGAAAGTCCACTTATGAAATCATACTGGGCTCAATGGGATAGTTTAGTTCTAGTCAATGGATCCCTGCAACGTAAATGGGAAAGCGAAGATGGCAAGAGCAGCCGAAATTTGATCATCGTTCCAGATTCCAAAATAAGAGACGTTTTGGCGGAGTTCCATAATGGTCCCAGTGGAGGTCATCTGGGAATAACCAAAACCGCCGAGAAAGTGAAGCAACGATTCTACTGGGTTGGATGCCAGAAATCAATTGCTGAATGGGTAGCCAATTGCGAGAAGTGCATGAAGGCGAAAGGTCCAACAAGGAAAAGTCGAGGTCCTATGCAAGAGTATAGACCTGGAGCCCCGTTTGAAAGAATAGCAATGGACGTGGCAGGCCCTTTCCCAGTAAGTGATTCTGGAAACCGTTATGTCCTTGTGGTCATGGATTACTTCAGCAAATGGCCGGAGGTGTATGCAATTCCAAACCAAGAGGCAAAAACGATTGTGGATGTGGTCAACAAAAACTGGATATGTCGCTACGGTGTGCCGTCCGAGATTCACTCAGACCAGGGAAGAAATTTTGAATCGGCCATATTCAAAGAGATGTGTGAATCCCTTGGTATCAAGAAAACGAGGACTACGCCATTACATCCACAATCCGATGGCATGGTAGAAAGGTTTAATCGCACCCTGGAGGAACATCTTCGAAAAGTGGTGGACAACGGCCAGAGGGACTGGGACGAGCATATACCAAAGTTTTTGCTGTCCTATAGATCTGCCATTCATGATTCCACCTCTCGAACACCGGCCAATGTTCTATTCGGAACTGAGTTAAAGTTGCCTGGAGATCTGATATTCGGCGCTAGACCTTATGAGCTCGCCATGGAAGAAAACAGAAACGACATCCCAAACACTTTCGGAGAAGTTCACGAATCAGTGCGCAACAAAATAAAAATGGTCAGCAACAGAATGAAGGCGAGATACGATCGTGCTGTAAATACTGAGGGCTTCCAAGAAAAAGAATTGGTTCTGCTATTTAACCCGCAACGAAAGAAAGGACTGTGTCCCAAACTGCAAACCCAGTGGGAAGGCCCATACAAAGTCATCAAGAAGATCAATGATGTTGTATACCGGATTCAGAAGGACGACAGCCCTAGATCAAAGATGAAAGTTGTACATCTGGAACGATTGGCTCCTTACGGAACAGGTTCTGTGCCTGTTCGGGACGAACAGGCTTAAGCGGGAGGCAGTGTTTCGAATTTGATAATTATAGATTTAAGCTTATTTAAATTTCAAATTGTAATGATAAAATTTCGCTATCACTTGTTGGAATCATCTACTCATTTTCTAGTATTTTCCTGAACTTCTTTTATGTTCTTTTGTTTGCTTACTGAAATGTTAGTTCTTACTCTCTCATAGAATAGCAACCCCTTTGCTTTGTTATTCTGCATTCTCATTTTATCTCATTGTCTATTGTCATTGTTGTTGTAGTAATGCGAGCATATATCTATGTGAGTGTGTATGTGTTTGGCAGCCACCAGACGAACAACTTAATGGTCGTAGATCCTTCTAGCATTGTCTAAGAATGTTCTGGCGTTGCCAGAATATTGTAGTGCTACCAGAATGTTCTCGTATTGCCACACCGTCATATATAAAAGCGCTCGCATGCTGCTAACGAGTCAGTCTTAATTAAAGCGTCAAACGAATAACTTCAGTGTGAACGAATTGTAAAGTGTGAAGTCATAGTAAATAAATTGTAGATTGTCGTTATTTAAAAGAACTGTGTTTTAATTGTCCGGTAATTTAAAACGCCTAAATATAAAAACGTAACAATATATTGAAATAATAATAGTAAATATAATAAATAAAAAAAAAACTTTAATTGACATTTTCGATCAAAATCAAACAAGTTCTTTATTGAACTAATAAAAAAATTTATTACAAATGCCGGAAGAAATCAATGAATTTTTTTAATCAAGTATATTTTTTATTTTATTAATTTCGTGATTGAATCAGAAAAATTTTTAACCATAGGGTAGATCATTCTTACTACTTTTAGGAATCGCACGTAAATTTTCCTTCGCTTTAGTTTATATTGAACTTTTTTATACGGTCATTGGATTCTAAACCGTTGTTTTCTTCATACAATTGTGAGACATACTTGGAATAAATAAAATTGCTATAGCTAGTTAATCTTGCTCTAACGGTGCTTATTGAAAATAAGGCTAACCCCCATTTTCATGAAGCTCCGTTTGCGCCACGTTAGCTAACGAACTTTTAAGCTGTACTGTGGAGATATCTGTCATTTTGCCTATTTATTCCATACGTCAGTTAGGATCTTAACTGTTGAAAATTTTTCAGTTAAAGTTAACCGCAGAGAAGATATTTGCAGTTTATTTTCTGTTAACTGACAGTTCAAGCCTAACGGAGCTACATGAAAATGGCCGTAAATCTGATATATTTTTGATTTCAACTAATTCACATTAAACTTCGTATTTCCCCATGACTTTTACTTCCAAAATTTCCATTTTTAGTTGCCTAAAAAAGTATGCACTCATTGTTTTTCTACTTGGGGAAACTGACAAGAAATGCCTACATAAATTATCTTGTCAAAATGTGTGCCACTTTTCTTTTGGGCTTTACGAAAAATTAAATAAAAAAAAAAATACACACAAAAACCACCCACCTGTGTATTAGAAAAAAAAAAACACAAAATAACAGCAAATATACAACAAACGTTGGCATTAACTATTTCAAATTAAATTCCAAAAAAAGAATACATAATCAAATGGAAAACTTGTTCGTATGAGACCAACAATGTGGCAAGTGCATTCGCTTTCCGGTAAAGTGGGTGCTGCTTTTTTAAATAGCTAAAGTCTTGCAATGCCACCTCCAAATTAATAGCGTAAATCCGGTTGCCCAAATTAGGTTCAAACACGATTTTTATACTGTAAAATTAATTAAATATTGATTTTAAATCATTTCTATAAGAATATGTAAATTCTTTTGAATTGGCTTTGAAAATATGTGTGTTTTTTGTTGCTTTTACATTCTAACATTAGTTTTTCATCTTTTCAAAATTTGTTTATTTGTAAATATTAGTTTACTTGATGTTATTCGTTCAATACCCTTGAACCAGTTGAAGATTTTTTTGCTCTAATGATTTTGCAGATAAATTTGCTCTTGTTTCGATTTTTTTTTCACTCAAAATCCCTTCTGTCTTTTCTTCTCGCCCCTCTTCTCTTCTTATCGTTTTCGTTTTTCTTCTTCATAAATATTTTTAGAACTATTTAAGTTGTGGATGTGGCGGCGAAAAGTCATCATCATCATCATCATAGGCATAGAGGAAACGCATAAAATTCAGTTCGCACTTCGACAACATTGCCCCCATTAGCGGTCCCCATATCGCAATTCCCAAGCTAGACGCACATATAATTCTCGCAACACAATCAAAAGACATTTAGAAACCCCACTGTTACAGAAAATGGCCAGTTGAAAAACGAAATAGATTAAATATTAAAATATTTTAATTCACTATTTTAGTTTAGGTAAAAAAGGAATAAATTATTTTAAATTAAATTATATTAATTTTCCTAAGTAAGCAAACACAAGATCGAGAACAAGAGATTTATTTGAAATAAAGTTTAGTATATTTGGTATTATTTGAATTTGATTTGCAATATAAATACTTTTCGTCGGAACGAAATTTCCCTTTGTTATAAAATAAAGTATTTCCCTTGGGAGAAAAATGCTAGAATTTATGACAAAGAATATTTTAGAAGAATATTGAAGAATATTTTAGAGTAAAAAAATATTTATTTTAAATTTCCTTCCCCAGAAAAAGTCTTCTTTCTGGGTAAGTAATACAAAATACCAAGAACCTAGCCCTTTATATGAATATAGTCATGAATTAAGCTAATTGAGTAGGTTTAAACACTTGTGGCAAAAGGATATTCTTAAATATAACAGTACTTTTACTGCTACCATATTATTGCTACTATTTACACATCATTAAAACAAATTTTCTTTGTGATTCTAACATTTTGTTTATTGAATAATAAATGACTTCGAGAAATTACATTAATTTTAATTTTTTTTTTGGAATTAATAAATTTATATTATTTCGTATATTATATGTATTGCTAGTAAAATGAAAAAAAAAATTAAAAAAAAATAAAAAAATATATTATTTTGCTTTTTATCTGAGCCACTGCCTGTGCGTCGGTGTGTAATGTATTTCGCTTTTCAAATAATGTACAAAATTCCCCGATGACAAAATAGCTTACAACACTAACAATTACACTAACGGATACTGAAAGCTCTAAACAACACTGAAAGAAAGTTTCAATTGTCCTAGATATATATAAAAAATACTGCCTTTAGAATAATTAATTTGCAATAAATGGAAATTTATGTTATTGAAAGTAAAATAAATTGGTTGTGATGTTTTATTGAAAGTAGTACTTTGAATATGGAAAAATGAAATTTGATATTTTTTTTCATTTTTGAGGATTAAATGTTGAAGTTTTTGTTTTTTTATTTGCCAAAGAAACTCGTATTTTATACGAACTTCAAGATGGGCGCATAATCTAAAAATTTAAAGAAACTGAACTATTTTGTGGGAAAACAAATTAAGTAAATTTTTATGCTTCATTTGTACATAGATTTTCCTCTTTAATAGTTCATATAATTAACGTACACAAAAAATATTAGAGTCAAGGAAATTTTCCTCATATTCGACAATAATATCCATGGACTATAATTGAGTTAAATTGGCTTTAGTGGGTGGGTTCACTTTTTTACAAAACTTAAGGTCTGACAGAAAATGTTGTGAAAATTGTAAAAGGTTTTATTTATTTTATTCAGAATACTTAAAATGAAATACATACACTCAAAAAACAGTGAACCCACCAGGAAGGAAAATTTTGGATGATTTTAGAAAACGCAGATGTCACGCCGATTTCACAAAAATAATTAAATATTTTTCGACAAAATCAAGAAAAATTATTAGACATAATTATTTTTTTTTTTAACTTGTTTAAGAAAATTTCGTAGTTTGAAGGAAAAAATTGGAGTTAAAAATTGCAAAAATGACTTTAGTACTATACGAAGTTTACGATGAGCGCATTATTTGTAAAATTTACAAAATTTACAAACTTTAAGAAATTTTGAATCATTTTGTAGGAGACACAGAGTCTATTAAATATTTATGTTTAATAGCTCATTTAGCTAAGGTATACATATAAAATTATTGAAGTCAATTTCATGAACTAAAATAGAATTAAATTGGCTTTAGTGTAATAAAGGGTTCACTTTTTGTGCAATTAAGTCTTTAATTCTTGTTTTCTCAATAATATATAAAAGAAAACTCTACATGAAATGTAATATGTATGGTAGCTAACATTAGAATATCGAATACACTGAAAAAACAGTGAACCCACCAGAAAGAAAAATTTTGGTTAATTTTAGAAATTTAGTGCCATACGAAGTTCAAGATTGGCGCATTTGTAGTAAAATGTACAAATTTAAAGATATAATGAACTATTTTATAATTTAGTAAATCTTTATACTTCATTTGTGTATAATTTTTCCCGTTTTTTAGTTAATTTAACTAACGTACGCAAAAATTATTAGAGTAAAGGAAACTTTCTCCAAATATAATAATTTCATGAACTGAAATACAGTCAAATTGGTTTTAGTGAAATATAGGGTTCACTTTTTTTTTGAGTGTATGCAATAAAGAAGAATAAGAAGTCTTTAATTAAATATAAAGTCACGAAAACACATTTTCAGACCAAAGATACCCAAACCTGCTCCCATTGTTTAGTTGCTATCATCTGTTGGACTAATATATATGCTGGTCACTTTTTTCTCCAAGTACATGACATAAATCACAGCTGCTGTTATATTTAGAATTGAAAACCCATGAATGTGCTTCCCAAGAAATGCATAATTTCGGCGTGACACTTCTTTAGACCTCCATCAAAAATTAAATCAGAGATGTTTTGTTGACAATATTTGACAAACGGCTGTGTGTCCAACGGTTAGTATTCCCTCGAAATTCATGCAGACAGGCAGAACCTATCATATGGCATCGCTTCGTCCCATCCGAAACTCTTTCTAATTTCGTAAACCAAACAAAAGTGCCAAGCAAATTACGTTAAATAAACAAAAATTTTCGCCCACATTGAATTCGTTAAGCCGCAATATTAAAATTTTCACAAAATTATTTATAAGACATATAAAATGAATTCATTATAAGGTTTTCATTTATTAGTGGTGGTTCTTTAATTTCAGAGTGTTCTTTCTTTGTTGCAATCTGTATCCATAAAATGTAACAATTGAAATGACATACATGCATTGTTTATTTTTCTTGTTTGCCTTGAGTTCTGTTTTACTTCCTTTCATGGCAAATTATTTGCATGTGAATTCTTTGAAGAGTGAAATTTCTGTTTCGTTTCTTTTATTGGCTTAACTTTAATTTTTGTTTTTAAATATATAATTTCAGTCTATCTTTGTATACACATTTATTGATGGCAATCGTCCAAAAATATTGATTGCTTACAAGAGGCTTTACTGTTTTGTTTTTCCTGAAAAGTATTAAGAAAATATTTTTAAAATATTATCTCAGATTATTCTGTTTGATTTTTCATTGGCAGAGATTTTGCTTCACATTTCAGTGTCGTCATAAATATTTCTTTTATATATTTCATATATTTATTATTTATGTCAGCGTTTATAATTGTATTCGCATCAGATTGTGGATTGTGCCATATTTGAATTTCTTCATATTTTAACGCCTCTACTAAGTGGTGGGGGAGGCTCCATTATGTCGCTGTTGTTGATATGTTTCCTTTCTTAAATGGAAAATAAAGAATCTTTGATTTATTTTTCTTGTATATTTCGTCATGGCATATGTATGATTAATATTTGTATATAAAAAGACACAAACATTTTTCATACGAAATCATTCATACTTTTGTTTATTCTTGGTTTCTGTTTTCTGCAATTGCAGTAAGAATGTAAAAAACAGACAATAAGCAATTAAAGGAATGCAGAAGTCGTTTGGGGCAACAATGCCAATACCCTGGTCATACATCTAGTTGATTTTAATCAAATTGTTACTACACTCTTTGGGATATTTTTAATTGGATCAAAATTATGGTCATTTAGAGTATATCGGACTAAATGGACCGTGATCCAAGGTGACCATGATTGTTTGGTATGATTTTCAGACTTAACCCTGAAAAAGTTTTCATTGAAAGTTTTAGGTTCTTTTAACGACAATTTTCGTAGCTTTTATGAAAAGCTTTCGTACTTTTTATGAAAATTAATGAAGAATAGCTAGTGTGAATTGTTTCGTTTTGTAACGAAGGGATTTCTTTCCTTGTAAAAAGTTTGTCCTGGATGTTTGGGATCTTACAACAGATACCAGAGCTAATAATTGTTACACCATAGCAGCGAAGATGAGAAACATAAAATTAAGATAAAAACTAAATTCTAAATTCAAGCTTAATTATTCGAAAGCAAATAGAATATATTTAACCCTAGATTTAATCCAAAGCTTTGTTTTTCCACAAATTAGTTTTCAAGTGTAGTTTCGAAACATCAACGATCCAAACTAGACAACTTGGAAACGTATAAGATAGCAAAAATTTTTTACAACATTTTCTACATTAAACATAGTTTTCCGCCACTTTTTATCAACAAATTTTCCACATTCATCATCATGCTCATTAATAATTCATTAAGCAAATTAACGAAATGTTTTTTTTTTATAAAAAATTCTTTGCGGTTTTTGCCTTTGTTTTCATTTATGTGTTTGTTTATTTATTCTTGTTCTTTGCCCCTAAAGATCATTCAAGTTATCAGAGGGGCTCATTTGGTATTTGATCATGGGAAAATTTCTTCATATATGATTACATTTTGTTTTTTTTTTTTTTTAATATTGTTCTCAATGATGACCTTCAGTTCAACACATTGTTTTGTTTGGTTTAAAGGCGTTATTGTTTTATACTTTTTTTGTACGAATTTATATTTGAATTCAATTGGATTTTGAATTTATATTTGTAAAGATATATGATGAATGACCCACTACAAATTAATAAATTGTCGACAATTGTTTTTTAAGGAAATTAAGTTTTGCTAAAAGGAGTTGACGAAGTAAAAAAAAAGAAATTTGCGATTGCAAAGAATAAAAAAGATAAAAGTAATTCCGTAATCTCGTATTCGTTCTATATTATTGGACCCAGCAATAGGAATAACTTCATTTTAAAATTCGAATTTCAAAAAGATCGAATTTACTTTTCACCAAACACTCGAAATGATGAAACAACTACAGTATGTGCGTCTGAGACTTCCAGGACATAAAGAAAATATACTTTGAACAAGAAAAAATACTTCGGCAAAGGAAATTGCTCCTTTAAGAATTAGTTCCTTAAGGGGGAATAAATTTAGGACAAGCAGTGCAGTTATTCACATTATACCTCATTCATATTACACTTCCAAAATCCACTTTAACTAGATTTCAACTGTCATTTGCATTATAAAAAAAGGATTTCAAATCCACTTTTAGCAGATTTCGAGCCTAATGTGAATGGACTATTATACTTAACAAATCCACTTCAACTAGATTTATACTCACATTTGGCTTACGAGTATAAAAAAAGATTTCAACTCTCGAAAATCTCGATTTTAAGTGTATATTTAGAGCCTAATTTTTTTTTTAATTATCAAAAAAGTTTTGAAGGCAAAAAAGTTTCCATCACTCTTAAAATTTTGACCCTGTGAAAAGATGTAGTATATACCGTTTTTTATCTGTAAGGAAATTTTTTAAAAATGTAAGACCTGAAGCATTCACTTAATTCCATGAAGTGGCTCTTAACATAATGTCAAAAGTTTTCACACTTTTCTCTTTTCTTGCATTTTCTATGGAAAAATTCAAAACCATGAATAATATTTTCTGCATTATATTATATTACAAATTTTCCACTTGGTTTCCCATACTTAACCCATTAACAATAAGACCTAAGCAATTTTCTCTAGTCTTATAACATTCAAGATGAAATGGCAATACTAAATTGCGGTTTTCTTAGCTAAATGTCATAGTTGTTTAATCTTAATACCCTGGTTTTAAAAACTGAGATATAAGCTTGAATATTAGTAGAACAGAATGTAGGTGGGAAGCAATGAAGATGAGTGGTAATTTATCCCTTAAATGCATTTTCATGTTTATACTGAAGTGGAAACGGAAAAACGAAGCTATCCGAAGCCATTGAGAGGGATGAGAAATGTTAATGATTAGCAAAACTTTAAATATTTTGCAATATTTGTGATGATGGTAAACTAATACAACAAATAAATGCCTAATTTTACCCTTTGACCTCAAAATAGAAATAGGCAACACTCTTTGATATGCAATAAGTTCTCCACGCTTCTGTAATAATTATTGAATGAATATAATTATTTTCATATTTAAGTACAAGGTTAATATAAAAAGCTGAAATTCATATAAAACCTTAATTCAAATAATTCTTTTCAAATTCCACATTTAACATGTTCTGTAAATCTCATTGGTATACATTATGGCTTTTTGTAATACTCTGACAAGGATCAGAAAATAAATGCATTTGGTAAATAAAAGCTTAGAAACGTTGAATTTGTTTTAAGCACAAATTACGTCATGAGTGAAATAGAAATCTGTTGAACAATAGACAAATAAGCTCATACGCAGGTATATTCATCGCATATCTAAAGAAAAATGTACATTTAACATTGAAGCTGACGTTAGAGCCAGCCAACCACCAATAACTTACATGTATAGAAATGCAATAAAAATCCAAATGCATAAATACGAACACTCAAAAAAAAAAGGGTTCTTATTATTATTATTATTATTAATACATTATTAATGAAGATTTTATAGAAGAAATTATGAGATAAATTGAGTTGGTTGACTAAAACATTTCATACCCATTTGTCCTTAAGTAAGAAAACTTATACTTCAGTATATTATAAATGGTAATTTTATATTAATTTTAGATTAATTTGAGAATTTTTGAGAAAAAGAAAAGTTATTTTAAGTTACCAAACATAATTGACTATTTTTATGTATTAAAAAAAAAAACAATTGGATCCATGGTATGACCACTGAAGATTCATCGTAGTTCGACTGTATAGTATATCCGACTGTATAGTATATTTGCTGTAAAAGCACATATTTTTCATGAACAAATGTCTTCGAGGTTTCACCAGTTAGCTTATTCTTTTATTATAGGCATTTTCTCTTTAGCAGATATAAAACCAAATTTATTACAAACGCTTGACTTGGAAACAAACTTACAGATGTAAAATAAATGATTATTTGTTCGAAACGATTATTTTATCTTTGCATAGCTTTTAATTGTACGTATTCAGGTGGGTTACTCATAGGAATAAATGAACTATTTCGCTTATTTCATTGATTCCTCCTATAAAAATTTTTACTGCTAGAAAACAATATACTTGCCAGAAAAGTATTTGCAAAATAAAATACATTTCCGTCCGCAGCATATGAATTTATATATTTATTCAGTAGTATTTTCAGTATGACAAGACAATTTCTTATAAGTTTTAGCACAATAGAAATATGGTTAAAATAATATTGTAGATTTTCATAACTAGTATTAATACGTATTTAATTAAAAACAATATAATAATACTTTTAAATTAAACGTCCACCTCTCAACGTGGTTTTAGTCTAAGGCATGTATTTGATAATGAGGTGCTTAATAGTATCATGACAATAAAGTCAAACGCTGTCGGTACTGATGAAATCTGTCCTAAATTTGTCAAGCTTATTATTCCGAGTATACTTAAATACATTACTCATATTATAAATACTATTATAACAACTAGTTCATTTCCAACACTATGGAAACTGGCCAAAATTATACCTGTCCCAAAGGGTGCCAACGAATTCCGTCCTATTGCGATCTTACCATTTATCTCGAAAGTGTTTGAAAGACTTGTTAATCTACAAATTCTCCAATACTTAACTGAACATAAGATTATAACTGACCGTCAATCTGGATTCAGACCGAGGCATAGCTGTCTCACTGCCTTAGTTGACGTTGTAGAATCGATACGTAACAATCTTGACAAAAATGAAGTCTCTATTTTGGTACTATTAGATCATTCGAAAGCTTTTGACACTGTCCACTATCCGACTTTGTATTATAAACTCATCCACTTGTTTTCATTCTCTGAATCTACTGTACGATTAATGTCTAGCTACTTGGAAGACAGAAAGCAATTGACCGTTTCTGGTAACAATGCATCGTCACAGATGACAACAAAAAGGGGCGTTCCTCAGGGGTCCATACTTGGACCCTTGCTATATACGATGTACTCGAATGATTTACCGAACCAGCTAGAACATACGAACATAAGAATGTATGCTGATGATGTCCAGTTATATACATCTACCACTACTGATGCAATCGATAGGTGCGTAATGAATGTTAACAATGATCTCAACAAGATCCTGGATTGGGCGAATGGAAATGGCCTAGCTCTGAACCCCAATAAATCGAAGGCAATTTTGATTCATAAGAAATCCACAAGTCTGGACAATGTTAACATATTTCTGGGTAACTGCCAAATAGAACTTGTGAAGAAAGTGAAGAATCTTGGAGTAACTTTTAATGAGAATTTGACTTGGTCTGATCATATTAATGCTAACTGTGGTAAAATATACGGTATGTTGCGTAATCTTTGGTGCACTCAAGCGTTTACACCTTTTCGTATAAGACTGCTGTTGGCCAAATCCTATGTCCTCCCTACTTTGTTGTATTGTTGTGAAATTTTCTCTGGATGTAACACCACCGACTTAAAAAGACTAACAACCACGTTCAACAATATTGCCCGCTATGTCTTCGGATTGAAACGTTATGATAGTGTGACACTTTTTGCGAACAAAATTTTTGGTATCCCGTTTGACAAATACGTTCAACTCAGAACTCTGTTATTCCTCCAAAAAATTATACACACAAAGGAACCATCATACCTCTACGAACGATTAACATTCGCTAGATCCAACCGTGGTAACAATTTGATACAGACTCGACATAGAAGTCAGTTATCTGAGCGGCAGTTTTATATATATGCGACTCGTCTCTGGAATCAGTTACCCAATCAACTTCAACGTATATACAACACAGTGCAGTTCAAGACGAAACTAACAAGATATCTAATTCAGGGCGATTAAATAACAAAAAAAAAAAAAAAAAAATATTAATATCTAATTCATAACCATATTATATGTTATTCCTATTCATAATTATTATTATTATACTTCTTAAAATATCGTAAAATATCTACTTATTATATTTATTATAACATTATTGATTCTAATACTCATTATAAGATATATATCTTGTGTATTAGGAACCCAAAAATAAATAAATGAAATGAAATGAAATGAAATAAACTTATTGGTGAAAATATTTATCGCTTATCCCTGTATAAAATATTTAACTCGAGTGAATAATAATCCAGAATATTCCTCTTGAATGGATATGTATTGGTTATTATCTGCAATACATTTGGGTGCTGATTCCATATTAGTTTGTTGTGAATATATATACATGAATATATTTGCTGTGTTAACATAGCATTTCTACAAAATTTTTATTCGGGTGTATTTTTAAGTATATTTTGGTGTTGTTGAACATTTTCTAGTATCCCATAAATAGTTATAACCGCTTTGTGCACCATTTGGTTTTTTTACTGCATTCATAATATGACGACAAGAATTTTCTGAGTAGAATACTAGTTGTCATATGAAATTTTTTGATTTCGTACCAAATTTCTCTACTACCCAGCAAAATTGGTGGCTATATGAATATGATGACTAGTAATTTCTATGGAAAACTATCATCATTTTTTGCAAATGGTTCGATCATTTACTGTCAGCAGTCATATATATTCCCCCACTACGCCTAGTCGATTTTGCAAGACATAACGACGTCATTTAACATATATTTATAAAAATTTTAAATTTTTTTCTTTCTGCTTTATGATTTTCTGTATTAACAGTAGCCAAAGTAGAAATGACAGGAAAAAGGAATAAAATTACACTTAATGGTAGAATAACTGGCAGTCATTCCAATGAGGTTTGTTATGCCTAAATGGGGAATAATCGATATTAATTCAATCATCATTAGTGAGCAAAGTGGTTTGTATAGTAACTTAAAGTTGTTGACAATTTGTGAAATGAAATAGTTATACACAGTGTATAATCTATACAGTGTAATGGTACTAAATGGTATCACTTAATGGAATGAATGCAAATGGAATTGAGATTAATATATTGATATTAATCAACTGAATTCATTTATTGTGAAGACAAAGGTTCCAGCACTATGTTGCAAATTCAAAATTTGATATTCAGAACTTTTCGGCCTAATTTTGTAGAGCTTTATATGGAATATTGAGTTTCGCTTTTTCCGAATATTGAGTTTCGCTTTTTACATTGCCGAAATATTAATTTTTTGAAAAAAAAAATAAATATTTTAAAGATTTCCATGTTTACGTAATGTATGGATGAGTTTATTTGCCTCATATAAGGAGACAGTTGAAAACGAAATTTACAAAATTTTCATTCAAGACAAAGCTACGCTATTGGGCTTTAAAATTTGTATCTTTACATCTATCTTTAAAAGATAATTGTGCTTAATAGCAATATTCTGTAAAAATTGATTTATTAGGCCGATAACCTCTAGTTGCTAGTGGTATAAATAAATAATAAATAATTAATTATTTAATTTTAAATTAACCCACCCCAAATAAGTTGAAGACAATTTATTGAAAATAAAAAGTTTTCTGTTTAAAAAAATGTCATATATTGATTTGGAGTTAAACATTTGGAGTTAAACATTTGCTAAAATGCCTTTAGCGTCTTATAAGAAAATCAAGACACAATTTAACTAAGTTTTAAATTAATTTTAATAATTTTAAAAGGTTACGAAAACCATTTAAGTCCAATTTATTTTTAACTTTAATTATGCGAACTTCGAATTTAGTGTGTACTTCATTGGTCTACTTTTTTTCTCATTTTTAGTTGATTTCAATAAAGTAAGCAACAAATAATAAGGAACATTTTCTCTCATTTTAAACTAAAATAAATAAAATTAAACTAAAATAAACTAAATTTCGTGTAGTTAAATCCATAAAGCTATAGACATTTTGGCTGAAAATTTGCTGAGGCCGGGCCAATAGCGGATTTTAATTCATAAGTTTTCCACCTAACTTATAAATAAGCACGAAGCTGGAACTTCAACAAATTATCCTCTTTATAGATGATTTTAATAATATACAGTATGTCAAGAAAGTCTTTTGACATTGCCAACTATTTCAAATTCTAGAAATAATTGAAATATTAAATATTTTATTAAATTTTTAATTCTGTGTACGTATGTATACTTTGCAAAATACATAATAAAATATTTTTTTAAAATTTCATTATATTTAATTTTGGAACAAAACATAATTTTTATCCCATTGTCAAAACACTTTCTTGACAAACTGTAGATGTGTTTCATAAAAGATTATCTCTGGCAAATGCCTTCCACGGAAAGTTTAGACATACAAAATACCGGACTTTTTCCTATATTTACTTCTCAGAATATAAATAAGATTTAAGCCATTTTCAGCTTCAAATCTATCATTGATTGTTGTAACCCAGCATATTTATTGAATTACCAAATTAACAAAGTTACACAGTAGTACAGATTCTGATAGAGTAAAATTTTCATAGTATATATTTTGATGTTGAATAAAGTCTGCTTTTGGAAAATGTTAAACACCACAAACTTGTTTAAAAAAATTCAATTTATTTTATTAAATTTTCGGAAACTATTTGCAATTTCAATAAAAAATTTAGGAGGAAAAAATGTAAGGGAATTTTTTCTATGTAGAATATAAACTCTCCATTTCATCATAGTCACTCCTATTTACCTCCCCCCAGACAATTGAGTTGATTTCATAGCAACACGTTATATAACACGTTTTCCCCCCATCAATATTCGAACATTTTAGATTTTTATTTACAAATGGTACGCATGTAAACATACTTATATCCTTGGAATATCGTTACACTGCGAAATGACTAAAGAAGAAAGTTATAGTCGTACACTAAAGCTGTCGTAGACGATGACAACTACCACCCCCGTTACCACAAAATTTTTTACGCACCATAACTTTCCATACCGCCCAAACTCCCCTTTTTTACGTCACATATCCTTAGAATTTCGTTATAAATGTATGAGTCATTCCTATAAAATCCATACTTAATTTGATGGGACACACGATAGAGAAACCTTATAAAAAATAAAAACAAACAAAATACGACGCCAAATTGTCGTTTTATGTCGCCGTCCATGAAGAAACGCACTAAAAACTGGAACAACGTGAGGGTTGCCTGGCGCTGGATGTGAAACATTTACAAAGTTGGTTATTTCTGTTTTTCTTGGTTGTTTGTGAATTTTGTTTGATTTGTACAATAATAAGACAGCAACTTGATAAATTTTTTATAACACAACCCAAAAACTCTCTTTACAACTCTCCTCACTTTGCTTCTAGAAATGTGCATTGATATCCCTGCATAACAAGGACATGCGCATTACTATTTCAAATTTTCTTTTGGTAAAAGATAATGTTTTTCTTTGACAGCAGGGAAACAGAATTACCAACTTTGCTAATATTGGAATCACAAGACATAAATAAGCCGCATTGTGGGAAATTGAATAGGCATGTTTCCTGTTTCTTTGTTATTGTCATCTTTTGTATTAAAAGACCACTTAGAATTCCTGTAGAACTTGCCAAGAGCATATTTTCTGAACACATTGAAGGAACTCGTTTGTTGTTATCCTGTATCCGGCAAAGAGCTTCCGGTTATTAACCTTGCAATTGTATGCAGAAATTGTTTGCATGGCCATAGGATTCGATTTGCAATAGATGTAAAAATATACACATGTGTGTATATCGCAAATGTCCTTATTATAACCTATACCCACACCTATTTACAATAGAACGTTTCATATGTGTTAATGGGTAGTAACGTGGTTTGTAGAGTATATTTTGAATATATATGCCATTGAACGTTTTACAAAATACTGAAATTGGAGGCGTTTTTTATGGATTTGAAACTGAAACAGCTATAGGAGATAGTGATTAATACTAGGATTATTTGTAAATAGTGACATGAATGATTGAAAGTAAAGTATTACTAGATCTAAGTTCAAATATCTATTATAAAAAGTATTTAATGTAGTTACATAACACAGAAAAACAATTCAGTTGTAAAACTGAAGCTAAAATTAACTTATATTTTATTTTTAGTTTATTTTTAAATTTTTGTAAGAAATTTTCCCCAGCCCAACGATTTTTTCTTTATTCCAAGTATGTCTCAAACATTTTATGAACTAAATACCAGTAAAATTTCAATGACATAAAAATTACTTCAATGGTAACTAAAGCAGAAGGCATTTTTCGTACACTTCTCATAAATAGTATGAATGGACTACAACGTGGTTAAAATGGTAATGATCTGGCGCCTAAGATTTTTTCTTTATTTTTAGTTCATTTTTGCTTTTCGAGAAGGATATATTTCGTAAATGGCAGTTAAAAATCCAAAAGTGCCTGAAAATATTCGTTAATTTAAATAATCTCAAAATTTTGAATACAATTTAGTTCAATTTTCGCAAGAGATAGTTCATTTTTCTTATAACATAGTTCACTTTTTTCTGTGAAAATTTTATATAGTCTGTTTAAGTTAAAGCCGTTTTGTTAGATTTTGAAAAAATAATATTTTACTTTTCAAGTACAATCCCGCCGTTAAGATTTGTCTACACACTTTCTGCCATTGAATACGAAAATAGAGACATTTTCTAAAGTCAAATGTCATCAATCCCCGTCTTAGGCATCCAAGCTTTTTGACATTCTAACTTTGTCACTCTCGCTTTTTGGAGTTTCTTCTTACGAAGGCAATAATTTTTTCACAAGCAATTATTTATTAATAAATTAAAATATTTTCAAATTCTAAATCAGCCTATTTTTATTTCTTTTTGATTTATGTTGTCACGTAACTATTGGTCCTTCGAGTCGGATGATTACAATTTCTCAAACATTCCTCAACTTGATCAATTTCAACTGGAAAACCAGTAGCAAATTTCATTTTGAAAACCAGTATGAACATTTTATAATTGATTCAATATTCAATAATCACATAGCACATATTTTCAGTAACTATTTTTTTTTTCTCTGTGCTAATACCTTTGTGATCCACTGTAACTAAATACACACCGTTATTGTTTGCCATTATATTTTCAACCCCATGGTCATAAGTAATTATTAATGAAGATTTGAATAGGATATGTTCACGCATATATAAGTTGAGTATCCTATATGACTGACTCCATGATAGACAGACCAACTTCATGGCATGTGTCAGTTATATCCACCTCTTACACCAGAAGAACATTCTGGTCTACCGAACATGGCTTCCATGAACATACCTTTCAAAATTGATAGCAATTTGAAGGTAATTTATACTTGGTATCCATAGACATTAAAACGATGGACTTATATATGTCTATAACATTTGCGGTTGCTATTGGCCTCCCCTATTGCAACAATAAAGCTTGCTAGAGTTCAAATGGAGTGGAAAAACAGCAGTGCCCTTTTGCACAGGGACCAGGGAGGTTTATACAAATTATAAAGTAATTGCATTACATATAAAATAGCTTCACTGTAATTACTGCAAATGAGGTTGATGAGGATTATGGGTGAGAGAATAAGGCATCAGGAGTACAAAAGCTCCATGGCAGCAGTACTCGTAAGGGGGATTTATCGATTTTTCCTAGATGGTAAATTGAAATTAAAATGCAGGTGTTGAAATGAAAATTGAATTGAAAGGATTCGTTTTTAATTAACAATCAAGAATCAGGAAGGTACAATCAAATCGAAATTATTGATGGAAGTTTGTGAAGAATAATTGCAAGATTACATCGATAGATATTTGACGGATTATAGCTCTTCAATACATTCAAAACAAAAGTTTACTTGGATCCAAAGATTTTGACCTACCATTAAGGATTTTGGAATTAATTCCAAGTCGAAGATACAGCTTTTTTAAAATAAGGTCATTTGTATGGAGCTATGTAGCTTTCAATCTAGACTATAAAATACAGATACAGCCGCATTATGGGGAATACAAATTTCAGAATACATATTTCATTAGTTGTTCAGAACATAGCTATTCATGTATAAATCAGTCATTTAGTCATTTAAAAAACTCACATTATAAAAGATACTTCAAACCAAACAATATTTTCTTAATTTAAAAAAAAAAAAAAGAAAACTTTAATTTAAAGACGCAAAATCCGAAAAATAAGTATTAGCCTATATTTGAAGCTTTTTTTATCTTTAATCCAAGATTCAATGTCTTAGTTAATTGAAAGATTATTTCTTTAAATCAAAAATGTTTTCCGTTACTTTAAAAAAATTTCCTTATTTCAAAGACATACGATCTTAATCAAGGGACGCAAATTTCAAAGATTCGTGTCTTAAATTCAAAGGATAAAAATTTCAAATTTGATTTTGAATTTGAATTTGATTTGAATAGATTTTGAATATTCTTGATCCCAAATTTGCACTACTTTCGGGCAATGTTATCCCGATCGATATTACTTTTTTGAAGCTCTTTTTGCTGTGTAGATACACGTTTTACATTCGTATGACATTCATTGGCGCCTCCTTTCATTTTTGTGATCTAGTTTTCTATCCTCTAAACTTTTTTCATTGTTTGTTGTTTCAACTATCGTTACAAAAAAAAAAAAATAAATAAAATGACTATTACAAGTTTCCTTTAACGTTTCAACGCTATAAATATTTATAAAACATGAAAACCTCTTGGCATATTAACAATCTTGATTACCTTGACAAGGATGATTATGGGTGTTTGCCGATATTGGCTCCAAGCTTTAAATTGACACTCATCATCATCGTTCACACTCCCAATATTGTTCATACATAGCATGGTGGAGGTGCAAACTTGTAAAACAATCATCTATATCCAATGTTGACCAAGTAAACAGAAATCTACGTATTCATCAAAATATAGCAGATGTAGGTGGTTGGGGTAATGTGACATTCTACAAATATCTATTTCCCCTGTTATGTATACTGGCAATTTATTCCTTTTGAAAACTAAAAATTCTTTATGTCCTTTAGTAGTTTAGTAGTTAACCTTGACCAGGTTTTCCATTTAATATCTAAGTTGACTTAACTTGCTTTTATATTATGAGATGTGGCTGAAAGGAATTTTTAATATGACCAAGATTTCTATGGAATATAATCGAACAAGGAAACCAACTATGATGTAATTTTCCACTGGCACACTCTTCAGATTGTTTGCTTGACAATTTCTAAGAGGAATAGTTTATATTTTATTTGAATAGAATAAAGATGAGACAGCATATCTATTCATTTTCCTGAGTAGGTCTAGCATTCAAGAAACTAAACTTAGCTGTAAATATTTTGAATTTCTTTAGGAGAATGTTTTCATTAAAATCTTTATTTTAATTACCAATTATAATAAACTTATAAGAAAAAAAAAAAACACAAAAATCTCCAGCAGCTAAGGCTATCGGCTTAATCACTAAAGAGAAGTTGATCCAAGGCTAAAGACTAGGAACCTTAAATTAGATTGGCGCTCGAGCAAATAAATTTCAGTCCGAATTTCAAAAATAAAGAATTGATTATTAGTCCATGTCCAAATTTTAAAAATGAAGGTTCCCTTATTTTTTGAAACAATGAGAAAACAATTATATATTTGAGTATAGGTTGAATCTATATGGAGGACATATTTACTTATTTAAGATGTTTTTTATTACCATTTTTATTTTTAATGCAAATCAAAAAATTGTTCTTAGTTTCACTTCAAAGGACAACATCCAAAGCATATTTTAGAACATGCTGTATTGATTATTTTATAATTCTTTGAAATATTTTAAATTATATTTGTTCACAGTATCTCATTTTAATTTTCATTTTTATAAAAAATATTAATTGTTTTCTACAAATTAGACCTTATTAAAATTTTCCCTAAAATACAAAATTACGTAAAGCTATAATGATTCTTAATAATATACATGGTTTTCTCGGCGTAGATAGTTATTTGTTTTCAGTATGGTAAATAAGATTATGGCAATTAAATCCATTAAATTTTGCTTCGTAATTATACGCCAACATACATCGCTTGAGAATTTCTATCTAACATTCATAGAACTTTCCTTATTTGCTGTATTCAAATTCATTATTCATAAAATATCTAAATTTTAGCAATCATTAAATCATTGAGACATTTTTTTCTGTATGTAATTATGTTATAGCTTTAGTAATTTTCTTTCATTTTAGAAACACAACATTTTTACTTACTTGCGTAAATGTTGTTTAGATTGTCTTTGGTAATTGTTTCTTTAAGCGGTTCTCTGTTGCCATACTCGTAGTTGCTTCTGGGATTAGTTTTTTTAGTTTTCACTGCTATGTTTTAGATGAAGTTTAACAACCTAGATTTGTTGCAGTTAGTAGTACATGTTTTTTTTACGAAATGGAGAGACCATTCTCCTATTTTGCACACTATTATTAGGGAGATAGAAGAGAACTACATATAAATATAGACATTATGAGCCGTTCAAGCATAAATCTTTTGCTGTACCACTTCTAAGGGATTTCATATAAAACGTTAGTATCTCTGATTTGTCTTCTAAAGATTTTAACCGACGTTACATTGTAGATAAAGTTATCTTGGAACAATGTCGAAAATTGATGTCATTATATATGGTAGAAGAAACAAGTATATACGGCCGTAAGTTCGGCCAGGCCGAATCTTATGTACCCCCACCATGGATTGCGTAGAAACTTCTGCGAAAGACTGTCATCCACAATCGAATTACTTGCGTTGTGGTAATACTTACCGATGGCAAGGTATCTTAAAACTTCTTAACATCGTTTTCTAAATTGTGAGTTAGTCCATACGTGATATATATTAGACAAAAAAGTTATATATAGGTAAGTCTACAAATAATTACGAATCGATATGGACTTTTGCACGGTACATGGAGAGCCAGAATTGAAATATGGCGGTCGCTTATATGGGGGCTACAATTATGAACTTGATATGGACCAATTTTTGTGTGATTGAGGATCGATTTATCTGAGGGCTATATATAACTATAGACCGATATGGACCTAGTTAGGCATGGTTGTTAACGGCCATATACTAGCACAATGTACCAAATTTCAACTGACTCGGATAAAATTTGCTCCTCCAAGAGGCTCCAAAACCAAATCTCGGGATCGGTTTATATGGGGGCTATATATGATTATGGACTGATATGGACCACTTTTGGCATGGTTGTTAAATATCATATACTAACACCACGTACCAAATTTCAACCAGATCGGATGAATTTTGCTTCTCCAAGAGGTTCCAAAACCAAATCTCGGGATGGGTTTATATGGGGCTATATATAACTATGGACTGATATGAACCAATTCCTGCATGGTTGTTGGATACCATATACTAACATCACGTACCAAATTTCAACCGAATCGGATGAATTTTGCTCTTCCAAGAGGCTCCGGAGGTCAAATCTGGGGATCGGTTTATATGGGGGCTATATATAATTATGGACCGATGTGGACCAATTTGTGCATGGTTGTTAGAGACCATATACGAACACCATGTACCAAATTTCAGCCTGATCGGATGGCATTTGCTTATCTTAGATCCATATACTTACACCATGTACCAAATTTCAGCCGGATCGGATGGAATTTGTTTCTCTTAGAGGATCCGCAAGCCAAATCATGGGATCGGTTTATATGGGGGCTATATAATTATGGACCGATGTGGATCAATTTTTGCATGATTGTTACACGCAAAAAAATAATTCTTTCCTCCCAAACGAAATTTTAGACAAACAAAGTTCGTTTCTCATTTGCTTTTCGCTGTAAGGAAGTGTATTTGGAAGAAAAGTATATACTTTTTGTGATAAACGTTTATTCTTTTCCAGGATGTAAAAACAATTTCATAAAGACTAGCTTAAAAAAAAAAAACATTATTTTCTTGCTAATTGCATTGTCCCTCACATCTTTCTCACATCCACGAGGATTTTTAGTTCTTAACACCTTTTCCTGTAATACCAACAATGTAGAAGAAATTATACGATTTTATAAATTTTTAAATTTTTTTTACCTTTCGCCTGGACGGAGAATCGAACCGCGGACCATGCACATTGTAAGCCAACACACTAACTACTGAGCTATGTACCTGTTATGGTCATCAATAGATAAATATCCATATAAGTTATATTTATATAGCATAGCTTGCGGCGCCCACGAACCGAATAAACAAAGTTTATTTAACAGAAACAAACATTTAGTTTGGCACCGTGGAGCAGTGGTAGCTACGTCCGACTCTCATGCCAAGGGTCGTGGGTTCGATCCCTGCTTCGGCCAAAGTTTTTTTTTTGCTTTTGTTTTTTACATATATTCCAGATATATTCGGAAGATTCCGAAAAAATGTTCAACATTACATTGTACTATATTAAATTTTGAACTGTAAAATGTGTCTATTAAAGACCTAAAGTCAGAAAAGAACAGTGTTTGATATAAACGAAATGGACTGTGTTGTTATTTCAAAAATAACTTTTTTTATTGAAAAAATAAAAATTTTGTAACAAACGAATTTTTTTGGTGATAAAAGTTTAAAATTTTCGAAGCAATGCAAAAACTCTAACAAAAGAAAAACGTTTTCGGTACACGTTTTCCAAACGTTTTTTTTTCTTTGCGTGTAGAGATCATATGCTACACCATGTACCAAATTTCGGCCGAAAATTATCTTTTGTGCAAATTTATCATTTGTGCAATTTCTCAAAATTTGGGCGATACATATAGATGGGATCAATATCTAAATTTGAAGCAATTTGGCTAATGGCTTTCACAACAAATTGGCTTATGTTACGATAGGTAAGAACCTGCCATTTTATAGTATACTTACATCTAATATATTATTTACAATTCGTCACAGTTTTATTCATATCTTCCCAAATCTTTACAATCTGGCCACCCTTACACATTATCAGAGCTGAACGTTTTGTACCTCTTTTTAATTTTACACACACTACACCTATCAACAACATACTATGAGTTCATTGCATACAATTTAGTGCAACTACGTGTTCTACATAATGTTAATGAAATTCTTGTGATGTTTTCATTTGATAAAGTTCTTGCCGGTTTGAGGAACAGTTTTCACTTTTACTTTGGATGGTCTAGCGTGAGGTGTTTGTTTTGTACGATGTCTGTTTTTTTTTTTGCAAAATTTTCGTAACAAGCCAATCTTTTACCTTAGAGCTAAAACTGGGTCTAACACCTCCCAACCCCCCAGATATTCTAGTAGGGGGGGCATTGGAAAAGTTTTACTTTTGTTTTTAATTGAACCAAGGTTGAGAAATGAAATTAATTAAAAGGGAATGAAAGCGAAGTAGTTCTTTTCCAATCGATTGTTTTCAAGAGGCTGTTTGTTTTGTGATAAGAGGATTGTTAAAAGAAAACACAGAAATTTTATCAAGGACAACTAGCAAGTTTTACGGTCCATTTGCCTCAATTTATATGGTATTTGCTTAATTGGTTGAAACAAAATAATGATGATTTAAAATATTGAGTTCAATGTGTATAAATGAAATGGAAGTAGGAGATATTCAAAAATTTAATTTAATATTAGCAGAATAAAAACAGGCAATGCCTTATTAAATATGACTTTAAATACTTTTATTTTATATTTTCCTACACTCATCTTTTTGATCTTCCCTTAAGGATTTTGGTATTGAAAATAAAGACATGTTTAGGACCTTTGTATTTTTAAATCTAGGATCAATAAAATTGAAATTAGAATGCAGATCTCATTCATGAAAATTTCATTCCCTTTTTTTGCGATATATTAATAAAGCAATTTACGTAAAAACAAATGGCAGTGTAAAAATCCAAATTATAACAGATACTTCCAAGTAAAAAATGTTTTCTTAATTCCAAATAAAACTTTAAACCAAAGATGCAACATCATAAAAATAAGTCTTAACCTATATTTAAAGCTCTTTTATTTTAAATCTAAATATTCAATATTTCAGTTTAAGGACGATTTCTTTAAATCAAAAATGTTTTTCTTTAATTTAAGGAAATTTCGTCTTATTTCACAAACATACGACTTTAAGGGAGGCTCGCAATTTCCAAGATTTGTGTCCTAAAAGTTAATGAAAAAAATGTTTCAAACAATATGGCTGTCCAATTTGCTTTTAATTAAAATTTCATTATTTTAAAGAAATTTGTCCTTAATATTGAATAAATTGCGCATCCTTAAGTTTGGGTTGTGTAATCTTTAATACCATGCAATGTACCATTCAATGTAAAATAAAATTAATAAAATTATCGTATCACAATTTACTTATAAGTCTTAGTTTATCTGTAACATGAGGAAGCCTGTCTATCGCTCTCCCATTCTCGGTACTGCTACCAAAGATATGTAAAATAGCGAAAATACCGAAATGAATGGCGCCAATAAATTTGTAAATATAACAGCAAAAATCCATGTTTTATTTGAACCTATGAACCTATTGAACAATGTTGGTGATTAATGTGTTTGTTTCCTCAGTTGTTGCCAAATCAAAATAATTTTTGTTATTTATGTGGTTAAAATCAATAAAAATAATATATTCTGGAGTTTATTTGTCTCTGTACTCTATATAAGGCGCCAAAAAGTAATTTATTGGTCAGCCATATTGTCAATATGTCCACTGGATATTGTTTTGGTAATCACAGTTAGTTTACAAAAATATCTTGGCACTAGTTTCCTTAATATTTTGCGGTAGACTTTCTATCAAAGTTCATTCGCTTTGACGAAAAGTTGAGTTTCCAAAAAAAAAACAAGCCTTGTTCATTACATCACCATTTTTGTTGATTTTACTGACATGTGACTTAAGTAGGTAGCTTCCTATAGAACCTATTTTCACTTCCCCTTCTCAGCCGTTTGCCAAGAGTTACAAAAAATTGGCCATAACGCAAGAAAACAAGCTTCACTTGCATATACAATTATGTCAACTTCTACGCCCGATTCCATTAAAACAACGTCAACGCTGTATGAATATTTAAGAAATATACAACCAAATACTCGCCCAAATCACTTGGCTGGTTTTTGTGGCACATGTTGAGGTTGAAGTGTGTTGGAATGATGGAAGAATAATGACATGATTCATTGATTTCAAAAATGACATAACTCGAAATATTTTTTTTGTATAAAACTCAATGGGAATAAAAGATGATACACACAGAGAATGAATAGAAGAAACTAAAACATGGTTCAAGGCCATAATGTTACTTTTTTAGGGGAATATATAATATGTTTGTCGTAACCGTGTTATTTTCTCGGTAATTAACCATCTTATCTCGACAAGCATATTTATGTTTGGCGAGAAAACAATAATATATGTGACTAACATTTGAAAATTTCATAGCAAAATCCTTAAGAGAAGGTCAAAATCTTTGGATCGAAGTAAACTTGTTTTGAGTGTACTTATGCTATTTTGATCTAAAATTTCATTGCATATAAAATACTTTTTCATCCCCCTCTTGTTTTGTCTTCACACTGGAATTGAGAACATTATTCCCATTATTCTGAGATTTTCTTGATTTGAGTTAAGTCACTTTTGAGGTTAGCGCTACATTCAGTAAATGTGCGCTGTTGCCATTTGACAGGTAGGAGAGCAATGTAATTATGGTTTGGTTTTAATGGAAAACGAAAAGAGGTATACTGCTAATATGGCCAAAACAAATGAACCATGTCACTTTTATGTTACTCTAAAGTAAAATGATTTGCAATGCATTTGATTTCGGTACCCCTATAGCTCACATTTGCATTATCTACAGAAATTGATTTTTACTTGCATATAATGCAAATTTAATTTATTACTCCCTAGTTTGCCATTTTTTCTTGGTGTGAATCATTAGCATTTTTACACCCAATTTCAAAGTCAATGTCAATTTGTGTATCTCAAGTTTTAATGCAGACTTAAATAAAAAGTCATACAAAAAATGCGAATTTTTATTACCCACACATTGTGTATTTTATTTTTCGCCTTAAGAATATGTGGAATAAATAATTTCTTAATAATTTCATAAAATCTATGTGTGTGTGGGTAGTGGTAATAACCCAGCAAAAAATTTTGCTACTATCCATTGTTATTCGATTTTATAGGAAATTATTGTCTAGTCTCTAGTGGCCAATACCCTCAATAACGTAATTATAACAAAAAAAAATCAATTTACTCTTTTGTTATCCTATGATGAAGTACTCAATCTCAATTGAAACCTTTGTCAATTTATATGTGAAAGAGTATGTCATAGACATATGGTTGTAGAAACACATATCTATGTTTATATATTGTAACACCATTTCCATATTTTATTATACCTCGATCTGGCTTTTATGATTCTTCATTCGTATACGAAGAGAGTAGAAATTGTAGAATTTTCAAGATAATGAATAAAAGGGTTAATACATATATCACAGAGAGGATGAATGCCTTTGGTGAATAGTATTACAAACCTTTAAGAACAAGGGGCGATAACCGACTTATTGTCGAAAAAGAAGCAAATCTGCATAAGTAGTTGAGGAGAAAAACTGTTTACTGCGAATGTCATGCCACACAGTAGCCCTTTCTTATTTTTTTTTAATTATATTTGATTTTTAGGAAACGGTGTATCATTCTTTTGTAATGCCCGGCAAATCGCCAACGTATGTACATACATTTTTCTTTGCTATAACCCATATATCAACTAAAAAGTTCATTGTCCTTACACTCCTTTAAACTTGCTGTGACCGTCGCTTTCCTCGTCACCTCGCCGGGCTCATAGTTTCCGTTGATATATATTTTTTTTCATAACGTTCATGTATTTACAATTCTTTTTATAGAATCTTCTGTAAAAAAAACTGTCACTAGAAAATTGTTGGCTTTTTTCATGTATAAAACATTTGTTTACATATTATCCTGTTTTCCTTTTTAACATCTATGTGTAATTTGTGTACGTGTATAGCCTGTGGTTGGTTGGCCAACCCATATACAATTTTTTTTTTTGGTTGCGGCAACGAAACTATGAACAGTACATGGACTTTTCTTGACAAATATTTGCTATGTCGAGTTTGACATTCGACTTCCTGTTCCTTGAATGCATTTCTAATGAGAATATGTCGAAATGAAAGAAAATCTTTGAGATAAAAGTCATGGAGACGTGATATACAACGTACAATAAATTCCTTGTTTAGTCAAGGACTTTTCTTTATGGTTTTTTGTTGTAATCAGAAACACTTGAGTTTTACCAAGGAATTCTGTTATGTAGGTGCAGCTCAAATAGCCGTCAGTAATAGTAACATAAAGTGGTCTTTATAATCGTTGAAAGGATTTTCCAACAACAAAATAAGCTTATAAGAAAGTCTCAGAAAGCTCACTTCTTGGATTTTCAATGGAAAAGATGTGGTTGCATCATGTAAGAAGGAATTAATGAACACATTCATTTGAGAAAATTTCATTTTATCTCAATTGGCAATAAGAATGCAGAATATAAAATTGGAAAAATTTTGAATTATAAGGAAGCAATATCAGGTTGTAAATCGATATAGGATATTTTATGGGGATTTCCAATGTTAAGTGTATTATTTAAAAGATCCGTCGAAGGTTACATTTGAATATTGGATTATTTGGCGACCTATGCTAATTAGAGCCACCGTGGTGCAATGGTTAGCATACCCGCCTTGCATACACATGGTCGTGGGTTCGATACCTGCTTCGGCCGAACACCAAAACGTTTTTCATCGTGAATTATCCCATCTCAGTAATGCTGGTGACATTTCTGAGTATTTCAAAGCTTCTCTAAGTGGTTTCACTGCAACGTGGAACGCCGTTCGGACTCGCCTATAAAAAAGGAGGTCTCTTGTCATTTAGCTTAACCCTTTCACTACCGATATCCACTACAGAGGACATTCGAAAACGACTGCAAACTCTAACTCCCCACTTAGTTTCGATTTATTTATCGATGATATTTTAAAGTAGAGGCTCTTATCTAAATAAGCTATAAATATTTTCCATATTGCTGGATTTATTTATTTAGTTTCGATTTATTTATCGATGATATTTTAAAGTAGAGGCTCTTATCTAAATAAGCTATAAATATTTTCCATATTGCTGGAGACTAAAATGTATTTTCATAACATTTCTTGACAATAAACGAAAAATACACAATTTGAAACAAATTTTATGCTTTACGTCTCCAGTAAATGGATATTCATATAAAAACTATAGCCTATATTATTTCAGATTCTTTTTTGATTTTTTTCCAACACTTCAACAGATATTACAGGACAAATAGCGTTTAGTTTCGTGTGACCATTGGGTCACAATTAAGTTTTCAGAACAAACTCATATAGCTTTATAAATAATTGAGATAGGCCTTCCAAATTGCAATATTTTTTCTACATGCTGTTAGTACAAGTAGAAACAGAGGAAAAATTAAAGTTTTTAACAATAGGTTTAATTCGGTAGTGAAAGTGTTTACATGGAATCGGGCAGCACTCAGGGCGTTTTCGATTCACAAAAAAATATGTTGCCTTGGTGTTGCACTACTTTTTCCTTAATTGTATTTTCGCCCAAATGATAATGCCATTCCAAAGTTATTGTTAATTAATAATATTATGAGGGATACAGAATACAACATTTATGACAGTGTCCTTCATATTTTGCCATACATTTCGAGAATGTTGCACCTATTTTTCCAATCGAAATAGCCATCAGTCATAAGAGAGAAGTTCACCACTGTGGTATCACAATGGTCTGAATAGTCTAAGTGAGCCTGATACATCGGACTGCCACCTAACCTAACCTAATTAGTTTTTATGGGTCTAAGAATGTTAGAGACCGAAAATCTGTTAACATGCATTAAATCTTATGCAAAATGTTCCCCAAAAAGTATCTGAGATCGGTTTATAGGGCCACAATAATCTGATTGACTTTGAATACAAACATCGAAATGCAGGCTGTGATATAAAAAATTGTTTTGGAATCTAATTTGACAAGGAGCATAAAAACATCTAAAGATCGATTTTTATGAGTTCTATGGGACAATTTTTTTAATAATAGAAATGTACAGAAAATGTATATACATGGTTATAGCTAAATATCGTCATATGTCTCATTTACAAACCCCTCTTTCGGCTCCATTCTAGGAAAGAAAACTTTTTCCGTGTAACTATAACAAATTCACTTTCATGCATATTCTTCCCAAAGCTCTGTGAAATGTACATATCGAACACTTGAAGTCAATCCAAAAAACCATTCCTTATTCCTTATATTTTAATTGTGCATACATTTTGTCCTTTTAATGACGATTATTTTCTCTTCTACTTTTTTCCAGAATGTGGTGGACCATTACTGGTAATTTCGGTAACATCTTACCCATTGACTGGTCCAAGTCATATACCAGGAAAATGCATATGCCCACACTGAATTTGGGTCAAAATCCTCCCAGACAACAAGGTTCCCTTGATGCCCAGACTCCAGCTGATGATCTTAATAGTGAAGATGAAGCCATTGCCAATGATTTGGATATGCATGCTTTGATTTTGAATGGTCTAAATAATGAACCCGAAGAGCCCATTAAAAGTGTAGAGGAAGTTATTAAAGAAATTGAATATATTATCGATGAGGCCGAAAGTCCATCAGATGAGGCTACCACATGTGAATCGGAGGTGATGGAAAAAGCCAAAGAAGTTTTGGGAGCTCCTCTTTATGCAGAAAGTAAGTTTATCGAGGGATACCACTTAATAGAAATATAATTTAATTTTTTTGTTTTCTCTTCCAGAATTACAATATCTCTCCATAAATCAATTGAATGAATTGTACATGGAAATGGAAGTTTTAATACAAGAACTTAGTGAGACCCTCATCAATGAATTGGCATTGCGCGATGAATTGGAATTTGAAAAGGAATTGAAAAACTCATTCATTTCAGTACTGCTGGCAGTACAGAATAAGCGTCGCCAATATCATGTGGAAAAGAAACGGGGTAAATTCCAGGGACCGGATCCCAAATATTTAACTACAGTCATACCCTATACCATGGAGAATGGCACACCAAATAATCAAAATTTACAAGTTTTAATAAAAAGTAAGTATGCCAAATCTAAACGTGTACTCTACATGCTCAGAAATAATATTAGATTCAATGAAGAAATTAATTGAGCCAAATTTTTAATAAAAATTTCTTAATTTGTTTCAAATTTTGTACCATCGTCAAGTGCGCTAAATTTAATTGAAATCGGTTCAGCTTTAGATATAGCTCCCATATATCTTTCGCCCGATTATCACTCATATGGCCACAGAATCCAAAGTTTTACTACGATTTATGCGAAATTTTGCGCAGGGAGTAGAATTAACATTCTAGCTATATTGATTTATAAAGTCGTGAAGGGTATAATATAGTCAGCCCAGCCCGTCTTTCCTTACATGTTTTAAATTTAATTAAGATTTGAGTTAAATTAATTATGAAGGAATCTCCACATTTATATTCAGTGTTGCCAGTATTTTTCTGGCTCTTGTCCCCAAATTATGATGTTTCAAAATTCCGCAATACATTTTTTTTGAAAAAAAAAAATCTATATAGAAATAAAATTTTGACAAAATTTTCTATATAGAAATAAAATTTTGACAAAACTTTCTATATAGAACCAAATTTTGACAAAATTTTCTATATAGAAATAAAATTTTGGCAAAACTTTCTATAGAAATAAAATTTTGATAAAACCTTCTATAAAAATACAATTTTGAAAAAATCTTCTATAAAAATACAATTTTAAAAACATCTTTTATAAAAAAAAATTTTTGAAAAAATCTATAAAATACAATTTTGACAAAATTTACTTCAAAAATAAAATTTTCACAAAATTTTCTATAAAAATAAAATTTTGACAAAATTTCCTATAGGAATAAAATTTTGACAAAATTTCCTATAGAAATAAAACTTTGACAAAATTTTCTATATAGAAATAAAATTTTGACAAAACTTTCTATATAGAAACAAAATTTTGACAAAATTTTCTATATAGAAATAAAATTTTGGCAAAACTTTCTATAGAAATAAAATTTTGATAAAACCTTCAATAAAAATACAATTTTGGCAAAACTTTCTATAGAAATAAAATTTTGATAAAACCTTCTATAAAAATACAATTTTGAAAACATCTTTTATAAAAATAGAATTTTGAAAAAATCTTCTATAAAATAAAATTTAGACAAAATTTTCTTCAAAAATTAAATTTTCACAAAATTTTCTATTAAAAATAAAATTTTGACAAAATTTTCTATAAAATTATATTTTGACAAAATTTCCTATAGAAATAAAAATTTGACAAAATTTCCTATGAAAATAAAATTTTGTTAAAAAATATTAAATCGATTTCTCCAAAAAATCCCCAAAATTTATGGAAATTCCCCACCAAATCCCCAACTCAAAAATTTCGTCCCCATTAACGAAAAAATATCTCCAATTTGGGGAAAAATCCTAAATACTGGCAACACTGTTTATATTGTCCATTTTTTTATACCCTTCACTCTTCTTATTTTACTCTCGTTAATAATTAGAAAAACTAACAAACGTTTTCTTTTTCTTTCAGTTTTAAAAGCCATAAATGAGGATAGCCCCACGGTACCCACTCTATTAACGGATTACATATTAAAAGTTCTCTGTCCCACATAAATTATGAAATCCTCATGGAGGCTAGTAAACAAAAATCAACCCAGAACAAAACAAATAGTTTTAAGTTTTTATTAAATAAAATTTTCCCCACAAGAAATGAAGAAAATTTATTTAGAGAATAGAAAAAATATCTAATTTAATTAAAACAAAAAAAGAAGAAATAACACAACACCCCAAATATAAGAGGAATTCGTTAAATTATAAATTTATTTACACTAGAAAACTTGCAAGTCAGATTTAAATGGTTTATGTTAGATGTAAAGAATTAAATTTATTTAAAAACGACAGTTGAATTGGAATTATAACTTCGATATTCGATAATATTGATTCATTGGCCTCTAACATTCGCCATTTATAAGCAAACTAATCTAGGACAAAAGGCTTTCATAACAAAACCAAAAAAGATTTTACACAAATAAATGAATGCTTATCTTAAATTTCCATATATATTTTCTAAATAAAAAGAATACCCCAAACATTCATTAAAGATCAAAAAATGTTGAAAGAAATATATGTGTATTTACACTGCCCTATTTTTTTTGATTAGAAAAAATACAAGAAGAAAATGCATTCATTTTGAAAAATAGAAAATTTTGTTCTAAACAAAAGTAATTAAAAACAGTTTCTCTATTTTAAAATTATTAAAAGAAATATAAAAGCAAACATATATTTTGTAATACTCAAATAAATTCAAAATAAAATTATTTATAATTATATATACTCAAGATATTTTCTTTGAAGCTTGCTAATTAATAAGTGTGCATAAACGGTTTTTTTTTTAAATAAAATACTTGTTAAAAACGATATACAAACAAATTAAGAACATTACGAATTTGCATTTATCGTTTAAGCTTCATTAAACAGTTAATTGGCCTTGGCTTAATTTATTATTCCTCTTTTTGTATAAAAAAATACACAAATTTTGTAAAAAGTTGTTTAATATTATATGTTTTTTTTTTACTAATTTAAGTTTTTGCTTGTTTATGCTTTTTATAATTTTTAAAAAATGTTTTAGGTATAAGCTTAAAGAAATAAACTTAATAAGGGTTTATACCAAAAGTCAAAAGCTTAAAAAATCAAAACAAAGATTGTTTTAGCAATTGTATTTACAATTAAATTAACGTTGCAATTTTATTTTTATTTTTAATTTGTATGTATATTTATACAGAGTAGTGGCCATACATTAATCATAAATATATATATAAAAAAATAAATATTAATGTATATTATTTATATTTGCAATATGTGTCTTTTTTATTATTTCGTTTCTTTATTTTGTATAAATATAAATTTTCTATGAAAATGGAAAGGGAAATGCATATGGATATACCAAATCAATATAGAAACAATTCCTACAAGGGAGTAGTTTTATATTTCTATAGAAATATAGATGGTAACTAGTGGGCGAAACATCTATAAAGATAAGCAATGTTTTTGCTTTTGCCTTTCCTTCTAATAAACTACATATTATAAAAACTTATTGATCAAATCATATACACCTTCAGTACACCCTACATAGACAAAACATGCACGACCACCACACTATAAAATATTGAAAAGAGTAAGTCGTTTAGCAATTTTCTTATTGAAAAAAAAGAAAAACAGAAAATAACGAATAAAATGAAACCAAATTTTTATGAAATATTCGTTTAATAAAATAAAACATTGCATGCTGTCGCATCTTGCATATGCAGGGTCTTGGGTTCAATCCCACTTTGGAACAAACACCAAAATGTTTTTCAGCGGTGGATTATTCCCTCTCAGCAATGCTGGGAAAAAATGAGGTCCCTTATCATTGAGCTAAACGTAGAATCGGGTGGCACTCAGTGATAAGAGAGAAGTTCAACAATGTGGTATCACAATGGCAGTCCATTGGGCTAAGTGTGCCTAAGATATCGGGCTGCCACTATATCTAACCTAACCTAGCAGACAATAGCTGCTGGTTTGGTTTAGGTTTTTTGTGAGTTCTAACCCAGTTTCAGGTTATGTTATAAAAAATGTCAACAAAATATATATTTTTTAAAGTTCCATATTAATCCACTTGCAGCCAAAAGAAATTCCTGGTAACGATTTACCTTGAATAATGATAAAAGTCTTAAAACAGATACTCATACAACTAATTAGAAAATGCTGCATTCTCACAATAAGGTCACCATACAAATATATCGGATAACCAATTAAAACGAATGACTACAAGGGAGTAGTTTTATATTTCTATAGAAATATAGATGGTAACTAGTGGGCGAAACATCTATAAAGATAAGCAATGTTTTTGCTTTTGCCTTTCCTTCTAATAAACTACATATTATAAAAACTTATTGATCAAATCATATACACCTTCAGTACACCCTACATAGACAAAACATGCACGACCACCACACTATAAAATATTGAAAAGAGTAAGTCGTTTAGCAATTTTCTTATTGAAAAAAAAAAGAAAAACAGAAAATAACGAATAAAATGAAACCAAATTTTTATGAAATATTCGTTTAATAAAATAAAACATTGCATGCTGTCGCATCTTGCATATGCAGGGTCTTGGGTTCAATCCCACTTTGGAACAAACACCAAAATGTTTTTCAGCGGTGGATTATTCCCTCTCAGCAATGCTGGGAAAAAATGAGGTCCCTTATCATTGAGCTAAACGTAGAATCGGGTGGCACTCAGTGATAAGAGAGAAGTTCAACAATGTGGTATCACAATGGCAGTCCATTGGGCTAAGTGTGCCTAAGATATCGGGCTGCCACTATATCTAACCTAACCTAGCAGACAATAGCTGCTGGTTTGGTTTAGGTTTTTTGTGAGTTCTAACCCAGTTTCAGGTTATGTTATAAAAAATGTCAACAAAATATATATTTTTTAAAGTTCCATATTAATCCACTTGCAGCCAAAAGAAATTGCTGGTAACGATTTACCTTGAATAATGATAAAAGTCTTAAAACAGATACTCATACAACTAATTAGAAAATGCTGCATTCTCACAATAAGGTCACCATACAAATATATCGGATAACCAATTAAAACGAATGACTAGGTAATAAAGAGGAGCTCATCATCTATGGTATCACAATGGGGTTAGAAGTCTAAGTGATCCTAAAAAAGTAACTAACTTGCACGTTTTGAATTAAGCACAATGAGAATGTACAACTTTTTTTTATCATTGGCATTCGAAACAAAAAACTCTAAAAGTGTTACAAATTTCTTACATTCTGAATGTTTTGAGGCATAGACCTTAAAAATCTCGATAATCTAGAGGGAAAATTTGAGATTATTAAATATACTTTAGTGGCAAGGTCTCATCCTCCTACAGGAATATAGGGTTAGTAAACATTTTGAATGGGATAAGCTGTGTTATCGACAAGATAAATTGGCGACAAAACATTGTCTCCAAATTTTCCTTCTGGTACTCTGAAAGTTTGGAATTACTTAGGAAATTAGACCAATACTGGTTTAGAGGATTTAGTGATATTTAAAATTTCTTAAATATTTTGGTTTTGTAAAACTATAACCCCATTTTATTTATGTGTCATTCGTTCTGATTGGTTGTTCTCAAAAAAATCCATAACATTTATACAAATCAAGCTTACAATCACTTTCAAAATAGCTGTAATATTAAAGTTCTTAATTAAAATAATTAAAAACAAAAATAATATGTCTGTGTGTATTTTGTAACAAAACAATTGTACGAAAGTATATATACAAAAAATAAAGAAAAATATGTTACCAGAAATAAAATGCATAAAAATTATGCGTCATAGCCGATATACAAATTTGACAAAATAAAAACATCAACATTCAGTCCATGTTAATTAGATTTAATTAAAATTACAAAAAAATATTTAAAAATAAATATACATCTATGATGCAAGATTTCGAAATATAAGAAATTTTCAAAAGTAAATGCAAAAAAATAAATACAAACCAATTTTAATATTATTAAAAATAAAATTAAAAAAATCAAATATACAAAAAAAATGAATGTAATGCAATTTCTCTATATACAAAAACAGCTCTACAAATAAATGATGACAACAAAAAATAAAAATAAATCTTAATAAAATAAAACAAATGCTTAAATAAAAATAAACAATATGTCGATTTTCAATTCTATAGGCCTTTTGTGGAACAAGTCTATTGTAATAGAGTGAAGACAAATGCCCATATGCAAAACAGTTTATCGAATGATTTTATATAGTAAAAGTAATCTTGAAGTTTTCTTTAACTTTTTTGTATATGGGGGAAACAATTTTAATACGCACAAGGTGTTTGCCCTTGGGTGTGAAAAATTGGTATGATCGGTGGTCCATGGACGATGCCTTTATAACCAAGTTATCAAAACAGCGCTTCGACCGCAACGTCGGTAATACCAAAGCTGCAGGCATTGTGCGACATCTATACGGTTGACATTTGTTTTCTTTGCAGAGGAGAACTTTTCGTCCTCCTGATTTCCTACTGCCTAAAATCCTGTAGCCACATGCCATGTTATCTGGTGCTTACAATTTTCCAGTTTTAACTAAAACAGTGATTGACCTCAAAATCATCCTTGGACGTACAACCTTCTGCAAGCAAATGGGTAGTATATAGGAATACATACATGTATATTTAGAAATATTTAGAGTCAGCATGAATACTGAGGACATATATCGTTCACGAGTAAAAAATAAATTTTTTAAAATTTGAGTAAAATTTAAAAAAAAAAAGTTTAATAGCCCGAGAAAAAGCCGAAAAGCATCATATTGCCTTGGAAACTGAAAACAAAATTTTAAATGAATCCTTAAATTTCACCAATTGAAAAAGCAAGTGCGCAATTTCAGATACCCTTATATCATATTGATAAAATATGTGTGTCACCCTGTTGCTAAGCAAAGTTAAGCACCACTAATCCTTTACACAAACCATAACGGAACGGAAGAATTGAAACATCGATTTTAAAGGCGTCAATTTTTGTTAAACCGGCTTTTGTTTTTGGAGTGAAGGTGTGTGAACTTGATAGCATTGCCATCACACGTGTTAATAGCGCATTGAATGAAACTTCGATTGTACAACTACAGAGGGCGCTTTGTCAACGTTAATTCCCTTAACAGAATGTTGAGGCCAGTGATTGGTATTAGCTTAACATTAACAGCGTAAATTAGAATAAATCACTATGCTTTCGTTAATACTTGTAACATAACTACATAATATCATAGACCAATTAAAATAGAGACATACCTTGATAATTCACCATGGTGTTGTTTATTTGCAGTGCGCAGTCATTCCACTCAATTGCGCAGTCAAGTGACTCAATTTCTTTTTGGAAAACGAGAATTACCGTACAAATCAGTCAATTTGCATTACAAAAAAGGTATGGATGTATAGAATTTTACATGTTTTTCCAATATTTGGTGTTTCATCAAAAGAACAAACGAAAGAAAACAAATTAAAGCCAAATTTAAAAATCACTCAATTGCAGACGAAAAAAAGCCATCTACGGTGTGCAGAAAAACTACAGCGCTGTGAATTCACTTTCGTTATCTATACCTTCCTTTGTCTATAGGGCTGTTTTCTTTTTGCACTGGATGTAACATTTGTATGGGCTATCCAGAACATCGTTGCACTGGTGTTCTAGCCAGAACATCTCATCAGTGCAAGTCGCGCCGATGTTGCCAGATTGTATTTGGATAAAGTGACGCTTCTTCTATTCTCAATAGCAATTTATTGTGACTATTTTATCGAAAAACATGAAATTCAAAGTGATACAGTGTCATAAATAATCGCAGCAGTAAATGTTTATTACTAATTGAAGCATTTCATACATTAAAAATGCAAGATTTCACTTCTTTTCTATGGTTGTTTTTAAACAGCTGATGACAGTGTTGCATATTTTTGGAGATGTCCTGGATAAACGAGTACTCTGTTTTATTTTAGTCCTTAACGGCTTAGCATATCCAGTGCTAAAAGAAAACAGCCCCTATGATAATATATGGGCTGTTTTCTTTTAGCACTGGATGCAACATTTGAATGGGCTATCCAGACCATCAGGGCTGTTTTCTTTTAGCACTGGATGCAACATTTGAATGGGCTATCCAGAACATCGTTGCACTGGTGTTCTATCCAGAACATCTCATCAGTGCAAGTCGTGCCGATCTTGCCAGATTGTGTTTTGATAAAGTGACGCTTCGTCGATTGACAATAGCACTTTATTGTGACTAATTTATCGAAAAACATATAATTCAAAGTGGTATAGTGTCATAAGTAATCGCAGCAGTAAATATTTATTACTAATTGGAGCATTTCATACATTAAAAATGCAAAATTTCACTTCTTTTATGTGATTGTTTTTAAACAGCTGATGACAGTGTTGCATAATTTTGGAGATGTCCTGGATAAATGAGTACTCTGTTGGACTCATCAGTGCAAGTCTCGCCGATGTTGCCAGATTGTATTTTGATAAATTGACGCTTCATTGATTCACAATAACAAATTATTGTGACTAATTTATCGAAAAAACATGAAATTCAAAGTGGTACAGTGTCATAAATAATTCCAGCAGTAAATATTTATTACTATTTGAGTATTTCATACGTTAAAAATGCAAGATTTAACTTCTTTTCTGTGATTGTTTGTAAACAGCTGATGACAGTGTTGCATATTTTTGGAGATGTTCTGTATAAGCGAGTACTCTGTTTTCTTTTAGTCCTTCACGGCTTAGGGTATCCAGTGCTAAAAGAAAACAGCCCTATAATTAAAAATCGATTTACACGGCGCTATATGATATATATAATTTAAACAACTTTAGATGTCGGAATTCTCTTTTAATATGTGGTCTGCCCCCAAATCCATTTCGGAAAACTTCTATGTCACTATTTTTTCTGGTGTTCAGAAAGCTAGCATGATTTTTATTTCCAGGACCTTTTTGTTATAAAGACTTGGTATTTGTTAGATAGCATTAAATATAGAGTCAGATTTTTCCTCCTTACCTACAGAAAAAATAAAATACGGCTTTCGTAATAATTTTATTTGATATCTTTTATTTGGTTGTTTTCACTTTTATCATTAATACTAATAATAATAATAATTATGTTAAATTTAATTTGATCTTATTTTCACATTATGTTTTGGGGATTAATTTTGTGTACTCGTTACTATATATTTTTTGTATATATGCTACATGTTAATTATATGTTTTCGTAATAACTACATATATTTTGTTCATCGAATATTTCCTTCAATCATTTTTCATAATATATTTTTATTAAAAAAAAAAAAAACAAAATAATAAATAAAAGAAATAAAAGTCTTAAATAAAAATCTTCTGATTTAATTTTAATTTTTCGATCGATATTTTACTTCATGTATTTTATTATGAAATATGTGTTTTTAATGAAATAAAAAACTTTGATATTATGTTTAAGGAAATGAAATATTGTTAAATAAATATTTGCTGTATTATTTTATGTATGTATAGATCACTGGGCGGACTAACAAGAGAATTGTGGGACCTTCTTCGTCATCTTTTGACAATTTCATCTAAGATTTATTGGCTTGAACTTTCTTGTGAAAACAAAAAATAATAAGATTTATTATATTTGGCAATTTAAAATTAATACATATTTCTATTCTCTGTGATTTTCTGTATAATAAATAATTTTTGTTAATATAAAGTTGCTTGATTATTGTATTAATTGTAGTGATATGGTCTGTTGAGAATATTGTGTTTTTTTTACTTCATTTTAAATCCTTATAAAAAATTGTGTATTTTATATAAATAAGTAATATTTACATATACTATTATTTATTATGTTTTTGTGAAATATTAAATTTGTATGTAATAATTTATTTGTTTAATATATACATTCTATTTCTTTTTTTCTAAATATTATTTAATATTTTTATGAATTACGTATATGTTTATTGTTTTTATATCATTATTTATGAGTTTTAAAATTATGTTAGCACCTTTTCTACAAATAATGGTAAGGATAAGAATAAGGACTAGATTTATTTATGGTTTAGAATTGTATTTTAGATTGTTTATTTTGTAAATTTTTTTACATCAAATCATAATTTACACGATATTATTGTGAATATAAATGAGTTAAAAACAGGAAAACTAAAACAACGTTTAAAAATTGGTTATCATGAGTAAACAATATTAATATTTTAATATAATAATATTAATATTTTAATATAATAATATTAATATTTTAATATAATAATATTAATATTTTAAATAATTTAAATTTAATGAAAATCGCTTTTTCTTTTTTTACTTCAATTTCGATGAACATATTTGCACGATTAGGTTAGGTTAGGTGGCAGCCCGATGTATCAGACTCACTTAGACTATTCAGTCCATTGTAATACCACACTGGTGAATGATTAGGTTGGTGAAAATAGGCCAACCAATTTTTTGTTTGGTTAGGGAAGGAGACTTTCCCAATCTTTTTTTTTAAGTGTTCATATTACTTGAAATTTTCAGGAAAAATAGAAAGGAAATACTTTACTTGAAATTTAAAGGGAGCGTAGCAGAAGCCACTATGGTATGAAAAGGATTGACTTGATTTTTTTTGCGTAGCTAGATGTCCAATTAAAAGTCCCCTAGTAATAATATTTACAAAATTAAAATTCGCAATTAATAACCAATATTAGAGAAGAAATTCAACAGTTAACTTTGTCGCAAACGAATTAGGCTGAAATCCGAATTTTGATAAAAAAAAAAACGAAATATGTGAGGCAACATGTTTTGTAAACATTTTCATTAGTAAAGTATTTTTCCAAAAATTTTCTTTCCGTTTTCCATGGTGATTTGAATTTTTCATTGCACATACCACAGAATGAATCCCGCCTATTTGGAATAAGAGCTACTAGCCCTGAATTTGTACTACCTACGGCATTGACTCAATACATTTTCCCTTTCCTTCTTGGAAGGGACATGTATACAGCCTAAATGTATGCTAATATTTTTTATGCCAGATAAACTGGATTACTCCCCTTAACTTTGAAGAGTGGTGTTTGTTTATATGTAGATAAAATGATTGTTAGCTATGTATATATCAGATTTGAAAAACAAACTGCTATCACAATTCTATAAAAACAATCAATGAAAAAACAACTTAAATCCGTTTAATTTATATTTTTGCTTTATCTACTCGGTAGTGAATGTAAGACTTGTTATTTAGTCAATTTTAAAATTCACTTCCTATTAATTTAGAAGATTTCATATAAACCCCATTTATCTTTGATTTCTTCCTTAAGGATTATGTGGGTCTGATATTTCTGAAAGCTTGTAGAAATTACTAAATTTATTTTCTTTGTTTGTTTTTTATTGACAAAAAAAAACTGCAGAAAAAAAACTTATAAATCGCGATGTACAGTTTTATTTATATGTTTTTAAATAAAACTGTACATCGCGATTTATAAGTTTTTTTTTCTGCAGTTTTTTTTTTCAATAAAAAAAAAAACAAAGAAAATAAATTTAGTAATTTCTACAAGCTTTCAGAAATATCAGACCCACATAATCCTTAAGGAAGAAATCAAAGATAAATGTGGTTTATATGAAAGCTTCTAAATTAATATGTTTTTAAATAACCAACAATTAAATCGGAGAAATCGTGTATACTTGTCAGAGTTGGTTATATAGTTCTCATAATATAAACCGAAGCAATTGTTTACTCGTCTTCTTTATGGAACCCGTATGTTTTCTATATTGGAAAAAGGGTTAGAGAAAATCATTCGATCGGCGGAACTGTTAAGAAATTTTATTTTCAATTTTATATAAATAGTTTTTAGAGTTTTAATAAATTCGAATACATTGTACCAGCCACCTTATGAATTTATGAGGACAAACCCCTATTCCCAAACCTTCGCTAAGATATATGATGGATTGCCTTATTCTTTTATCCCAAAAACTAAATCCCAATAAGAAATAAAAATTCTTTTAAAACCAATCGAAAATCCTTATAATGTTAAACACCTTTTTAGAAAGTTTTCTGTTTCGAAATAAAAAATGCCTTTTTCAAATTGAATTTTTTTTTGAAATATTTTTCTTGATTTTATTAATTTTTAATTAATTTTAATTTTTATAATTATTACGTACGTTTTAAGATTTTATATGTTTGTTTGTGTGTGTGTGTGTTTTGAGATGTGAGAGTGTAGGTGTATCTGTGTGAGTGATAAGGGCCAGGGAATTTTATTTGCTTTTTTGATAATTTTTTTTAATATTTTTTTCTTTTGAAAGGGGCCAAGGAAAGGCTTATTTGATAAGTTATGAGATATTATTTTTAATAATATTTTTATTTGCTTATTTTTTCTTTTAATTGTTTTTTTTTTTTATTTTTCGATAACTATAATAAACTAAATAACTTGGTTTTTCTTGATTCATTCGATATTTTCGTTATTTTTTTATATTTACGTCCAAAAACTAGCAGACCTTTAAAGGGCCCATTTTTTTTTGAATGGTTTTTTTAATTTTATTTATAAAAATTCATTTGCGAGGACTGAGGTTCCTCTGCTTACGCTTGGTTGGATTAGTTTTTCTTAAAAACTTGTGTAAAATAAAAAATTATTTGGTTTTGTTTTTTTGTGATAATTATTTTCAAGTTTTTTATTTCAAAAAAATAATAAAAATAATAATTATAAACTAATAAAACTAAGTTTTAACTAAAGCATATAAAATAGAAATGCAAATTGTTGGTTGTTTGTTTCGTTTTGTATGTTTCTTTTTTTAGGCATAAATAAAAATTATTAAATCTATGCATTGTTTAATAATTATTGTTTCGACTTATCAACAGAACAGATAAACATTAAATTTTGTATTTTGTTTTATTGTGGATAATAATAAAAAATTTGGTTATAATAATAATAATAATAATAATAGTAATAATATTAACTTGTTTTTAAACTTACATATACAACTATTATTTACATTTGGAAGCTTAATCTAAAATATTTGTATTTGTTTTTTGGGAGAGTGGGTGTTTGTTTTGTTTTTTATAATTTATAAATAATTAGGAAAACTTAGGATTTTTTGTATTTTGTTTTATAGTAATTAGGTTTACATTTTTGGAAAACTTATTGGGTTTGTTTTTGATTTATTAGAATAAACGATATGCTAAAAGGGTTTTTATTTTCATAATATTTTATATCTTAGATTTTTTTGTATATTTTATATTAAAGAAGAAATTTAAACTATTATCATCTACATATGTTATTGTTTTATAATTTATCTTTTTTTCATATTGTTCATTTTTATTTTTTATATATTTAATATATTTTTTCTTGATTGTGTTTTTTTAGAAAAAGAGATTCCTTTTTTATTTTGACGTTTGTTAGCTTTTCTTGCAAGTTTAACTACCTTTTGTTTGAAGTGTTTGTTTTTTTTTTTGAGAGGGGGTTCTTTTTATTATAAAAAAAATCATTGATAGTTTTGTTTTTTCATTTGAGATCAAAAAGGAAGTTAAATCAGATTTTTGTTTCTTGAATTTTATTATGTGTTTTCCATTATTTCATATCATGTATGTATATACAAATACTAAATTATGTATTTACATTTAAATATTAACTTAAATATTCCTCAAACTTATAATTTACAGTCTTTATTTATGAACTAAAAATCTAAAGGCGGCAAAAAAATAATGATCAAACTTAAAACGAAAATCCTTAGAAATCAAATCATAATACTCATTTGTTCAAATCTGTTAATCCAGAGTTGCCAGCTGATATCTTAGAGCTACTATATACAACATGTGGCAACTCCTTGCAAACTTAATCACAACAAAAAACACTTGTAAAGAAAAACATTTTGCCCTCAACAAAACGAGGGCTCACACATTTCAAAGACAACATTTTCGAACATTGCACTTCCTCTATAGCTAATCTAATTTAGTTTTCTTAATAATTCCACGCTGTGGCTGGCATGATTGCTGGCGCTACTCCTTCATCATCATTGCTCAAACGGTTAACCCTCACCATTCTCAATTTGTCCTCGGCACTCATCATACTCGATGCCGCCGTCGATGATTCTTCATTTGTCGTTTTGTCGTTATCACTTTCGCAGTCTTCTTTTTCTTGTTTGATCAACACCTCGGGTTCCATGACCAAATGATGTGGGGGCTCTACGTCGGCATCCTCACTCTCATTGTGGGCTGATGATTTGGCTTGAGAATCATCCTCGTGTTGCGTGGATGATTCATCGTTACCCTCTTGCATGACACAAACACCATTGATTATGCGTTCGCTTTCGGTGGCTGAAGGTACGGCAGGATTAACCCATTGGGGAGCGGCAGGTTTGCGGCGATTCAAGCGCATACTGTTCAAGAAGTGCTGGGCGTTCAAACTACTCAAGGCTTTGAATTCTCCACCTTTGTCTTCACCATCGAGGGAGTCGTTTTCGTTCTCACTGAGATGGCCATCGTCTAAATCGTCATCGAAGTCATCGGTTCTCTCGCGTTTCAATGAACTCATGGATAGGTCCAGGCCTGCCATTTGCTCTTGGAATTTTTGATTTAAGGCTCTCAATTCAGCTTCATTGGGAACACCGGGTCCGCCGGCAGTAGGCATACCAGCCAGGCTACGGCCTAGCAAGGCAGCTGCTGCAAAGTAGGGTGGATAGGGTAGGGGATTATTGCCGCCCAGACCCATACGTTCCTTTTGCAATTCTAGTAATCTCTGTTGCAGCAGGATGCGGAATTGGACGGGATCGAATGGAGTTGAATTGGTGTTCTCTCGTGTGGGTATATTCGTTTCCTGGCCCGGTGGACCATGAGGCACTTGTTGTTTCAAACGCATGCGGTGGTTGTGGAACCAATTGGTAATGGTGCGAGTGGCCAAATTCAATTCATTGGCCAGGAATTCTATGGTGCCCACATTTGGGTAGGGATCCAGAGCGAATGCCAATCGCAAAGCCTCTTTTTGCTCTTCTGAGAACAAAACTCGTTGTTTTTTATTGGGTGGGGCTCCAGCACTGCCTACCGAGCCTGGGCCAGGACTGCTGGTATAGAAGTCATTTGTATCATTGCTGGAAGTATCGGAACTGTTATCCTGCTGATTGGGTCCTGTGGAGCGTCGGCGCTTTGAAGCTTCTCTCCTTTCGTTTTTCAAAGCTTGCAAACGGTCTACATTATTGGCATCGGAAAGCCAAAGCTGCATACGAATGAAGGGTTCCCGTCCCTTAATGGACAGCATATGCCAGGGTTTTGGTTTGCTGAGCAATTCCGAAACGGAACCTTGAGACAAACCCAGAACAGCTTCACCGAAAATTTTCTGACCAATATTGTTGGTCAATAGAGCCTCCTTGATTTTGGTGGTGATTACCTGAGTGTCCAAATCTTGTGTAAGGGCTGCCATCTCGTAAACGGTGGGTGACATATGTTGGTGCATGTTGCGCATGGCATTGCCTTGGTGGGGCGAGTGAATAGGCATCATCATAGGCTGTTTCTTTTCAGAAGATGGACCTCCGGCTGGTGTGCTAGCGCCCGAAGTGGGGTTTGAGTTGGCGGCAGGCAAAGGAATGGCATGTTGTGGAGGTAAGCCGGGTGAAGTTAGCAGCATACTTTGGTGGTGTTGTTGGGCAGCTTGAGCGGCCTGGGCGGCTTGGGCAGCTGCGGCGGCTTGAGCGGCTTGTACGGCAGCTTGGGCGGCAGCTGCTTGTTGGCTTTGCTGAACAGCTGCAGCCTGTTGTTGCTGCTGATGCTGTTGCATAGCTGCAGACATGACAGCGGCTGCTTGCATTTGCTGCATAATGTGAGCTGGTTCTTGCAACTTCAGTTCACTCATCATCTTTTGCATAGGCAGGGAAGGAGGCATCTTGCCCACTAAACCTTGAGGTATTTGTGGAGCTCCTGCATAATTTCCAGTCCTCATTAGTTTTTCGGGGGCAATCTTGTATTGAGAGGCCACCAGTTTGTGCACGGCATTATCATCCTCTAAGAACATCTTCATCCGAATGAATGGTTCACGGCCTTTTTGGGTAAGCATATGCCATGGCTTGGGTCTGGCTAAGAGATCCGATACTGATCCCTGGGAGAGACCTAAAACAGATTCACCGAACAAGCGTTGCGATATTGAATACTGCGACAAGGCTTCTTTGACGCGACGCACAATGTCTTCGGTATTTAGATTGTTGAACATATCGAATTGTTGCTGGGTTATGGGTGGCAAGACGGCTTTTGTGGGTCTCTGCTGAGGTGTATGATGAGGTGGTACCGGTGGCTGAGTAATCAGAGAATTGGTTATGGAGGCCATTCTCTGCAAGGGACTGGCGGTGGCACCGAACTCATCGGTGGGTGTCATAGCTGGCGGGAGAATAGAGTTGCTGAGGGGACTGGGAGCAGCCGAGTTTGTGTTAGTGGTGGAAGCATTGCTGGATAGTGCTGGAGCTGGAGTCTTATTGCCCTGTTCGTTCTTAACCATACCGGGATACAGTCTATCAACATCTGAGGCAGAATTTTCTTTGGCATTAGGGGTAGTCTGACCGACAGCAGCATTGCTGAGCGAGTGCTGGGAAGAACCATCAAATGAGTGACGTTGTCCATTGAGTTTAGGGTCCTTTATGCCTTCCTCTTTGCCTAGGGTCAAGTCTTGAGCTCCATTCAACATTTGCTGTTGCAGGGCCATGAGACTAGAAAAATTGGCAAAGTTGGGAGGTTGAGAGTGTTGCTGCTGCTGTTGTTGTTGCTGCAATTTGGACATTTCACGTTCGAAAGCCAAACGCATATTTTCATCGGCAGCTAGTCCAGGGAAGGCATTGGCTCCCATGCCTGCTGGTAGACCGCCACTGAAAAAGGGAGAAAGCAAAAATCTATTTTTAATGTAAGTATTAAAGTTCTAGAGCCCAGAGACTATTAGAGAGGGCTGAGCATATTAATGACAAACACTTACCCTGGGAATGCTTCTCGTGGGGCTCTGGCCATTATCTCTTGATAGAGCCGAGCCATTTTCTCGGGATTCACTTCATCGGGCCGCATATGACCTGCATTGGATAAAGACGAGTCCATTTGGGATTTCATGTGGTCCTTGTAGAAGGGTGAGGAACAAGGTTGATGAGGTGATTTCGAATCCTCAGCACTGTGTGAATCCTCAGGAATGCCAGAACGTTGTTGTTGCAAAACCGAAGGTCCTGAACCTTTCATAAGCGACGAGGCTTCATTCAAAATGTGAGCAATGCGATCATCAGACATGGAATCATCGCGTCCAGCACCATATGGAGGTAAGCCAGAATCTGCAAAACAAAGCACAGAAAAACGAAAGGGATGAGTTTAAATTGTCTAACCATAAAGAACCCATTAACGCTTGTAAAACCAAACCCAACCTCATACACTCATGAGTGACTAGAGAAAAGGAAGAGGAGGAGGAGAAGAATGGAAGAAGGATGAAATAAAATCAATCATGTTGTAAAATTAAGACGCTGGAAGAATTAAAACGAAATCCATTCAAATGAAAACGGCCGACATTATTAAACGCAAATTCAAATTGCAGTTTTACGATCAATAGTTTTGTGAGGCCACAATGATGAAAGGAAGAACACCAAATGATATGGAATTCATCAATGTGCCTTTGGTCTTTGATTTTATGACAATTTATTGATGGAATGCTGGATTCTTTGGATGGCCACAACTGACTGATTTTTAATGCCTTCTATGTCCTTTGGCTATTATGCTATAAACTTAACGATCACTATGGGAATAAGGAGTGGTGATCTTAGGCATAATATGGCCTAAAATTGTTAATCATAAACAGACAATTTTTTTCTTGATGATTGGATTTGCACTAAAAAGGGGATTGGTCTGTTATGTGAAGAGGGTTTAGCATTAAAAACCAATTTCGTTAGAGTGAATTTTGTTTCACTTTTAGGAATACAAGGGGGATGGTAGAGAACCATGATTTGGCCAAATTAAAGACTGTTAACAAGTGTTTACTTTCTCCCGAATTTCTATCCATGTTCTAATCCTAAATGAAGTTCCTGGACATTTTTTTTTTCAAGTTGAAGAAATGACAGTGAAAAAATGGCCACAAACCTAGTGTTACATGAGATTTACTATCGATTGCTTTTGGTCATATATCCTGGACTCCCTTCCATTGCCATACACAAAAAGTTATTGAATTGCAAACTCTTCTTTACCGGTGTTCCCGCCACATAAGAGGTATTGTAACATAATCAAACAATTCAACCGTTATATGCCATTTGTCATTCATGTGTTGATTTCCGTTTCCTATCGTCTGGTATGGTATGCAACAACGTTGACTACGACGACAATGACGATGATGGCAACGATACTTGACAACATCATATGAATGGCATCCAGTGAAGGGAGTTGCCAGTGACTGGTAACACGACCAAGGACTAAGTCAAATGCTATATTGGAGTTCCTCCACACTTACATGGCCAACACGAGGACGGATGTTAAACAGTCTTTTATGTTGGCTAAGTGTTTGCTCCTTTGGGAATCGATTATCCTTGCAATTGTAAAACAATTTTCACAATATTCAATGAAAAGAATGTGAAAAAGTGTGAGGTGAAAAATAGATATCCTCCAACAGTTTGAAAGAATCCCAGTGAAAAATTCACAATTCCTGATATACAATCGAGTATGGACGGTACTTGGATTTTATTCTGAAAATCGAAAACAAAAAACTCTAACAAAACAGAATCAAATCCTTAACTCAATAACCTTTTGGCCTTAATCTTTTGGTCCAACATGAAATTGCACTGGCAAATCAACAAAAACGTGAATTTAACGCCCCTGAAAGTATACCACAACTACATAGTGTAAAAACCACTAATACGCTTTTGATAGCAAAATCTAAAGAAAATCATAAATCAAAGAATTCAATTTCTAAAAGCATTGCCATGGTATACATGTTGGCGCATATGTGAATAACAAGGGGTCTAGTGGAGATTCCTTGCTGTATGCCCTCCCGCCTAAAATGATGCAATAATAATTGACGTGAACATGGCTGGTTTTCAATTCACTTGTTGTCGGTTTTTGAATTTGTTCTCTATTTTCAATACCCACCATCAACAAGGTCATTCAATCTGGTTTTTTATATACCTCATCCTTTTTTCTCTAGCATTTTTCTATTGAAAGCTTCTGCTTGCACAATTTGAATTTATATAAGGGATTGGGGTTTTTTTTTCGAATACCACTTGTTTTTATTATGAGCTCTTATAGACAAACAGAAATTTGAAAAAAATCCTATGAATGGTGCAAAAACGTATCCTATGAATTGCTGTTTAACCATGCAGGAATAATGGAAAAACAAAATTGAATTAGCGTTTAATATTGTGTTATGCAGTTTGGCAAAAACAAACAACCAAAGCCGGGAAGAAACAAAAAAAAAAAAAACAACGATATTGTAAAATATATAAATGATGGAGGCAAATCGTTTGAAGTTTAATTTATATTTAAATGTAAAATTGAACAAAGAACATCAGTTTCTTTTTATAAAATCAGATTTACACGCAAAGAATTTTTTTCGTAAAGTATAATTTTATGATTTTTTTCAAATATATACTAATCTCTTCAAGAGTCCTCTAAATATTTTTAAACTACGCCCACATGTATGCTATACATTATTTATTAAAAAATATATATTGATAAATGGTATTTCTAAGTAATTTGGAAATTTAAAGAGATAACTAGCTTCTAAAAATTATATATAATTTTTTCTTTTATTAAAATAAGGTTGATGAAAATTTTAAAATAACCTCCCAAATGTATGCTACAAATTCTTGTTAACATACACACTCTCTTAATTTCGAGTATTATATGTTTTTCTACTCTTAAAAGTATGCTATATATTTTTATACAAAATAATGGAAGTACTTAACTCTCTGTTTGTCTAAACCACAGCACTCTTTTCTCTCTTCGTTCTTTTACTATATCCTAAGATTTTTTTTCTATTTGATTTGTCATTAATTTATGTTTATAACCGTTAATTATTTAATAATTTCTATAACAAATATATTTTTATAATTTGAATAAATTTTCCTCCTAAAGATCAAAGAGTTATAATCCTTTTTTAAAACTTATTTGAATTCAAAGCTTTTTAAGCTTCACTGATTCTTAAAAGCCTATCTAACATTGTTTTCATTTCATATTACCAATTCAAAATATATGGCAATTGATTGACAAGAGAACCTTACTACCATTACACGTTTTGCATATTCAAGTATGTACTTCCAAGTCTCAAACCCTAGACTCCCTCTAATTATTCAATTACAAAAAAAAAAAAAACCGCCAATTATAAATACGTTTCAAAAATGAAATGGAATAAAAAGCATGAAATGATTGCCTATGCTAAGGTAGCCAGTAAACCATGTGAGGGAGGTTAGGGCTGGTGATGATGATGATTACGACTGTGTTGTATATGTAGAGGAGCAAATCTATCAATTTATGTTAAAATATGCATTTCTTTTGCATTTCGAAATTGTGAAAATTGCATCAAATGAAATAAATTCTAATTAAAATGCCTATCAAAGTAAGAACTCCAATAAGAAGGCAAGAACAAGAAGAAGCCACAAGCAAGGAAGCCCTCGTTATGCTATTGCCTACCCTATTCGAACAAGACGAGTCATTATAAAAATTACGACATTGATGATGAAGAGGATTTCTGGAGGCCTTAATATGGGCATATAACCTAATAACACTTCAAAATGCAATAAATTATCTATGGCAAGGAAAGCAAAAGACAAATTGCAAATTGGAATTGGAAATCAAGGTAAGGAAATAGAATGCAATCATATCAAACCGGGGTTGGTTTTCTTGAAATATTGAAGAAGAGAATAAGACAGGGTAAATTAGAAAAAACGAACGTAACTATGAGAATGGGAAATTGGCAGAGTTGTTTTGTTTGTTATACAAGGGGAAAAGGTTGATGTTTTTCCTTAAATAAATTTTTAATAAATAAAAGTAATAATAAATGATAAAAAAAAAATATTTGTAAAATATAAAAAAAAATTGTAAAAAAAATTAAGTCTATATTTTAAAATAAAATAACCTTTATTTATGAACTTTAAAGCTTCTTTATATAATTTATAGAATTAAATTGTTAGTATTTATTTGGGAATTTGTTTATTGATTTAATTTATGTTTATATTATATTTTAATTGGTGTGTTGTTATATTTTTGTTTGTTTGAATGTTTAGTGATTTATGAAAGGAGAGAATTTTTATGTGAATTTTTGAAAATCATCCTTATTTATGATTATTTAAAAATTATTTTGCTTTTGTGAATAAACTTATTAATTTCTAAAATTATCTTATCCAAATACTTTTTTTATATTCTCATATAAATGTTTATGTTTGTTAATGCCTTTAAAATTGTTGTTTTTATTTTTGATTTTTAGTGATCCATGTGATTTTTTCAGTAGTTTTCAGTTTTTAAAAAACAATCAATCGTAGGCCTATAAATTTTAAATGGTTAATCCCCTTTTCCGTTGATGATGGGTGGCGTTGGTGGTGGTGGTGATGGTGAGAAAGTAAGCAAAAGTAATACAGATTTTTTAGCTGTTTTTTATATGTTCCACTTAATTAAGTTCATATTTTTATTATAGACTTATGTGTTAAACATTACCGATCTCTGATGGAGCACTATAGAAGAGAGTCAACCAGCTAGTCAGTCAGTCAGTCAGAAGAGCAAAGAACTCAAATGTATTGAATAAATAATAAAATAAATAAAAATTTTATAAATGTGACAACACATACCAAATGATTTTAGCACACCTACACTTTCTTTTAAAGACTCAATGAAAAATTTTAATGGTTTTTCCGATCTGTTTTTTTTTTGTTTTTGCTGCTTTGGATAAATTTTCCTAGGTGTTGTTGTTGTTGTTGGTGCTGGTGAATTGGTTTCTTTATGTATTGTTGTTTTTTTAATATATATATTCTTTAAAAAAAAGCAACGCAATCCAATGAAACACCAATGATATGGTATGAAAATAAATCTTGTGATAGGAGAGTATAAAAAACACAATATGTTCCAACCAAGATTTTTTTACATGGCCCCTCTGGTCTACTGGCATGATGGGGGCCAGGGGTATTAGGTATGTGTCATATTGGTCGCTGCCGATGCGTGTGTTCGGTGGACTATGTGTTTTAGGTGACAATTTTCGATTTTTCATTTCATTTCGATGTGTAGATGATAGCGAAATTCTTAAAGAAACGAAGGGGGGGAGAAAAAAACGAAATGCTAATTTATGGTTTTTAGTGTTTTCGTTTGTTTGAAATACCCCCGAAAACATTAAAAACCAAAACTAAAATACATGACAAGCAGGTCAAATGTGATGTGTTGTTTTCGAGTTGTTTATACTAAAAATAAGTTCAACACCATAAACCACCAATATAAGCAATATACTGAAAGGGAATCTCCTGCCTTCTCCCCAGTTTTGTTTGTATTAAAATGTTAGAAATTTCATTGATGCCTAACATCTCTAGACGTCAATCTAAAATCCTTTAACCTCTTCTCTCATAAAGTCAGGAACTTTTCTATTTTATTCTCCAATCCCTCTGCCCACTCAAGCCAGTCCTTAATTCGTTTTGCTAGGTTGCATTTATTGTTTTTTTTTTTTATTTTCTACTATGAAAAAAAACAAAACTTCAAAGGTTTATTTATGCATTTTTGTTTTGTTTTTTCCTATTGATTTTTTGTCGTAGCTTGAAGGCAGTTGTTTCAAACCAACCATTGTTTGATGAGAAACAAACGAAAAGTTTTATTGCTACCTAAAAGTAGGCAATAATATTTTCTAAACTTGTTGAGAGCAAGCGAGAAGAGTGAAAAAAATGGCAAATGGCCTCATCGAGCTTACAGTTAATAAATATTTAAGCAAAAGTTGAGGAAAACAACACTTGCTTTATAGGAAATATGCAACATTTAGAGACTTTAGACAAAAGGAATAAAACGTTAATGAAAGCAAAAAATGAGAATGCAAATCTAGAGATTTTTGAAATGGGAATATAAAGATATAAAAAAAAAAAAATAAATAAATAGAGTTCTCATTTTAAAATTGAATGAATATAGTTTTTATTTTGTTTTATTTTCAATATTAGACAAAAATATAGCAAAAGTTGAGATTTTCTTATGTTGTAATCCTTAAACAATTTTATTAAGAAACTAATTATTCAAACTAGTACTCGTATTTTTCATTAATTATCAGAATTCTTAACATTTTTAATAAACTTTTTAGTTAATGATTATCATAATCTAACGAAATATTTAAACATTTCAGTTTCTCATTATTTAATATCTATACTCAATCTCCAATTAACTCATTTTTAGTGTTTCATTGACATTTTCCCTTTTGTATTTAATTGGCACCCTGAAAGTATGCAACACATGTTGTTAGTTACTTTGTCCGTCTTTCAAGTGGCCCTCGTTGTCACAAATTATGTTTGACTTTTACTTTTTTAAGAAATTAAAGGACCAAAAAATATCAAAAAAAAAACCAAACTGCCCATATAGACAGTTTTTGCAATAAAGCCCGCATTATTTTCCACCCTTTGACAGACCTTTGGTACTCTTACCAGATCACTTTGTAACTCAAACAATTTTGCCAAAGTTCAAATATCTATAGAATGGAATGAATACATCCCGTTGCTGGAAAATAAACCTCAGGAACGTTAGCCAGCCCAAAAAAGGATAAAACAATTTGTGTACTTAAACCAAAGACCAAAAAAAAAAAAACAAAGTACAATGCAAGATATTTTTGGGGAGGGGAGGATGAAATATGGGGACTCTAATGAAGGACATAAACACTAAACTAACAATGGCACATGTTGGATACATTTGGATACCCCTTGGTTAAGTTTTTTTCGGAAGAGTAGAAAGTTTAATGAGTTTACTTTAATTCTTGTATTTAAAAATAAAAATATAAAATTTTGAAGAATTCTTATTAAATGAAAGCAAAATACAATTTTGTAATCGAGTGTATTTATTTCTTACTTTAATCAACCAATATTAAATATAAAGGGGAATAAAATACCAATTGCATACTTTTAGGAGGACACAAGACTCTAATACACTGCTTGATACAACCATAACCCTTAACCTTTTCCCCACAGGTATTTCTACCTTTATGCGCGGTATCAAAACTCAATAAATCCTTAAAGTGTCATGTGTCACCTTGTATCGTAAAATGAACTTACAATGACTTTTCTATAATACGCGTTCATTGTTGTTCGTTATTGCTTTCTGGTTTGCTTTACTTAAACTTGGTATTTTCGAAGCAAATGATATTTGAAAAATTGCATGTTTCCTTTTTATAGTTCTGCGTTTTCTACGGTATCTGAGGGTAAAGGAGTAAAGGTCTTTACCTAAGTACATACAACGCAATATAAGGCCTAGGAATAATGTCAACATTTCTAAAGTATTTTTCATTATAGCATTGCCATTTGCCTATGGGGCATGTCTAAGGTCCTAGAAAGGTTAGTTCACCTCATTCCCCTTAAGGGGTTAGTTTGTTTTTTAAACTGCATATCCACAAAAGACAAACGTTATATTTGCACGCACTATAGACGACAACAATAACATTTATAGCCTTCCCCATTCATGTGTTGCAAATTATTGTATATATGGAAATCAAATAAATACCAATATGCACATAATGTGACTAAAAAAAAGTTGTATAAGAAAAAAATATCAAAAATAAGCAGTTAATCATGAGTAATGGTATTTGTTTGGTAAACAACTTTAAAGGGTATTTAAAACTAAAGCAAGACAAGAAATATTACTGTGGAGCGTTTCTAGTCTAATAAACAAATTTCTTATAATGTAGGAATTTCGAACTTTAAAGATAGAAAAGGAAAGAGTACTGCTAAAATTTGTAACAAAATTGTTGCATATCTTCAAGGGGTAAAATAATTCCTTAGTTGCCCAGATTTTCTAGACTTTACCCATATAAGTCCCCTGTTGGATAGGCTTCACAATATCAAATTGTGAAATATCTCATTTAAAATTTATTTGAATATCCGTTAAGATCAATTTCTATTTCCTTGACCCTATTCTTTATGCTTTAGTTTTTCTTCACTTACAACATGCAATCCTCCCTATATTAAGGTTTTGTTTTGCCTGGTAAATTTATTGATTTGCTAAAAAGTCTTTTGCAAATCTTTTACAAAGTCTAATTGCTTTGGCTTTCCCCGATAAGAGAGAAAAAGTAATTAAAGAAAATCTTCATGTTAATTAAAGTTTTGTATGGGGAGTTTCTTTGGATTTTGTTTTTGGCTAGTGGTTGAAAAAATTTTGCTAAAAAAAAGTAACAAACGCCAAATTTGTACAAATTAATGTCTGTCTACACGCCAAAGATTTAGGGCCAACAACAGCAACAACAAATACAATAAAACCGCAAAGTTTTATATGCTCAATAATAATTAAATAAAAACAAGCAAATAGCTACAATTCATTGCATACCCTCAAGGAGGCAAAGAGAGTGTAAAACACGAGAGAATTCCGAAAAGTATATTTGGCGAATAAAGCAAGAAATCAAAATTCCTTCAAAGACATTTTGTAAATTTATTGTAAAAATCATAAAAAAGGATCCCTCCCAGTAAATACTGTCTGCTGATTTTTCAATTTTATGCACAAATCAAAAATAATTAAAAAGTGCAAACAACATCTTGCTGCCAACGCTTTGGCTCGACGCCAGTTTATAGATACTTATGGATTGCTTACAGAAAAGCTCCGGACAGCATCCCCCCTACCTCAAAAGATCACCAATACCTTTACTATCGGAATTGTAAAGATGTTTGCTGCTTCATAATAGATAGATCGACTGTTATGCCGAAATCTATACATTATTACATGCAGATGACATTTTGAGTATATGCAAATACAAATAAGAGGTATAAATTGCATGTCCACAAACTCAGTCAGTAGCAACCCAGTCCCCCTGGCCTCTGTAAATTTTTCGCATTCACGTATCATGGTATACAGCGCCAGCAGCAGCAGCTTCTCATCATTAACAGAATTCGCACTGCACCGGATTGCACATTGACAACGGCAAGAACATCTTTTTTCTGTAAAGCATTTCGTCAAAAATGTCCCCATTTTTTTTCAATCTGGCTGTTGTTGTGTACAATGTACGATGCGTTTGTAGAAAAACGAAATGAGAGGGAGATGCAAGTCTATAAAGGTAGGTAGGCAGTGGGGTATATAGAAAGAAAATATTTTCCTACAGCAGGGAGGTCTCAGGGTAAATATTGGGTGTCTCGAAAGTAAGAAATTGCTTTCTTGTTGGGGTACCACAGAGTCATTAGAAGAAATCCATTACTAATAAACATTTTTTGTTGCTTAAAAAACAACAACAAATACTTGGTGATGATGACGGTGTGGTTGGTGTTGTTGTTGATATTGTCTCGTTTTTTTTTATTATATGCATGCATTTATTTATCTACAGTCTATATCACATTTTCCCTCTTTGGTTCCTCCTCAGAGTATTGCCAATGGGTTGTTGTCATTTGTTGTGATTTGTATAAATTGAAACAAGACTGATATATATATGCATATACTATACAGTATACTGATATATTAGTCTTTGGTGTTTTGTTTTAATTTTCACTAGAGTTTTCTATTTTTTTTTTGATATTTTGAACACATATTTAAAATCAAAATAGTGTGAAATTCTATGATAAATTTAATGAAATTTATTTGATTAACAAGAACATTAAACACAGCAGCAGCAACAGCAACAACAATGCCTGCATCACCTCACCACTAAATGTAGTGCAAAACAATTTTAGCATTAAATTAAATTTTAGGTCGAACAGCTCATAATATGAATAGACACAGCAGACATATAGAAAAACAGTGACTAAAATTAGTTGTTGATTATTTAATACCAAAGCAAAATCATTCATTTGTAAAATGCGAAATCAAAAGGAAATGATATGTAAATTAAAAGGGCTCCTAAAATTATGCTATGAAAATTTTAAATGATTTTAATGTTTGGAAATTAGGTATATCTTAAAACTCATTTTTGGAAAATAATAATAAGGGACCCCTTAAATTATGCTACAAAAATTAGAAAACTAAAACTATTCTATGATTGGCAGAGGGCTTGTGTTATATCCCGAAATCAAGTACAGTTCCGTTCTGATATATTGAGAGAATTTTGTATGTATTGTGTCATATAAAAAAATTTCATTTATTTTCTCTAAAATTGGATGTTTATATTTTCCAGGAATCTGCTACGATGGTGAAAGGTAGCTTCTCTAAGCTATTACATTTTTGTTAAAAAATATATATTCTTTTTCTCCTAAAAATATATCACAATTTTCTTTTCCTCCTAAATGAGTGCCACTAGTTTTTTATAAATTTTATATTTATAAGAAATTTTTAAATCTTCTCATAATTACTTATTTCTTTTCTCTTTAAATCATGAGTGTTTTGCATTTATATCCCTCGAAAAAAAAAATTTTTGTGTCTTTAACAAAAACTTACCTTTCTTCGGTATCAATGATTTGAGCAGCATTACAGCGTTATCATCACATGACCATGCATGCATTTTACGATAACTGTCACGTCCTTTTTCGGTGAGTTTATCCCAAGGCTTTGGCTTCGAAAGCAGCTCAGAGACGGTGCCTTGCGATAGGCCCAAAATATATTTGGCAAATATACGCTGGCCTATATTATGCACTGACAATAGCTCACGTACACGACGAGATATGTGCAAAGTATCCAAGGCCTGATTGGCATATTTGTCCATGTTATAGCGTAACATCTCTTGTAATTTAGCCTCCATGGGATCACCCTTGGGTATTAGGGATTCTCCTAGGCGACCAGCCATTGAAGTGCCCGGGGGTAGTTGTAAATCATCGGCAAAACGGAAATGGCCACGATCTTGAAATTGGAATGGTAGACCAGGCAAAAAGCCATGAGGTAAATGGGGATGACCACTGCCGCCCAGACCATGGCCCGTGGGTGTGGCTCCCAAACTGTTATTGTTGTCTTCGAAATTCTTAAGAGAACCATTGAGGGAGTGATGATGATGTTGTTGCTGTTGATGATGATGATCTTCCGATGAACGCTGTTCGGGCAAATTGGGCGTACTGGCACTAGAGGCTGACGATTCATGGTGGTTAAGGGACCCGGTGGATTTTTCATGATGATCGGCTAAATGGGGAGGCATTTGATGATGAAGTTGTTGCTGCTGCTGCTGATGGTGATGATGTGGGAAATGGGCATCTGTTGAACGTAAAGAGGAGGAATTTTGAGTTGTGGTTGAGTTGGGAGTAGAAAAAGTGGAATTAACTAATTGACTAAGCAAAGTAGTGGACGAAGGACCACAAGGTGGGGCCTGTGAAGAAGACGGATGATGCGGTGGTAGCAAAGAAGACGAAGAATAAGATGAGGCTGGTTGCTGCTGATGTTGTAAATGTTGATGATAATGCTGTTGCTGTTGTTGATGTTGCGATTGGACGGTTTGTGGCATCATCAAGGGGTGATGTTGCTGTTGATGGTGATTGTGGTGCTGCTGGTGGTGCAGGTGATGTTGCTGAGCTTTTGTTGCATCAAAACCTCGCCTCCAATAGCTATTGACCAGTTCTTCACCCAACAAAGAACCAAAACGTTCAACATTTTGCTTAAAGGTGGCAGTAGCCTCATCCTCACCACCACAAGACTTTTCATCATTATCCAAATTGATAATTTTGTTCTCTTCATTTAGTGAAAAGGGAGATTTTTCTCGATTTTCTTGCGACATGGGTTTATTATCGGTGTCATCATCATCTAAGATTTCAATTTTTGGCACTTTTGAATTTTCATCTAGCCTAGCCTCATTAGAGGGCATGATTGTCGCATTGGTGGAGCCGCTCGAAATCGCGGTTGTGATTGAGGAGTTTGTGGTGGAGGTGCTTGGCTTATCTGAAGACAATGAAGTAGAAGACTTTAATTTATTGGATTCAATATCACCATCGTGATCATCCTCATTGTCATTCTCCTTGGCTTTATCAAGAGATTTTTCTGTGAATTATTTTCAAGGAGTAGAAAACTTGTTCATAAGTTTAGGGGATTTTGGGTAATGTGAATTTTGATGTAGCAAAAAAGCTGATTATATTTCAAATTATTGAGTGTTTATGTGTTAAGATTTTTTTTATGAAAATTTTACAAAGAAATTTTTATGAAACTTATAATCATGAAGCCAATTTACTGATTGATTTAGAAAATAAATTATATATGGTAAACATTTGATTTGAATTTGAATGATGACCTTTGAAGAGTAGAAGAAAAGGTGTAGAAGTAAAGCTTTCATGCATTTTTTCTAGATATAAAGAAATTCTCCTTCTAATTAAACCTACATAGGGGTATAAGCTTTTGATAAAAATAATATCTTTGCAAATTTGTTTTACATTGATTTTGTCTAGAGATAGTAAAGCGTATAGCTCTAGTGAATTATAGGCACCTATGGCGCCTTTTTCATGATTATAAAAAACAATTTATTAACTAAAGCCGCCCACATTCTTTGTTGTTTTTTTTTCAATAAAGATTGTATTGTGAAAAAGAAGTAAAGAATAAAACTTATTAACCACACCAATAAACACAACATCAACAACAACAGCCATAAATACGATTTATATATATTTTTTTGATTTTTTGTATTTATAAAAATAAGATAATAATGAATAAAATGCTTTTGTTTGTCAATTAGGTAAACAAATGATAACCAGAACAGAAGAACAAAAGTAATGGAGGAACCAAGGAAATCAAATGTCTTGGTGTAATGTTCGAGAGTTGTAAAAGATGGCCTCTCCACACCTTAAGCCAGTCTAAGGTGGTGAGGTGTGGATGATTTGATTTGATTTCTAAAGTGTTGATGAACCTACCTTCGGAATTCTTTAGAGCCTCGGCAGCTACCAAGGCTTTAGTGCGTTCCATGAGTAATTCCTGGAATTTATTGGGATCATTATTGCAGGCGGCAGCCGCTGCAGCAGCAGCTGCAATGGCATTTTGTTGGCTAATGGAATCCAAAGACAAAGGAGCCCTAGAAATTGAATAAGAAAAGGAAAATTTATTTTTATTATTGTTTTGAATAGCAACAAAAGATTATATATTAAAAATTTGAAACTATTTTTTGCAAAAATTTAAGAAAATGTTTAAAAATTGGTTTTTAGAAAATTCAAAAACACATCTTAAAAAAAGATTCTTAAATCCAAATACTTTTGACATAATTTAAATTAAATATTTAATTAAACACTATTTTTAATATTTTTTAAGATTAATATATTTTAACAAAAATTTTATATATTTATTATTCTTAGGTGTTATTAAAAAACAACAAAAGAATAATATTGTTATAAGGAGAAGAATATTATTATTTGTTTTTTAATGAATATTTAATGTTGGGCCACTATTTTCAGAACTTTCTTTTGTTATATATTTTTTTTGGTTTTATAGAAATTAAAATAATCCTTAAAGAAATTATATTTTATTCTTTACTTTTAATTTTAAATATTTCTTTATTTAAATGTTCTATACATTACTTACTGTGTTTCCTTTTTGATTTTCAATGACTCCTTTTGCACTTCATCACTTGAAGTTTGTTCAGCATTGGCATTTGAATTTTGATTTTGTTCATTATCATTATTATTTTCCTTGTCTAGATCATCACAGTTATCCTCCTCTTCTTCGTCATCATCTACTACAGTATGCTGCAAAGGTTCGGCGGGTCTATCCACCTCTACTTCATCATCATCATAATCGATGACCATTTGAGGGGTTTCCATATGATCCGCGGTAGCTTCTGTTTCGGATTTCTTTTCATCGGTTTTTGTCAATGGCCCTGTGGTTTGTTGTAGAGCTTCATTGATTTGTTCCTTTTCCAATTTAGATTCTAAACGTATAATATGCTGACGTTTGGCTTCTAAATGTTCTTCTAGCCTATGGATTTGTACCAAATGGGATTGTTCGAGGGCTCTTAAACGTTTAACTTCTTCAAATAAGGCTTTAATCTAAAAAGGTAGAAACAAAAGAGAGAATGTATGAGTACAAAAAAATTGTTTATCAATTAAAAAAGCAAAACCCCAAAAATTTCCATTTCCAAAATTAATTTTAATGAGACAACTTCCTATAATATCACCCCCCCATCTTATATGTTTATCATATATATTTAGCCTTTCACATATGCTGTCATTAAGATTTTTCGAAGGTAAACTTTGTCTTGGAGAAAACTTTTTTTCGCTCCACCCATTTTCATATCTAAAAATTATTACCCCTTAGATTTATTGAAATTTCCCTTGTCAAATTTTGCCAATTATCATATTTTCTTCATCAGCAACAACAAAGCCAAGAAACTCTGTTGGAAAATTGTTTAAAAACTTCCTTTACCTTTATAAGGTAAACATAGCAGATAGGCATATACAACCAGACTTCCTATTTACAAAAAATCTTAGACTAAGTTGAAATTTTTCTGTCTGGCTTTCTCAAGCTCATATGAGACCACCAGAACATAACATGATAATAACCGTGATTTTTACCCTTATGTTAATTTTATTAAAAAATATTTGTTACTGCCATCATCCCAGTCAAAAACGATGATTGCTCGAAGGATATTGACGAGAGCCCTAATGTATGCTTTACAAAAGACAATGCACCAAAAGGCCGTAACAACAAAAAACAAACGATATAGCCCAACCACCAGTATTTGTGTGTGTTAAGATTGAATTACACCACAACAGAGTGGTTGCTTGTTTTATAGTTGTTGCCGGTGAAGAAAGTTGATTGTTTGTTTTGGTATTTTAACGATATGCCTTAGAGAATCTCTACCCAAACCACTCTCTTCGTTTTTTGTTGTTTTCTTTCGATAAAACAGCAAGAGACTTTTCATAATTTCCTTGTGTGTAAGCGAGGAAAGCCTTAAAGTATGTTATAAGTTTTTCATTAAATGTTAAAAATGATAACAGCTACACACACATACATGTATCCATATATATTCAGGTAAAATCTAAACCTTTATAAGGGTAACAAAGGCATGTAACAAAGATAAAGGTAATCAATTAAGGTAATGTTATTACCTTAAAGCATACTTTGAGGCTAATAAAATGGGCGCTGAGTTGAAGAAAGGACAAATGCTATAAAGTATGGTTTTGAAAACCCCCCCTTTTAATCCGAAGGTAGAAAGGTATATATGAAAATGATCAATAAATTAAATAAATATAAAATTAACAATAGCAGTAAACATTTAAGAAAATGAAATGAAGGAGGTTGATAGGTTGGACGGCCAAGGAGAATTTTATTTTGAGGAACTTTCGTTATTGAACAATTTATTGACAGTTTATCAAAGGAATTTCTGTGATAAAAGTAGGCTTGAAATTTCCTATAACTTTTTTGAGTGTATACACTCAAAAACAAGTGAACTCTCTATTTCACTAAAGCCAATTTAACTGTCGTTTAGTTCATGGAATTATTATGTTTGGAGAAAGTTTCCTCTACTCTAATAATTTTTTGTGTACGTTAGCTAAATTAACTAAAACCGAGGAAAAAAATATACACAAATGAAGGATAAAGATGAAATAAATTCGTGTCTTCCACAAAATAGTTCAATATTTCTTTAAATTTGTAAATTTTACTACAAATGCGTTCATCATGAACTTCGTATGTCACTAAAGACATTCTTGCAATTTTGAACTCAAATTTTTTTTCTTCAAACTACCAAATTTTCTTTAACAAGTGAAAAAAACTTAATTATGTCTAATAAATTTTCTTGAATTTGTCGAAAAATATTTACTTATTTTTATGACATCGGCGTGATGCCAGCGCTTGTTATACTGTTTAGTTAAAATTTTCTAAAAATATTCAAAATTTTTCTTCCTGGTGGGTTCACTGTTTTTTCAGTGTAACATTAAAAGTATACTTAAATTTATTTTTAATTTTTAAAGATAATTTTTATATTTTTTTGTAGTACTTTACCCATTGATCTTACGATTATCAGGGAATTTGTTCATTTTTACTCATCGTAAATAATCTCTTCAATTATGGTTTAATAACTTCTTGACATTTGTCCTATTTAATGATGAAATTTGTTTTCCTCTATTCTCCTTTCCACCTAATTGATTTATAGTTAGATAGTTTATATGGTTAATTTTTATTAAAGAAACCCATAAATTTTGAAAACTCTGATGCGACGCATTCAAAGCCTAACCTTAGGTTATATTTATTGTGAATATATAAAGTATACTTATAGGCGCTATTACCTCTCACTCCCTTAAAATCTATTTATTTTGCCATTAAACCGTCTAATTTTAATGGAGAAATGTTTTTTGCGTGTCTTTACGCAATAAACTATAAAGGAGTATGTATGGCTGTGACACATATGCAAAGTTGATCAATAAATTCATATATTCACATATATAAAGTTGTCAACTACATTTAAATCAATGACAATAAATTTTTGTTTTATGGTAATTTCCAAACATTACCAAGCTTATAATAAAAGTTAAGGGAGAGTCACCAAAACGCAATGACAATGATATGTATGGGTTTTCCACAAGGCATATGTGTCGAAAACCCCTTGACATTGCTAATATTTCCCTGCTTTGACTCCTCCACAACATGGAAATTGTTAATATGATTATTGCCAATAAACAATAAAATGTTGCCAACGCAATAAATGGCAATTATTAGAATTAAAAACCTATAAAAACCATGTATGACTGGCTATATGACATACATTAAATGGCTGTAGGAAAATACATTAAAAGGAAACTTTGCCGTTTTTCCTTAATAAACACAAAGGTAGATAAACCCTAGGCTCATTAGCATAGAAAATCGAAACCAAAAAAAAAAATCAAACATAAAATTAAGGGTAGTTGGAAAAGTTAACACACCCAAGAGTCATACATATATGTAGAGAATAGAATTTTTTGTAATTAATCAAATCAAATGAAAATCCTTTCAATGCCTAAATCGTGTAATATCTTAAAGGATTTCCAAGGAGATGATATTATCAACATTTGAAGTTCCATTCGAAAAATCAAAATTTACCAAACAACCCCTTTTTGCAGAAGGCTCTTAACTAATTATTTATAGACAATTCTGTCTGGGTATGGTAAAATCAGGCATCAACTGTCCTTGGCAGACCTATCTGTTCATAACAAAAGCATTGCTGAACTTAAAATTTCGATTTTTAAAGAAAATAATCAAAACAATCAATGACTTTTGTTAACTTGGAAACGTAATCTCTTATTCCCTTATCCAAAGCGGTGTAACTGAATGCCCTCGTTTGTTGTTAAATATGAATTAAAAGATCTTTATCTTAGAAACACCCTCTTAGTTACATTCGTCCTTCTTCAACACAGCCATACAATACACAAACAGGACAATAAATTTCTAACTGAGAAGAAATGAAATTGAAAATTCAAATTGTAACAAAATGCCAATTATTAATGAATTTCTGTTGATTTTTGCCCAGGCCAGGAGTCCGCCTGACCATAACTCTTGCCAAAAATCCTTTGAGGAATAAAATAAGCATTGAGGTATATCCTCAGAGAAGCAGTTCAATAACAATGTATTTCAATTGTGTTGATTTTATTTTACTTCTGTAGGAATGTTAGTCAGGTTCGGTTGCCAAGCAGTCCGTCTGCCAGTGGTTTACTACTGCGTTTTAATCAATGGCAATAAGATTTTCTATTAATTTGAAATATTGTTTTCATTTTCTTATTTTATGCTGAAGGTAAGTGTGGCCACCGCAGTGTTAAGAAAAGAAGTAATGAAGCGCGAGTTTCCCAAAGGCAAGGGAAAATTATAATTTATGAAAAGTTCTGTGGAGAACAGCAGGTGGGTGATGATAAATCATTGAAGAGCAAGGGGAGAGGAATGGAAAACAAAATGGAATTTGATAAATATGGAGGTTTTTATCAAATAAAGTTTAAAATATTATAAAATTGAGCAAAAACTTTGCGGAATTGTAAAATTATTAAATTTGAAAGCACTTAAATGGATATAAAAATCAATACGAAATTTAAAAGTTATAAAAGTTTTCCATAAAATAGTTTAAAATTGTCTAGATTTTGACAAAAAGTTGGCAGCGTTAGGGTAATCAAGGTGGAATTCCAATATTTTTGTATGAACCTTCTTCTATTCTGTATTACCAACCTTTAAATTCCCAGATATTTTATACCAAAATATTTAAAGCTATTGTGAGCCTTAAAACAAATTCATCCCTTTTCTGTGGGTTTTTGTTTTTTTTTTTCGAAAAAAGCAATAATTCCATTTTATAATTGTTTGATTCTAACATTGATGAAGAGGTCATTTATAGGAGTAGGGCATAAATGTATAAGAGTGGTCATTTCCTTGCCTTTATGAAATCATTGATTTATTAAAAACAAAAACCAACGAGCTGAGCCTTTTTATCTTGAATGTTAACCTCTACCCCAACCCTTGTCGTTGCTCCACCAAAATGACATAACTTGCATGTGAGGAATTGATCCTTTTTTCAGTTTTGTTCTTTGAAATCGGTAACAAATTTATTAAAAATCCTTTTTTCCTCAAAACAAGGAAACTTTCCATTTATACATCTACGTTTTTTTTTGATATGAAAGACCCTTTACAATCAGTATCAAATTCAACTGGACATTGGCACATTTGAATGATGGTCATTTTTGGGTTTCACATTGTTCGAAAACAAAAGATGAGGGATAAATTCATAATTTCCACAAGAATCAGACAAATCGAAATTATAATTTTAGTGGCAGGAGGAGCAGGGTATGGTCATGGGTTGCCATAAAAAGGTGTGAGTTAACGAAAAATAAAATTATTCTAAAAAACAACCCTCTGAGCTTTGGCAAGCAAGAAGCTCGATAAGGTCTCGGGCAAATATCTACATATAAAACCGATTTGTAATTAACAAAATTGCCAAGCAGCCACTCAAACTCATCAAAATGATAACTCACACCATTACATGAAGGAGAGAGGGTTATATGGAGTAGAACAACAGCCCAACAATGAACAATTCATGTGTAAGTATTGGCAACAATATTCTACAATCGAGAATATAGGAAAAAGCTGACTCCTGCCACCACATTGGGAAAAAGCTAAGACACACACAGCATCAGTCCCAGGCCGCAATATAACACAAAGTAAGGCTAGCTTATATATGGGGGATATCTCAGTAGACGTGAATATAAGGTAAGATAGGTAAAAGGCAAAAAAGCCTAAAACTCGTTATTAAAAAAAAATAAAAATACTAAAGATTTAAAAAAAAAAAAAAACATTTTAATAAATAAATAAAAAAAAACTTAGAAAACCCATTTTATTTTATATTTTTGTTATCATTTTTTGCATTTTATCTGCAATTCCTGCAAAACAAAATCAAACAATAAATAATCAACACATCTATATCCAAGGACCAACCAATACTCTTATAGGCAAATGCATCATCCTGCTGTAGAGAAGCAAAGAACGTATGATTTTGTATTATTGACTCTGGCAAAGCATAAACATTGCATACTTTTGGGCTCTGCGTAAAAAAGGAATCCTTATGCTCAACTTATACTTATACACACATATAGGACTTTTCTACGTCAAAGGAATTAAAATTCATTCGTGCATAAAAAATCGTAAAATTATAACAACAACTGTAAGGATAACAATAAACAACGACGACGACGATGAGGACTAACTAACAACAAAACATTTGCCGCAAATATACACAGACACTTAAACACATATGCATGCGTGTGTGTGTGTGGGTATTTGAAACAAAGACACATGTGTTTAGCTAATACTGCTTAACAGAAAAAGGGTTAAATTATGATGTTGGTCTGGTTTCTAATGAGCAACATTGCCAGCCCATGGCTGTTAGTCAGTGACATTAGCAGCAACCGAATACCATCCTTTTTCGAAAGAGAACACAAGGAAGTGGGCTTTTTTTTAGCAGCGGGGGAAGTTGGCAACACGCGTGCCAGGACCAAAGACAAAAGTTTGCTGTGTGACAAATATCATTGATTTCTGATTGTTTAAGCGAGAGCTAAGGAGTTGGTGTTTGTCTCTGGATATCTGGGTGCCATAACAAAGGGGTAATGGTTGGAAAGGCTGAAAATTTGGAGATATGTAAATTTCAACATCAATTGGGTGCTATAGACAAGCTACTTTGGTAAGAGTTTTGAAGTCTTTGTGTGTGTGTGTGCGATAGAGTGGGTGAACGCCTGAGAGTAGACTTTAAAATATCCTTTTGTTGTAACTTCTTCCTTGTGTGTATGTGTTTATCTTGTCTATAGCATCTGATTGTAAAGCTTCGATTTTGTTCGGGGGTTTGTTTTTTATTAATTAAGTTGAATATAAAATTATTATTTATGCAAATGTTTGGCATTTGTTTCATTTCCAGATGGTGAAATAGACATAGGCGATGATAGAGAAATAAAAAGTACAGTTGCTAGCAAAAGGCAAAAGGCATAGGGAAAGTGGGAAAATGATGTACAAAGATATCTTTTAAGAAATTCAGATAATATAAATTTAAATAAATAATAATAAAATAAAAAAATGCAACAAAATTGCTTAGGCATTTATCTCTATTTTTAATAATTTAATAGAAATATTTTAGGAAATATTAGAGGCTAGAATCCTATTCTGTTTTTATAGTCAAAAAATATTTTAAACTGTCTTATAGGCGTTTTCTATCGCCAAAATATAACAACATTTGTAAATATGTTAACACATAATTTTAAAAATTCATTCGAATAGTATGCAGGCCAATCAATAAAACGTATTGCCAAGTTTTAGAAAAATTTCAATTTCCTGTAAAGTAAGGACAATGGACGTTTTTATATTTATTTTGTGCCCCACCCCCTACAATCATCTAAAGCTTTATCACATTGCCTTTATTACTGACGATATAATAACAAGGTATGTTTTTTTATACTAGATATCTATATATAGGACCAAGAATGATGATATATTTGTATGTAGTATGTAGTAAACTTTCAAGTGTACCCTAGAGGCATTAGAAAAAGCTACATTGCCATCAAGGAATTTCATGAATCAAGATGGAAAAAAACGGCGACTACGTTACCTGGCTATGTTGGTATCTCATGATAAATAATGATGGAACAGATGTAAATATATAAATGCAAACAATGGTCTATACTGTATACTCTGATACCCCCTAGATGACAATTGTCTATCAAACAAATACAAGCCAGGGAAATGAAGCGAACAAAGGAGCAGCAGCACAAGTATCGCACAAAAAACCTAACGAAATAATATGCAAACAAATAAATAATATAACAAATGCAACAACTTCTATCATAAAAAAAGGATTCTTCTCCTTCCTTCTATATGTCCAACCAAAAGATAGATTCTGTGATTCTGTATAGAATTGTGACAAGCAAATAATCGTGACAAGATGAAAAAAAACAAAAACGATGTATACACTCAAAGAAATAGTTAAGTAAGGATAGAACACCTAAAATAGATAAAATTTTAAATAAAATCTGATGCATAAGTAGAAAATTCACAAGAAAATTAAAGCGGACACACTTAGGAAAATTCTATTGTTACAAAAAAAAAAAAAAAAAAAAAAAACAGCAATAATAAAATTTTTATTTTTTTTACTTGCAAAATATTTTTGACATTAGGAATATAGAGATTTAAATATGAAAACTTAAAAAAATGGTTTGTAATACAAAAAAATTTTTATTTTTTTTGTGGTGTATTTGTCTTTTTTGTGAATTTTTTCTCAATAATTTGTCTTCCATACACTCTAGAGGTCGGCTTTTTTTCTACAATGTATCCCCTCAAACCTTTTGCTACTTCAAAAGTATTTTTTTGTTTGTTTGAAAAATGCATACAATGTTTACTTGTTATTTTATGATATGAGAAGAAAAAATAAAATAGCACATAACAAGGATATAATTCCTACGAGTATTTATAACAGAAATGCAAACACATATGCATGCATAACCAGCTACGACAATGAATTCCCTAGGATTTTAAATGGGCTACTATAAAAAGGCGACTACAACATTTTTGGTATGCTAAGAGAGAAGAAAAGAGTTTTGCAAATATTTTCATAAATTTAAGGATAAATTTTGAATAATTCAAAATAGTTGGCCATCTTTCAGAGGAGGCTATGTTCTACATTCTCCATGGTGATTTTTTTTATTAGGAAAGCAAAAGTTTTCGATTTTGTTTGAGACTCATCAAACTACTTGATTTTTTGAATAGGTTTTCTACAGGACATTTACCTTTGGCTAGAAGATTTTTTGTTTTCCTTAAAAGTAATTTAATAAAATGTTGTTATTGCTATATCCTGGCTATATTTGATGTTATCAAACAGAATTCTTTAATTGCCAACTGGTTTATTTGACCAGTATAAAATGTTCAGAAGGGTTCTTGGGGATGCAAGGCCATTTTAATCAATTTTTGAGAAAAAAAACCAACCCACACAGCTAAAGACTAAGGATTCTGAATGTATAACAACAACAAAAAAAACTAAAATGAAACGGAATAAGTACATTTTTCATATTTTCTAATTCGTTAAACTTTTAACAAACCAAACAACAGTATGATGGCTTTGGTTCGTGACAGACAGGATATAAACCCATAGCTGATATAGTAGAATGGCTTTTGGTTGATATGGTCCTTTTTCCAAACTCGTCACAAACAGCCAAATATGACATTCATTTATATTTGTTTATAAATAAAAATTGGCTTACTCCTTTTAACTCACAATCTTATTGAAATTGAAATATCCTTTTGCTTTGAATAATCCTTTTTTGGGTAGTTTTCGAGGGGGCTTTAAGCATTGAAGACAACAAAGGCTTTTTGCCATTTACAGGTTGAGAATTCATTGATATGATATCGCGCGTATGTTCGTTGCGAAAGATTTTCCCGAAAAGTAATGGGGGCGAAGGACCAAAAACCTTTCGAAATCATAATCAAAAATGGTTAAAATCATAGTCTAGACAATAATTTATGAGTAAAGGATGTTTCTACATATATGGTTGATGAGCACAAACAAAAAAAAAATCCCCTCTAGAAGAGCTTTCCTTTACTTTAGATTTTAATATTTGCTTGATGTTGTCATTGAGAGTGGATTTGAAAAACAAAAAAAAAAAAAAACGGGAAAGGACCAATGTGTGTTACCCATTAGAATTGTCCTTTTTTGTGGTGATATCTGTTTGGTTTTAAATAAATAAAAATTGCCTTTGCTAAAAAAGACACATTTTGCTTTTAAGCAAAATATTTTAATATTTTTTTCCTCTATATAAGGATCATTCAAACCCTGGCACATTCCCACATATATTGGCAAATATTTCATATATTTTTAGAGGTTATGGGGTTTTGTTACTTTTTTGGGCTTCTAACAAACTCATTGAGGCACTTTCTCGTTTTTTAGTTTTTTTTTTTGGTAAGGATATGTTACTTTGCTCTATCTAATGGCTGTGTCCTTCCTTCCTTTATAACTTCTCTACGCTGAGTTTTTTTTTCTATTTTGGCAATATACCATTCAATGATTATTCTTTTGTTTTGCCCGGTGTTCACTTTGCAAAAATCCCACAAAAATATGAATATCTTGGATAGAGGTAAGGTATTTGCCCCTATATTCTTTTTTTTTTGGGTTAGTGAATGAAAGGATATCTCTCTTGTTTTTTGAGGAATATATCTATCTACACATGATTGCTTGTGTTTTTTCAATGTAATCCTTGACTTTTCCCCGTTAAGCTGTAGATGAATCGTGGTTTTGGGGAGTTTTTTTTGCTAGACTCCCGAAATTATAAGTGGTTTTCCTTGCTCTTAGCAAGAGCAGACAGCATTGATATGAAGCCCTTGTAATATTCACATTTTGAAAGGTAAGCTTATGGTAATGATAACTCAAGTAGTTGACTTTGCCAGAAAACTTTCTAATGACTTCAAATTAAAAACGAAACAAAAAATTGGGGAAACAGATAGAAAATTGAAGTTAACATGATTTTTCCATATTTATGTCTTAATTTTTATATTGAGCATATGATGATGGTTATGTGAATTTAGCATTATCTAGTATTGGAGAAGGATAGTGAGGTATTGCAAAAGGGACAAAGGATTTAAAGCCAATATAAGAAATGAGAAGGGAATGATTTACAAAAACCCAATAAATATCCAAAAAGATGGCGGTTCTTCTTAAAGTTAACAATTTTATAACATTATAAAGAATTAATAAAAATAAATTGAGATTGGTTGTTTAATTCCTTTAAAAAAAAATAAAAATATTTCCCTAGTTTAAGGAGTTTTTTACTTCTGGCAAAAACTTGAACGGCATACCAACCTTTCAGAAATTGAGAAAGAGAAGGAGGACTAATAGATGTCATAGCTGTTAAGCAAAACTTCTTGTGGCCAGATGATGAGATTGCTTCCTTTTCTATGATTGTAGTCTCTAGCATTATGAAGTTGAAATGTCTGAACTAATTAATTGGTGGTTATGCTTCAAAATTGTCATTGAAAATTAACTAATGTCTGGACCAGACTTTTTTTATGCAAAACCATTGAAGTTTAGCAAGATTACAGTGAGGAACAAAAGTATATTACAGGAAAAAAATTGTTATAAAAAAATGTAGAAATTTGACAAAAAAGATGAAGAAATTCAAAATCATAATTAAAAATATTTGGAACAAATTCGAATAAAAAAAAAATAAATTATAAAACTCACATATTATAAAAATATTAAAAACCAAGAAAAAAATTATTGATTTTCTAAATGTATGGTTATATTTTTTAATTGATATTGTTGTATAAATTATAAAATTTATTTTTTGGATTTTCCAACAATTAGATTTTATTTTTAATTAAAAAAAAAAATTGAAATAGGTTTTATCAAAAAATGTAATGAACTTCTTCTACACGATGTGAACTTTTACAATTTCATACATCCCATTTTCCCTTGCCATCATGGGCACTTTTGCGTTTCACTGTTTTCTTATCTGAGGGTAAACATTTTATAGGCAAAAAAGACGTTGTAACGTAAAGCTGATTTAATTACGGTTGCGGACTATTAAATACCACCATGATTTCCGTTACAGCAAATGAACAAAAATTTAGACATGACGAAAATGACGAACATCTCGAAACTGGGCAAGAAAATGAAGAAAAAAAAAATATAATAAAATCGATTAAAGTGGAGATTAAATGCACACCAGAGCAACCAGCCCGTAAAAATAAATGGTGATTATGTAGTTAAAGTAGTTAGGGCAGAAATAAGGGAGAAATTGTAGGAAAATACTGTGGAAATTAATTATAAATCGATTTTAATTAAATGCTTCAAGCTATGAGCCATCACAGCTATAAATGGATTTATAGGGAAATTAAATAATATTAATAAAAAAGCTGGAACGAGTATTAAGTCGGTAGCAATAAAACGGTTTGATCTGAGAAAAAAACGTAATTTTATAAATAATAAACTGGGTTTAAAATAAAGATAATCTATAAAAAAACTAAGAGTAACAGTATAAATTTAATTTATGGGCTTCAAATCAAAACGATATCAATATATTATACAGTAACATAATATTTGAAAATTTATAAAAATATTAATAAAAAATATCTCTGAATATGAATTTAGGTATTTTACTTAATTAAATAAATGTGTATTATATATAAATGTTTAGTGTAGCATAGTTTTAGGGGTTTAATATTTCATTAATATTTGAAATAACTTAAATTATTGTAATAAATTCAGACAAAAGTAAGAAATTCATAAAGATGCATATTTATTGTAAAACTCTAGTTGTTTAATAATATTTTATTTTTTATTTTTCAATTTTCCCTATTGTTCATGTTTTTCCCCTCGGGTGAAAGAGGTGGGTGAAGGTGTAGAAAGGGACTTAATGGCAATTTATGAAAATCATAATTTATGTATGTCTTTTGCGGGACAGTTTTCAGATGTTTCAAATGGCCATAAAATATGTTTTAAGACAAGACGTCGAGGTTAATTTTCATCACCAAATTATTGAGGCAAATTTTCCAAATATTTTCCTACGGGTGGTGTTGGCTGCCTGGCGTCCCGCCCATGTCTCAACTAACTCTGCTGACGACTTCGATTTGTTTATGATAGCAAATCATAAAAATATAATTTATTTTATCAGTAACAAAACAAAGAGAAGAATCTGTTTCTTGTTTAAAGAAAATAGAAAACCCCCCTTCCGAAAAAGAAAAAGTTATGAGAAACAACAATAAGAAAATTTTGAAAAATTTGCGGTAAGGCGTTGATATGTTAAGAATTTCAGAACAAATCATAATCGCCATGTAGCCAATATGATTTACGGCAACTAAATAGTGGCCAACTGGCTAGAATAGTTTTTTGTTGTTGTTTTTTGTGGGTACCACCATAATCAACATCAAACCAAAAACAAAACCGAAACCGAAAATATCAATTAGCAATAAATTTGTTTTCTTGGTTGGCCTAAACCAAAAAACATCTAAAGAACGACAAAAATTGATTTCTATTTTCTCATGCAAATTAGTTAGAACCAAGTAGCAAATAGCACATCTGTCCAAGTTTCTTCTCTGTCAATTTTATTTAACATTTTGCTTCGATTGCTGCTAATTGAAATGTTAAATTTCCGTTCAAGCCTGTAATTGACTTTCAAATATCAGCAAACGCCCACACATTTTCCAAAAGATTTTGGGAGAATTTAAAAGACAAGGCAAACGGGTTGACTTGCCAAATAGTGTATTTCAAATGAGACAAGACAATCCATAAGCATATATGAATGAATGATAATATGGAAATGCCGATATACATACAGAGATGACAAATTGTCATTATAGAAATAGAAATACACTTTGAAAAATTCACAATAGTTTTAGAATTTATCTTGCAGTTGCAATGTAAGTGAAATTTAAATGATCAAATAAGGGCATGCTTCTCCTGGAACCTTATGAGTTAAATTTATTGCATACTTTGAGGTGCTTGGAAAATATTTCTTTTATAAAATCAAATAAAGATAGTTCCTTAACATACAAATGTTTTATGAACGAATACGAAGTTGGTAAAATACAGTCGTTTTACCTAAAAGTATGCTATGCTTTTATAACTTAAAAAAAATTTTTGAAAATTTTTTTTTTCTAAGTAATTAAAAAAAATATAAAGTTTACAAATGAATAAGCTAGTTACCAGAGTTTGGGAGATTGATTCTCTTGGATATGCCACAAAGTTTACTTTCTTTACTTTCTATTTAAGATTTCTTTAAGTGTACCCATCCATCTTCCCCTGTGGTCTCTTTAGAGACCCTTCTCTCTTTCTCCCCATACCATATTGAAAAAATGAATAGGAAAATCGTAAGTAGAGTGTTAAAATTGATGAAGACATTTTCGACATTTTCACACCATTGAGTACCACCAACAACTTGCATTCACTGCTTCGATGTTCAATTCAATGTTCTGCTACAGAATTTACATCCCACCATGCATGCAATGCCATCCATGTGTCTAGCATATGTATGCTGAAGATGACTCTCTATTCATTTATACAATTTAATTTCAGTTGCATGATTTGTGGGGGAGAGGATGGGGATCTCCTCTAACCCTCCTTTTAACCAATTCACATTTCATATATTTTCAATTTTGGCTAGCATAAATTTTGAAATGTTCAATATTCGAGCTCATAATTTTATTTCATATAAGCTTTCGTGTGTACATAAATACGACATAGGTTTAAGGAAATTATCTCCAAGATTTATTGATTATTTTTTGCTCCATATTGCTCGTGGTGTCTGGTCCAATGGTCTATGATGTGTCAATTAAATTTCAATTTTTTATGGTAATTAAAAGTTGTATGCCAATTTCTAATTTATATGTAAGATACATGGTTATTAATTGTGTGATATTAAATGAACATATGTTTAAGTCATAGGGAGAATTAGCATATCTCTTAAGAAATTCAAACTATAACAGGGTGATTCAGAATTTTAGAAAATAATTTTTGTTTAAAAATAATGAATATGTTGAGGATATTTTAGATTTTATTAAACTAAAAGTAATTCTAAGAATAGAGATTTTTAAAATTTTAAGAAACTAATTTTGATATCTTTTATATTAATTTAATTAATTTTTTTAAATTATTTTTAATAGCCTAGTTCTTAATTTTTTGCATTTAGCTCTTCTATAATTTTTAATTATTTTTTCCACTAATTTATTTTTATTAACAACTACGAGTTTTATGCGACATCTTTTTTATTATTGATACACGTTTAAATTGAATTTAAAAAAATTCCATTAACGTTTTGTTTGTCATACTAGAGATTAGATAACATTAGGCTAATGTCAAATAGCCAGGCTGCCATAAAAATGGAGAGGATTAACCGAAAAACCTTGCGTTTGAGTACGTGCTCGATAAATTAAAAAAAGTTTTATTTTCAGTTTTTTGTTTTTATTACAAATATGTCAACATTAGATTTCAACATCAACGCAGGCAGCAAGAGAAAATATCTTAAAAAAAAAAACAATAAAGCATCATGATCAGGGCTAAACGGAAACGGGAGATGGGGGACCAAAATATTTGACACACATACACAGATATGATTGTATAAACTTACTCTTTAGCACAGTCTTATGATTGGAGTATATAACAAATAATAAAAATAGTTATAGAGAATAAAATATTTGTAGATTAGTTATGACTTTTTGGAATATAATGAGGGCCTTGCAGATTATTATGGGGGTGGTTTGTGTTTTTTTTCTTCATCTCAACATCACCAATATTTTATCAATGTTATAGAATGGATATTTCAATTTCCTTTCATTTATTTTAAGTTATTCTAGTGTGTGTGTGTTTAAGAGAGCTAGTGATTTTTGCCTTTAATAAGGAAATAATCAATTTAGAAAACAATCTAAATCTATAGGCAACGTGATGTCCCACAATTGCAACTGGCTACTGGTACACAACGACATTCATTGGAGCATAATCATCTCACGATTATCATACAGCAGTAGTAGCCTAAGTAACACACAATAAATTATTTGATGACATTGCGGTTAAACTAAAAAATTGTAATACTAAATCAACAAAATTCATAAATGAAACGAAAATGTATAACGAATTGAGTAGAGCCATTAGCATTTAAACTATAATGATGACACTGGGGATGACAATTCATGGAGGAGCAATAAACATTTCTGGCAGTAGTAGTGGTGGCAGCCACATATTTGTTCAATTCTTGAGAATTCAAATCAAAGCCATCAGTCTCATCAGTGATCTTCTCTATATTCAATTTGATCTTTGGTAGAGATCCAACGATTTACAATTTTCCACAACGTAAAAGTTACATACAAACTCAAGATTTTCTATGGATGGGTAGACAGATATGTTGATAAAACATCCGGGGCACAATGAAAGATTGGAAAAAGGTTTGAGAAGGGCCTCTAAAGAAGTTTACTTATTGAAAGGTCTTCTATAATGAAGTCTGTAGTTATGAGTTTATGAGTAAAATTTTTCATAGCAAAGACCTCCTAAAAAGAAAATGGCAAGGCTTGAATTTGAAAATATGTAAGTGTGCTTTGTTGTTATTTTAATCACATCTTCAATGGCCTTTGGCATAAATATTTGCAAAGAAAGGGTCATTCAAGAAATGACCACAATACAAAAATATGACACTATGAGTAGGACAAAGCTTTACTTCGCCTTTGAAAACATTTGTTTCCAATATTAGTTATTGATGTAGGTCTACTGGGTACAACTTTATTTAATGAAGTATAATGTTTCATATCAAACATATTACAACATGGAAGGCCATTACCTTAAGGCCTTAAATTTCAACACCTTCCTCTTTTTCCATCTGAGATTACTTAGCTTTAGATTTCTTCATTGTATAGGTTTTGATCGTTTATAAACAAATAAATTATCAAATCTCAGTAGTTACACTAATTTCTACAAATGCATTGCAGTTTTACTACTCTGACTACTATTGGCTTTCCTATGTGGTGGTGGCGGTGGCTGTGGGCTTGCCTCATGACGAGCATATTTCGAGCAAATTGATTTGAATTGAATAATTGCAAAACAAGACCAGTTTTCAATTGCCTGACAAAAACCAAATGAACCTACAGTTGATCAGCATTGTTGCACTCACCCAAATTATAGATTCCATTGATGTATTTCTAAATCAAAGTAAATCAGTTCAGCCGTTAAGTAAGATGTCCGTTTTTAAATCTCTTTGAGATCAGTCGATTTGTGGAAAATACAAAGCACGTTGTTTGAGCTTTAAAAACCAATTGATAACTAAGTAAATTAATTGAATTTAAACGTAACAAAAAACTAAGCAATAAAAAAATTGGGCAAATATGTGATACGTTTTGCTAATACGCAAGAAATTGTATTGTTGTTTTCCCCCTCTAATACTAATAATCATTATCAAAAATTTGAAATTTCCAAAGACGAAAATACGAAATTATTGCTTTGCCTCCAAAGCCGGCATATTGATTGAGTCTAGGGAATATTGAACTGTATAAAAAACGAAAACAAAACATATTTTTTTATGAAACTGATAGACAGTTAAACACCAAAAACTAGCCTCCGATTATTTTCGATCGATAACCAAAAAACAAAAAAAGTTTAAACAAGTGTTTTGGTTTCTATTGAATCGCTTCAACACACTTCTCAACAACAAAATAAAAATCACCAATACCCATAGAGAGAAAAATAAAATTCTAAAGAAATTTCTATATGAATTATTAGTTTAATAACCTTCTCAACTCACGGCAATATAGATTTCAGATTGATATGCTTAACATCCCACTTTATCATTTTTATAGATGACCACTGTTCATTATAATTAGTGGGAACCCCTATGCTTTGGTTGACCCAGCAAAATTAAAAACGTTCAAATAAAATCCATCAATCGATCTATCAATTGGTTTATTCAAGCGTTCTAGCTCAAACTAAAGGAAGAACTCACAGCAAAAAAAATAAAAAAACCTCTGACCAATCGACCGACTCATTCAATTGGGTGATCGCCCACTTCAGGCACGCTATCTTAATTATAAATATTGGTTTTGAGGGATTCCATTCTGAGTTTTTGAAGCGTTACACATTTTTGAATTTCAGTTACAGCGGCGTACAGATGTACAAGTGGTTGTTTTTGGCTGGCTTGGATGGTTTCATGTGTTTAAAGGCGCCAAACGACGACCATAGCATTTGGTTTTCATTTAACAAAAATCGAATTTTTGACAGTGACATGCAAACTTCCTAGCAAACCGAAAACAAAGTGATACAAATATACAAAAATGAAAATAGACGAAGCACGAAAAGAGATCACAAAAAGTGATGAACTATAACATTGGTATTGATACAAAAAAAAAACTGATTTTTAAAAAATTAGAAGACAAAAAAATGTTTGGGAATTAATATATAAAGGAAAAATAATATTAAAAATTTAAACAAAAAAAAAAAAATAAACAATACAAGATATATATTTAAAAGGAAATTCATTGGCTGTATTAGCTAATATAAATAAAATATGGATTAAAAATATGGATCCTAAAAGTATTCAACATTTTTATTTTTTTTGCTAATCCCAATTAAATTACCTGGAAATTTTAAATGGCTATTTTCTCAAATTCTTATATTCTATACAAAATATTCTTATATTTCCCTCCATCCTCTCTAATAATCCAACCTCTAACCAATATCCAATACCACGAAACATTCTATACCCCTAAAAGCATACCACAATTTATATATTTTTGCAATTCCATGAATTACCAATAATTCCTATGGCTTTGCTTATGATTTTTTAATAAACCTAAAAGCTTTATAAATTATTATCAAACCCATTATTTGAATATTGTTTTTTGTATACTAATAATTCAAATAATCTTACTCCTAACCAAATGCCTGCCCCTCAATTTCTATTTTACCCATACTAAAGACTAATAATAGAAATTGATTTTCAGTATTATTTAAGCAAACATTAAGCCATTCTAGTACATTTTCTGAAAAAAAACAAACAGGGGGAATTTGTCATTTTATCTATTGTAAGCCTATTCGCCCTCCCTGGTTTTCGAACAACAAACAATACCGATTTCACTTACTGCTTATGGCATTTTTGTTCCTACTCGCTTGTATGTTTTTTTTTTCGTTTCGTGAAGACTCCTCCGAACAATATTTGCAATCATTCAATGGCATATTAATGTTTACCCAAAGTTGATGATGCACTTCTCATGGTGGCTTTATAGTCATACAACAGAAAGAAATCCGTATACGCTGGTTCTATTGAAACCAAATCTCCATTTACCTCCTCCTACTCAATTGCAGAAAAATTGCAGCTAGCTGCTACTGCTCCAATATGGGTATATTAACATTCATGTATTTATTCATGTTTACCAAATAGCTTTTTAATGGATTTTCAAATAACGACAACAACAATCTACCAAAAGAGTGATATAAAAAAAACATCAGCCAACAAAAATAAAAAACGAACCAGTACCAGAATTCAATACCCAAGAAGTTAAAAAAAAGCCTGTTTTGAAAAGAAGACATCATAGTACAAAACATCGAAAAAATCTTGTTGATGAGCCCGAAATGAGGATGCTACTACTGATGATGCTGATCTATAGAAAATGAATTTCAAAAGAAATTTTCAAATAGAACACCTGCATACAAAAAATAAGGCGGTAAAAGATATTTGTTTGTGTGAAAGAAAGAAAGGTTAAATACAGATAGAAAAGCTTAGTAAAGATTGAAAAAAGGGATAATACGAGTATGAAAGGAAGTAATATTTGGGCAAATAAAAGGAAAATAAAACCAAGCCCAAAAGTAGGCTTCGATTTTTATTGAAATGTTATTTGAATTTAAGAGTTATGGATATTTTAGGAAATCTTAAACAATGAAAAAATAGTTTTTATTTAATGTTTTAGGACGCAAATATTTATGGAAAAAATCTAGTGAAGCCTAAATAGGGTTTAAAATAATTTAAAAATTTATTATCCGGAAAATTAGAAAATTATGATTATTAATTTAAATTAACATAGTTTTATCCCACGATTTGTCTTATTTAGAATATTATTAATTATCCATAACTTGCCTCTCAATTAATATTTGCAAAATAAACCTGCACACATGTAATCATATCTTCGCTTCAAATTTACGTTTACATGAGGAAAACCAAAGTTATTACCAGATATTTATGAACATATGTAGCATATAAATTTTGAAAATTTTTCGGGACATTTTCGACTGTTTGCTTTAGGGAAGAGTGGGGTAGGGTCGCGGTTTTTTGCACATTTCAACTTTAAAAGAAAAATATTGGAGAGTGTCACTTGAAAACATTTGAACAGATTTATCATGTTCCAACACGAAAATACAAAAACAAATAAACGCTTTAAGCCTTATAGACACAAAGTGAGCCATAGAGGATCGAAGGCAAACGGAGACCCAGCCACTTTAACATTGCACACAACCATAAAGTAAATAATGATTTTAGTAAAGAAAACAAACTTGTCAAATAATCCAAATTGTGTCTGGTTAAAAATTGAAAATTATGAACAGTTTTCATCTATATAAAAAAAAATATTTAAAAGAAACCAAACCGAAATTATTTTACACTGTCTGCCAGGCGATTGAAAAGTATAAAATATGCCTCATTTCGTGACAAGAGGACAGACGGACAGGGATGCTACTGCTAGCTGTGGCGGTTTGCTTGGCTGCTGCTTTGACTGTTCGAAATGCATTTAGAGACATTAAATTTTATGGTCGCATATGTTGCATATTTGTTATGCGTCTCTATAGATATGCATTGGCAGGCAACAAAAAACCCCTAAGGAATGATTGTTGGAAGATGCAAGAAAACGACGGTGTATGAGACAATATTGAAACTTTTCTTGCTGTTGTTGTTTTTTTTTGGTATTGCTGAGGGCTTTTTTGTTTTGAGGTATATTTGTTGGCTTAGAATGGATTATCACATATTAATAATAACAGAAAATAGGGAATTTTGAAAAATTAGCTAAAGTTTTGCCAGAGTTTTTTTTTTTTTATGTACTGCCATACTTTTTCATTTGAGTAATAATGTGTGGGCTTTATGGTTTTAGATAGTTTTTGTTGTTGTGAAACCATATATTAATTATAAATCAAACGATATCAACTGAAATGCTAAATGGTGGCATGACTTCCTTTCAATGGCGGTGGTCGTTGGTCTCTAACACTAGAACCTCAAATTATTAATTTCGTGGTATTAGGTTTTGCTGTTTGGTTTTTATCATCAAAAACAAATGCTTAAATTACTTTTTCTCTATGGAAATTTATCGTTTTTAATTTTTGAATATACGGATATATAGTTTTTGTTGTTGTATTTTGGTTATGGTAAATATTTGTGGTATTATTTTCATATTATAGATTATAAATAGTTATCAAATTAACATAATATTCCCCCCGGTTCCCGTTTTTTGGGCCTTTACCATATACCACAATATAATAATAGAAAAACATTATATGTTTTTTAATATAATATAGAGGGTACATGTGTTTTTTTTTCTCAATATCGTTGCCGAGGGTTTTTTGTTTGTGTATAGAAAAAATTATCCCCCTTTATTATGGTTCGATGGTGACTGATGACTTATCACTTTGTCACATACATAAAACAAAATGAAACGACAACCAATTTCGTTCACATGTGAAATTAAAACAATATTGAATATTATGTGATATTCGTTGTTTTTTTTTGAATAACCAAAACATAAATTGGCACGGTTATATGAATAATACCCAATCTTTCTCGACCACCTCCTTATACAAATGTGTGGGGTTTATCACTACATAGATTATAATTTGTAATAAAACGACAAATCTATAACATAAAAAAAACAAAGCGGAAGTTGTTGAATTTTTTAGACATTCTGATGAGAAAATAAAAATTAAAAAAAAAATATTTTGAATTAAACATAAAGTTAAAATCTAAAATACAAATATAAGGAAATTTACAAAATTTTATTTATATATGATAACAGTAAAAAATATATAAATACTTGAGGTCTTTTTACCAAATAACAAGAGGTTTTATTAGTATCTTTCTCCTAGGAACCCCCTAAGAGTATGCAATAAAATATTTTAAACCAAAAACGCCTAAAACTCTAAAATTCAAATTGATTTAATTATTTATATAAATAAAGTATTGTGTTGAATAGCTTTTTAAAATCATTTACATGATTTAGTTTTAAAAATTTCTTAAAAAACGTTGCCTAACACTATGCAACAAATATATTAAAAAATCATATCGTAACTTATAGCAGTTTTATCATAATGTTACAACTATAATCTTTTTTAGATTTATTTTTCTTAGAAAAATTAGAGGCTTTTATATATATATTTTTTTTAATTTCTAAAACTTCAAACTCCTTAAAATATTCTTTTGGAATAATTTAGGTTTCTAAATTAGTTCAATAAATTTAATAAAATAATATATATTTTAATAAATTTTTTAGCACTCCAAAAAAAAGTTTCCTTACATTTCAATTTCTTCACCTCATGATTATGCGTTAAGTAGTTTTCTTTGTAACTCAGTCCTTAGTTTAAATGGCACTAATGATAAAAACAAACATATGTAATTATAAACAAAACTCTCCCACCAAACCACCACAGAAAGATGCACTTGATGATTCCAAAAAAAAAAAAAAAAACAATTTACCCCAAAGCATAAAACTACCACATGTGCCCCGTATAAAAGACAATCACAAAAACAGACAGATGAAAAGCCAGACGGACAAAATAAATACGATGAAGGCTTATAAGAAGGAAAGGAAATTTAGGCAAAAAAAGAGTTGAAGATCTTCAAAGATCTCAAGAATTCCAAGCAATAAATTATGTGATTCCCTTTAAGAGATCTGCAAAGATCAATGATATATTTGTAAATGTTTACAAGGTCAAATACCATGAATAGCTCGAATCACAAATGATAGGGAAAAGCAAATAAAGACAACCAATCAAAAATGTCAGATCCCTGAAATAAAAGCCAAAAGGGTGAAAAACTTTTTGATATGACTTTTATTTGTTAAAATTTGTAAGTTTATCTAAAACAATTTGCCAAAAATATCCCAGAAAGTTTAACTCTTCAAAAAAGGGTTCAAATACCCCAAAAATCCTAACTTTTTAAAAGACAAACAATTGAAGGCGTAAAAAATTAACTTGTCAATACATTGTCATAAAGCCTTTGGATTGGTATCTATTCCCCGATAAAACGTCAAATGTCCTGGCTGATGATTTTCCCCATTTATTTGTTTGATTTTTTGGTAGACAAAAAAAAGCCAACAAACAGGAAAAACAAATAATTTCCTTCCCTCTTTAGAAAAAAGGCAAAGATACAGGTTTTTCCATCGTAATATCCCTTAAGATAGCCAACTAAGGCAAAACAGTCCTGATACCAATATTGGATGGAACCTTTTATTGAAGGAAAAGTCTTATGCCTTCCTTTGACGGGAAAGCTTTAAAATCCCGCTTTGCCTTTTTCAATTGTGCGTAGCATTGGATGTCCGTCCTTCCTGGGATCCTTAGCGTAAAGATGTTTTTTTTTGGGTTTTTTGGCATTAAAACTGTCTGCGGTCTATCTTAGCTTTTTTTCTATTCTCGCATTTCATTGCCTATTCATTTAATTTTTTCTTTCGCACTAAGGGAAGGGTGAGTATAGATGATTTCATTAACGAAGGGTGGGTGTAAGTGATGCTCAAGTACTTTTTGGCACCTTTTGCTCTTTGCTTGTGAATCCCCTTAAGAGAGATAACGACCAACACGATTTTGAAATCATATCAATTTCAAAATTTGTTGCAGATAGAGTAGAAGATACCCTCTGGTTTATTTTTGTTTTTTTTTTGGGTAGAAATGTTTGTTTACGCAATGATTAAGATAGCTCTAAATGAATAAACAATAAATACAAGTAAATGTAAATAAGTGATTGAGTTGATTTTCTTTTTCCTCAATGATAAGACTTAATGATGAAATCTAAAAATGGGACAATGATATCTCTATCAGGCACACAAAATGTATCAATCAAGGGAAATGGAGAATATAGTAGAGAATCCTTAACATAGGCAATGTATTTGTAGCTCCTGAAGATAGGCTTTGGTTTTTGTATAAAAAATCCTAAATGCCCATTTTTATAAAATAAAAATAATTAAATAAAGCTTACCTCTTTCTCTTTGGCAGCTACAAAATCTGAGTGTTTGGGTTCCATTTGAGTCCCTCTACTCTCATCTTCTGGTTTCATATCCTCTGTGGCGGTGTTTGTCTTTTGTTGTTTTAGCATTTCCGTTTCCGCACAACTGGCATTTAAACTATGTTTATTATCACTATTAAAACTATTGATATTTTTGTTGTTATTGTTATTATTGTTACTAATCGATGTGCAATCACTAACTGGCTCCTGCTCTTCGTTAGTATCCTCTTCCTCCTCGCCATCATCGGTGGCGGTGGCGGTGCGATGGTGTGGGCTATTATTAATGTTGTCTTTTTCCGGTGTATGTTGAGTATCACTTGAGGCCTTATCTAATGATGATGACGATGATGCATTATCTTGGTGTTCCATTGTCTTGTTTGTGTTGTTGTTGTTGTTGCTGTTATTGTTGGTGGGTTGTTGCATTTCCTCAGCACTTGAGTCCTGTGCATTGTTATGTGTGGTGGTAGCAGGTTGTGGTGAATGCATAGGTGATTGTTGCTGTTGCACTGCGGCAGCAGCGGCGGCCGCTGCTGCTGCAGCAGCTTCCATCATCATAACTTGTTGGGCGTGATTGAAGAACAATTTGGGATTTAAACAGCCGTTCAATTGTTGTTGATGACTGCTACCGCTATCCGATAGGGGTGGAGAGGGTGAGGGTGTTGTTGCCAAAAGATTACCACCGTTCTGATGCAATGTTATGGCTGCAGCCACACTGTTAAGCAATTTCGTATTGTGTGAGTCAAATGAGGAAGGTGTTAGGCAATTGTTTGGTGGGATATCGGTGGCCGATGTTGGATTAATGTCACTGTTGACTTCTGCCGTTTCACCGCTATTGCTGATGTTAGCTGCTGTGGAGGTGGCGATAGATGACAAGTCAATATTATTGTCACTTTCGCTGTTTGTATCTGTATTTGGGGTATTGGTGGATAGTTGCTCCTTCAGAGTATTGACTTCTTTTTCAGCCAAGGTAGCTCTCTGTAATTAGGAAAAGAAGAAAAAATGAAGGGGTTAGTGAAAAAGAAAAATGAATAGAAAATTGCAAATTTGACAAAGTTTATAAACATTTCAAGTTAGTTACTGGGTGTTAAGATTAAAACATAATAGTAATAGGAAATAAACTTTCGTAGTGTTAGTTTCTGCATGTACTAATTTTTTTGTGATCATATCTAGAATAGTTCATATGATCACAAAAAATTTAGTACATGCAGAAATTAAAACGACGAAAGTTTATTTCCTATTACTATTATGTTTTAATCTTACCATAACATAATAACATAATTGATACATGAGGCATATATTAGTAAATTTTACAAAGTTTATGATCCTGTCTATATATTATTCCCACCTAAGGCCTAATTACTTTCGGACAATTCCTCCAACAAATCATTAAATAGTCTAACTGCGGCCTATCTTTTCAAGACCTATTTGCCATAAATTTCTAAAGACTCCTTCGGTAAGCAATTAACCTTTTTTCCCTTTTTTCAAATTTATGTTTGAAACTTTTTTGTGTTTGGCTCTCAATCCGATTTCTCTTAGTTCTTCCTCTGGCCACAGGGAATGTTTGTCTTTCTTTGACCAGCATATTGAATATGTTATAATTTTTTTCTAAAACAATTGTCCTACAGTTAAATGTAGTTTGATTTTACCGAAACCCATAAAATGGGGGGCTTTGTAAATAGTTTCCACTTTGTGTGTTTTTTTATTCCAAAAAGGAGAACCCTCATTAATTTTACTTTTAAAGTCATTACGGGCTAAATTTAGCCAAATTAATACATTACAACTTTTGATGTTTTACAGACCAACCCTTCATTTGGTAACAAACAAAAAAGGCAAAGGAGTTCTTGTTTTATTTTAACGTAGGGATTTAAATGGTTTATTTGCTATTTTGTTGGTTATCGATAAGCATTTGGAACTATTAGTGTTTGGGCTCCTTAGTTTTGGAGCTAGGGGGAGTTTTGCCAAAAAAATTTTTTGTGGGGTTTTGGTAAAGGAATAGCAAGAAAACAAGGTAAAGTTTGGATTCCTTTTTTTTTTGTGTATTTTACTTTAGCCAAATTAGTCTGCATTATTTTTGGTTTTGTTTACTTAAAGTTTAAGGTTTTATTTTGGTTTGAGAATACCCCCCAAACGGAAGTAATAAGCTTTCGATTAAATCAACACAAGGCAAAAACTTTATATTTGTTGTATTTGAAATCGTTTGTAATAAAAAAACAAAAAACACAAAATTAATTGCAAAAGTTATAAATTTTCATTTTATCATAATTTTGGAAGAACCCTATTCAAAGCCATTTCGCCCATCACCATCAGCCGTCTTTCAGTCGAATATAAAAATCGATTTTAAGGATGACAGCTCCAAACTTCTTTACATTCAAAAAGAGTTTCCACCAAAAAGGTATATAGTACAACAAATCATGTAATCCGGTGATTAAGCCTGATCGACTTTGAAATCAAATGACAGACGCCTGATGCAACATGGAACTAAGAGAAGCGAAAAAATTGGCCAACGGCTATTTTCAAAGCACAAAACTCAAAAGAAATCATGGATATCATGAAGAAATGTCTGTGGCATCAACATCGAAAGGGAAACAAAGTATTGTGGTGGCCTTAAGCTGATAAATACACGGAAGAAAATGATATACAAAAAAAAAAACAAAACAAAACAAAACAAAACAAAAAACAAACAAATATAAAATAAAATACAAAATATTTTTTTTTTTAAATTAACGCCTATTTTTAACCCTGGACAGTCATCCTTCGTCAAAATGACGACGCGTAATTTCATTTTCGATCTAAAATGCATTTTAGTCGATTGGGAAATGATAAATTTAAGTTATACAAATGCAAATATTTTATGAATTTTTGTTGTATTCTAATTAAAAACAAAATGAATAAGAAAATAAATTCAATTTTGGTTCACATTTTTGCTCACAGTGCAAATTATAGCATCTTGAAATAAGCCGTAGTCAAAATGACGAAGGATGACGTTAGTGTACAAAAAATAAGGATGACTGTCCAGGGTTAAGGAAATTTTCGTGATTATGTTAACTAGAATATTATTGATCGCTTAATTTGGACATAGTACATTATAACATTTTTCTACATTAAAAAAAAAAAACAAAACAAAACAAAAAACAAACAAATATAAAATAAAATACAAAATATTTTTTTTAACTAACGCCTATTTTTAAGGAAATTTTCGTGATTATGTTAACTAGAATATTATTGATCGCTTAATTTTTAACCCCCATATTCATAAAAGTTAACATAAACTTTAAACCTACTATTACCATACAAATTCCTTCGATAAACCTACAGTAGATTATTATGAATATAGGCATAAATGTATAATGGACATAGTACATTATAACATTTTTCTACATTTAAGAGGAAGTTTACTAAATTTTAAAATTGTTGTATATATTTGAAAAAGTTAAAGTTAATAAATTAAATAAAAAAAATTTATATCAAATAAATATTGAATTTATTCTTTTATTTCTTGTGGTGTATCCGCGTCTTTCATTTGCCTGCTTATAATGTGCCATTTAGGGCATGGTTGACTGGTTAAAGTAAGGCCATCGTCCGTCTACATGGCTGGCTGTGGTCGTATTAAAAATCCATTTCAGCCAGACAGCGACAAAGTCGTCAACACTGCCTGCCATACACCAAAAGCCATCACATTACAGAGGCAAACAACGCAACATATAATACAATGTCCTTGGTAATCATCAATAGAACTTCGACACAAACGCATGCCAGGATTTTGAAAGCCACCTTAAGGACTCAAACCAAAAGAATTCGTCTTCCCTAGCAAAGATGAGAATTGTTGATAATTTCTTTGTTTTTGTTTTGCTACTCCCCGTGCCCAAGCCTAAGCAAGTAATAAAGGCAAAGAAGACGCGAAATACAATTCATTCATTCATTGCCTCTGGGTTATATTTGTCATCAACTCATCATCAGCTTTGGCCATCATACCAAACCATAAATATCCTTTGGTAAGAAAGAAAATATGCCAATATTTTATATTTCAAGCAGGACATGAATTCAAATTTATAAAAAACAAGAAATAAGGGTTGTTTTGCCAAGTCCTTGTGCCATTCCCAAGTTTGTTGTGTGTTGTTGTGATTGTCTAAAGTGTTTTCCAAATACTTGAAAATCGATTATTATTTGTATTTAATAATTCATAATTACCAAGGCAAGGATTTTCTTTAAACTCCCTTATTGTCTTAGTTATAGACCTTAAAGTATTTGCTTGAATAAATATTTAATTTGTTACTTTTCTCGAAAAGGTAAATATTTTTCACTTTTCCCATCTCCTTGCTTTAGACCTGTGTGGCTTTGATTTTGTTTGGGTTTTATTGGTCCAGCACTTGTTGGAATTTTTAGCCACGTGAGAATTTTAGCAAGTGTTATGGTATTGAGGAAAAGGGTCCACCATCTATGTCACGAGTATGAAAAGGTAAAAGACTTTAAAGGATTTATATGGGACCAGGAGACATGAAAATCTTTCGAGTATTGCCAGGGCAAAGTGATGACAAAAAGAAGTCACAAAAACAATAAAAAATAACACACAAAGAGAAACATTAAAGTGAATATTGGAATATACGACTAAAAGAAATAAATTTAAAGCTTCAAAGCTTAAAGACTTTAAAAGAAAAGTAATGAATATAAATGATTTAAGGCAATGAAGTTCTGGAAATTAAATATGAAAAAGAATTTAAAACGAATTCCTTAGTAAAATCAATTAAGTGTAAAGCAGTAGAGTGATTTTGGTGAAACCTCTTAGAAGTGAAAACCCATCGTGGTTTTGTCGACATTTGGAAAAATGAGTGTCCAATTTTAAGAACTTTTACGGTATAAGCATATTTAAAGTTTTTTCTTCTATAAATTTATATTTTTTTCAAAGCTTTTAAAAATCGTAAATTTGTAATAATTATTTTATTATCAATAACGAGTTATTAGTTCTATTTAATGTTAGCTTTAAGTTTCCACAATACTTTAAGCTTCCATAAAAAAAAAACATTATTTTTAACTCTAGTCTCTAGTAACGTATTTGTTTTTCTTTTAGTTTTGTGGTTTGTTCAGTTTTTGTTCTTTCCCCCGTTTTATTTAATTAAATGATAAAAATCTATCATTCCAAATTAAGACAGTTGGGACCCTTTCCCCTTCTACAAACTACCAACCCATTACTGATACAAATGAAATATTTGTGGTTTTATTTTTTATGTACTTTTTTTATTTCTAGTCCTGCATTTATTGAAGAAAGGAATTTCGGGTTATATTTTTTGGAATCGACAACAAAGTCAAAACCAAAAAAAGAGGATTGTAATTTTCATAATGATTATGTTAAATACAAATACATGTTGGCCATTGATTCATGATCCTGTTTGAGCGGTGCCATTTGAGTTTCTGTTTTTTTTCAGGATTTATCCCAGTGGTGGTCATGGGCCATTCAGACAAATCAATTAATGTTGCAGGAGTTGATGTTGTAACTGGGATAACAAGGTTGGGAAGATAGCTCCTTTCTTTTGGTAATTTTTTGAAGGATTTTTGTGAGTTTTTTTTTGTGTATTTGAGAAAAAGGCAAAGAATCCAAATGAGTTAATTAACTAAAATGCGGGTGAATTCCATTTCATTATAGGGAAAGAATAGAAGGGATGGTTCTTTGTAAAAGGCCAGTAAACTTTTGTTAAAGCATAACATTTTTTAAGGATTTTTAGGTTAAGCTTTCGCATCCTAGTGATGATGTTAAAAGACTGAATCAAAAGGTCAGTATGGGTAAAATTGCATATGATAAAGCTAAGAGCAAAAAAAAAAATTGTCCGTCAGAGCTTTAACCTTTCCTCAATCTCTTAACCATTGAAGAGGGTTAATAATTTGCTACATTTTTTTAATTGTTGGATTTTTTCGTTTTTTGCAATTGCCCAGCAATGTGATGGCTCGTGTGGCTCTCAAGACCTAGCTGACAAAAGAAATTTGATGCAAAAAAATGTTCTACTTTGATTTCTTTTCAATGACTTGGCCTGCCTGCATGCCAACACCGTGTGTATAAAAACAAGAGCGGTAAATTCCGTTTGGTCCTTTTGTTCCTTATGCTTGAGAAGCACGCGTCAGCTGCAATTGTGACAAAAAAGACGCCAAACTAAAGCGTCAAGAACGCAATGCGCGTGCTAATATAAGTACGGTTTAAATAATTATAAATTGTATGCGAAAAAGGGCCCAAGGAGGAGAGAAACATTGCACAAACCATAAATATTTTTTGCTAAGCAAAAAAAACGCACAATATGCTGTAAACAAGGAGAGGGTTGTTGCCTGGTTACCAAAAGGAAACCACAATCACAAGGATGGACGGACGGATACACTCAATGAATGCATGAGTACGGCTGCAGGCTTGGTAACAATAAATCAAAGCAAATCAATGTTGTATTGTAGAGCGAAGGACTATGTTTTTTTTGCAATTCAAAAAAACTCCACCACAGGAACAAGCCTCAATTCAACAATAAGCAAATGACTGTGTAATGCCTCAATAAATGACAAAGAATTTCTCTGCTGCATATATTTTGCATAGTGTGTATCTGTATGGGTGCACCAGTGTAGTGTTTCTTTTATGAAAATGTCACATAAGGAGTTTTCAAATTGAAATGAAATCGGTTGGCGGTTTGGCCCAATATTGTTGTTGGGCCATAGAAAAAAATATGCCTTCAAGTGACAGTTGTGACATGTTTTTTTTGTTTTGGATATTTTACTGGAATTGTCGCCAAAAATTCTTTGAGTTTCAGAGGGTAAAGAAAAAGAGTTTTCAATGAATTTGAGAGTTAAATAAGTGGGGGAGTTTGGCAGATGTCCTTAGTATTGAAATGGACTATATACATTGATGAAGTAAATTAAAAGAACCGCCATTGAAAATTAAGTTGGTGGGAAGCTTATAAACTGTAATACAGAATAACAGGGTGTATAGGAAACATAAAAAAATAAGAAGTCAGAAAAAATCAATTTTAATTCAAGCATGAGACAATTAATTAATAACATTTAATAAAAATTCATATTTAATTGGAATTTCATTTCAAATTATGGGAGTACTGGAATTACAGGGTGGCACATTACTATTTTTTCCAATTTGTGGTCATTGATAATATTTTATAATAATAATTTTATTATTAATTTATTTTAATTTCAAATATATATTTGTCTAATTTCGAGTTCGCTAATAAATATTTCGTTGTTTTTTTTTTAATTCTTTATAGTCTCTTCTTACTTCCATCTAGCATATTTTGTTATGCAAATTTAAATGTCATGTAAACACATTAAATATATATAGCGAGAGTGGGAACAAAAAATAAACTTTGTTAAACAATTTCCAAAAATAAATTCCTTTAAATTGCCTACCCAGTTCCAAAACTCATGAAATTAAGTCTAAAATCAAATTGTAATGGAAGGCAGAAAAACAAAAATTAAAGTCAAACCTTGCTGAACATCCCAAGAGAAAATTGAGCTCCAGAGAATGGGAGAGAGAAGACTATTTTTTATTTTTGAAACATTAATGCCAAACAAATAATGTAATTTTCTCTCTTATTCCGCGACTTTATGGTCCTTGCAATTACACACACATTAAACAGTTGCTAAAGAAGATTCTTCGAAAAAAAATTCAATTTACTCCTACCCCACTATTTTCGAAAAATAAAAAATTTTAATGAAAATAAAACAATCATATATGGAGAAAATAATAACAACATCAAGAGAAGTAATAGCAAAAGCATCAGGATAACATCAGGAGACGATGAAGGTTGTGGCAGCAAACAAAGTTTCAAAAAAAAAAATTTTTTGTTTCGAGACTTCTCATTCTATGGGCTGTCGAATGGAATGGGTAAGTATGGTTTTGAATTTTAACATGCATGTCAATTCAAATTACAAAAGACAAAACTGAAAGCCAAGGCAGCTTCTTTCCGTAGCTACTGAGAAGGACCAAGGATTTTTTTCTTCAAATTCTCAAAGAAGGGGTTAGCGGGAAAAAAGAACTGTAGTAGCAGCTTTTACCAACACATAGACACTTGATAAAGTCAATAATAGCATGCACGCCTACACACACACACACACTCACACAGATCTACAACCGGGAGTCTTTGCCCTAACTTAACATGAGGCTTCTACCTCCTCTGAGTGTTTTTTGAAAACAAATCCTGTGTGATGTGAGTTCAGAAGGTTTTGTTACAAATCGTATGTGTGTACACGTTTAAAAGCCTTTTTCAAACAGATTTTTCGCATTTTTTCTTGACGTTATGATGAGCCTGATGTTGCAAGTATTAAAGAGCTGGAAGCAGCATCATCATCAACCCTTTTTTTTTAATTTATATTTATGCTCCTCATTGAGCTCTCCTTGCAACAATGATAGGAAAAAGGAGTGAGTAGACTGTGTCTTGTGTCTTCAATGTTTATGACAAAAGCAAAAATTGTCAAAACTCCCAGCTCCCCAACCCCCTTGGCTCAGCTATGGCGTTTTACTTTTTTTGTTTATATACCCTGATATACTTTGATTTGATCATCGTTTTTTATCATTACCCATGGACCTCCCCCTCCGCTTGTAATAACTCTGGGCTTAGTTAACTTTGCCACCATATGCAAAATAATAAAATATACATAAACAAAATTGCTACATATCTAGAACAATGAATGTATGTATGTATGTACGTATAAGCCATCATTAGTTACTTTTGTTGTTTTTATAACATTAATGTGTATGCATGTGTGTGTGTGTGTGTAGAAGAAACGGATGTAAGCATGTCTACATATACACAGTCGTCATACGTAATTTTCCTTCCCTAAGCCCTTAAACGCAATTAGAGACAGCATCAGTATTGCCATCACCAAGAATATGTTATCTTCTTCATTGTCCCCCCCGCTCCAGCCACCTCACCTACCCAACCACCCATCCACTTCAAGTGATTCTTTTAGCAATTGAAATCATCTAATTTTATGCACAGTCTGTAACTTAAAACTCTTTTACTCTTCACTAAATAAGGCAAATAATGAAAATGGAGGAAAGAGGAAAAGCGAACGGACGTTCTATCCGAGAGAGACACATTTTACACAATGACAATTACAAAAAAAAAATTCCAAATAATGTGAAATTCTATAAGGCTACAAAAAAACAAAAACAAATTCCTTACGCCCCAAAGTAGGCTTTGGTATCTTTGAAAATTAATCCCATTTTCGAAATTACATATGACAACCCTTTTTTGCAGCCTTTACTGATAATCTTAAAACAAAATGTACTATACGTATTTTCTGATGTTCATCAATAAATTTAAAAGCTAATTTATGTATAGTATACTTTAAGGGAGCTTAAAACAAAATATCAACCCTATCTCTCTGAGGTCCTAAGAAAAATTTTTGTAATTTATAGAAAAACAAAACAAAAAGTTATTATTTTGTATTCAAATTCATTTTTTCATAAATTAAGAAAGGGACTTTACTTTGGTCAACGCCCCAAAATATGCTAAGCCCTTTCATTTGCATTCATTTTACACTGGATACTTCCTTTTGTAACCTTTTATTTTTGGAGGAATTTTCTGACCATCACTCATCATCATCATTCGAATCATCACCATATGATGGTCCTCATAATGCAAGAAGAGTTTCTATACATGTGCGGTTTTTTGGGTTTTCGTTTGTGTAACGCATGTAAACTTTTTTTCAATGATTTTTTGAATTCAAACCCCAACCAAAGGAAGGATATGAATCTTCTTTATTTTATGTTTAATATTTAAATAAATAATTAGTAAAAAGGTTCAGGTTTTTGTTTTTTTTTTTATAATGCCATATACATCAACTTTGGCTCCCAAACACCCACATTTTATGCAAAACAAACTCATTTCATACGTAGGTATGTGGAAAAAATATATATTTGCCTGGTTGCTGGCTAAGGTATGATGATGGAATATTTGCTTTTTCGTAAACACACAATGTTAATGATGTTTAAAATTAAAAAGCAAATGTTGTGAAAAGGAAAAATCCTCTGCCCTCCCCCCAATCTAGCCAGAGCCAAATGGGCTTAGGTCCTTATATGTATTCAGTGATAGCCTCAGCGGTGATAGTGGTAGTAGTAGTAGTAGTCATCAATGCTTTACTATGTTTACCTTTCAGCATTCATCATCGTAACGTTGATAATGACTACAGCTCCAATGATAATTTTCCCCAGGATTTTCCTTTACAATGGGCAAAAAAACAAAATGAATGGTGGCAGTCGTTACAGGCAAGTCCATATTAAAAGCATCCTAAGCTAAGCTAACCTAACCAAATCTAAAACCTCTTCTTTTTTCAATTAATTGCTAAAAAGCAAACAATACATTAGCTCATCATCTTCCATATTTCAAACAAAACTACAGCGAAGCTCTCGCTCTCCACCATTCATCTCTATTTAAACAATAATGCATATGTAATTATTACTAATTAAACCTAAAAGCTAGAAGCATTATGGCACAACCAAAGGTATGCCATAGTTTATTATTTACTCCATAGCCTAACAATAGGCTTTGATTTTTCCCCATATAGAATTTTTAATAAAGAGTGAAAAAGCTTTAAAAAACGCTTTATAAGATAAATATTTCCCCTGAACCTCGGGCCAATAAAAAGCAAATATCCTTAATACATCAAAAATTAATGGCTTGTATGGCTGACCCTTAGGTTTAACAACCCCGTCCTCCACATAATCCATAAAAATTACTTTAAAAAACCAATGGCCATTGTTAAATAAATAATTAAAATTTTCTGGGTTACCTTTTTGTATGCGTATATATATTTTTTGGAAATGTTTTACACAAATAATGATGATGAATTTTGTTTGTATAGATATACGATTTATTGTAAAACAAGCAATGCCACAGCTGCTCCCCAACATGATTAGTAATAATAATAATTTTTGAAAATGGACCCAACTGGCTTTATTTATGTGGGGACTAGTGAACAAGGTAGATCTCCATCTACTTTCATTAAGCATAAAAAATAAAAAATGCTTTGGGATAAGCCAAAATACAAAGGAAGGGGTTTAATTAATATAATGGCTCACATGATTAGATATTTTTACATAGGCAAATGTCGACATACAATAGGAGAAAGCTTCTATCTGACATATGTCGGAATTCATTATAAAAAATAAGAGAAAAAGTCCTACTATACAAGGGAAAAAATGATAATCCTGTTTCATTGGGTCATAGTTTAAACTCTCCTACATATAGGCTTTAAAATATTAAAAAAATCAAAGCTGTCAGAATTTCTATTCATAGAAATTAACATATACATAGAAAATCTTAAATAAAATAAAATTTAAAATTAAAATTTAATAAAATTATTCAATATTGTCAATGAGAATTTTCTTAAATTTTTTCCTCACAAGATTGTTTTTCAGCCTCAATCTCTATTTAATATTTTAAAATTTTTAGAACTCCTTAAGGTATGCTTTAATTTTCTGGCATGTCTAAAATTCCCCATTTGCTACCAATCAATTCATCAAATTAAATTTTTGTTTGATTTGTTTTTATCTCTTATTCAATCATAAATGGATATCTAACAAGTTTACCCTTTTCATTTGTCAGTTATCTAGCAGACAGTCAGAAACAAGCAGTCAATTTCTTATAGCAACATTTTGGGTAATATGACAAATACAAAATTGCTAATGACAATCTTTTATATTTGGATTTTTCTCTAACACATATATATATCTCGACATACATACATAATTACAAAATGTTATCTTGCAGATCCTTAAAGAACTTATGATATGAACGACAGGCAAGTATGAATGGATGGATGAATGAATGAATGAATGAAATTTACTGTTGATGTTAACAACACTCTACAGTTTTGTTATTTTCAAAAAGTCCTTAAGGAGTTTTTTAAAAGTTATCGAACTCTTTCTATAATCATGCCACCCACCTCCATTTTCTATTACCCAAAACTCATCAGCCATAAAATTTACAATCATTTGAGGAGAGCCCTTATCCACGAACCTTACATTCTATGTCTGATGTGTTTGATGATGTTGAAGATTTTGACAAGGTGGGTTTATGGGTGTTTGAGTTTTCATTTTAATTCGAGAACAAGGGGTACAGCTCCCCGATTGGGGGAGGGGGTATTTAAAAGGATTTTCAAGGACTACTGACTTGAAGAACGTTTTGTAAATAACAAATCAGGCATTTATAAATGATGTACGTCTTTGCATTCCTCCCCCAAAAAAATTTTAATGCCACATCGATAGCAAAACCAAACACCATTTGTTTGATATAACTCTTTGACTCAACGATAGTAGATTGAACCACCTTATCCTTCTATACATTCATACATATCCTAGAGCTCTTAAGTCACAATCCTCAATGTCTGAGGGTATGTGTCGCAAAAGTATTTCCAATCTAATAAGACATGATTGTAATTAATTAAATTAATTCGTTTCGGTTTTAATACACGAAATGTTGCTTTCACATTTAGCAGGCGGCAGGCGGTTTACATCTCCCTCCTTCAGAACTAACAAGGATTTTAAGTTTGATTTTAACCACTCCATCACATGGGCTTGTCCTGTTTAAGGATAAGACCTTAAGTTCTAAGAGTTCGAAATGACGTTGTAGGCAAAACCAAAAAGGTTGAGGTAGTTTTGTATGTAGGTATGTAAATTGACATTGATTGGAAATTTTTGATTGGATTTTTGTGAAATATTTGCCTAGCTGCCTTTCTACCCGCAGGACAAACCATTCCACAGATAGTTGTAGGATCAGAAAACTTGAGGTTTGGTTAAAGAGACATTTTACATGGCCCACAAAATATATTTTGAAATAAAATTAATGATGTTTTGTTTGATGTTGAGGACAAATGAGTTGTTTGGAAAAGTTTTAAAAATCAATTAAATTTAAAGTTTACTATTGGGATTCGAAGAAATTTAATATTTATAGTATAGTTTTAGGCCTAGAAAATATTTTATTTAATATTTATAATAGAACTATTTAGAGCTGTCGAACGATGGTTTAATACAATGTAAATAACTTTTAATTTTTCAAAAATTAAATAAAGTGGCCTACTTTTAGGATGTATGAATTAAATTATAGATGCATTGAATGAATTTAGGAATTTTACTAAAAACAGTCAATAGATAAACAATTTTTATTAAAATTCTTTATGACTTTTTAAAAACTAGGAGAACTTAAAGATTTGTTCGATAGTTTATATTGACAAAACAAAGCTTACTTTTAGGATACCTTTTTAATTAAATTACAGCATAACTTTAGGATATTTGAGAAGGAGTTTTAGGCAAAAATCTTTTTTCCATTTTCTCCACGTTTTTTTTACGACTTCCATAATTTATATACCCCCTCGTTTGATTATGATTCCATTCAATAAAACACCTACACTTATTTCGTTCATGTATTATATGCAAATTTTCATATATCTTCGATTCAATTAAAATTCATAAATTTTTTATAAAACAAAACTTTAAGGATTGATTATGATCAGAGGTATTGTCAAAAAGAGATAATGATCTTCCACATCATCATCGTCCTCATCCACTGTCTTCGTCGTCATAGTCATCAAGTCCTTTATTGAATTAAAAAATCAGACAACAGACAACTACACTTGGCCTGGGTTTGAAGCGTTTAAGATGTAAAGCTAGTTTGTGGTGTTGTTGTTGTCATTATGAATAGTGTTGTTGTTGTTATTATTATCACCATTTATAGCCCACCACAGGAAGAATCACAAGCAATTCTCATTCATGGTTTATTTTTGTGTGTACCCGCACTGATTTTCAGTGCAAAAAAAGTCTTTTAAGGGTACCACACAGAATCTTAGCCTAAGCCTTGTTCCTCTTGAGATCTTCCCAGCGTTTTTCGATGATTTTTGCCAATGAATTGAAAGTAGTTAAACCAGCATATGTTTAAATTAAAAACCAAAATCAAATTCAGTAATACACACACTTGAACCGCAGAAAAATGATGATGTTGACGACGACGACAACAACGACGTCTTGGTTCGTCATCGGTATTGAACTGAATAAAATGTTTTTATTGATATCAAGAGTTTTCGGGTTTAAGTTTTTTTCATTTAATTTTGCACATATAAGAGTGGGGGATTTCTGTTCTTTTTAATGATTTCCTGTGTGCAAAAAAAAATCGAGAAAAGGAAAGAATGAATTCACCAACTTCAAAACAATTGATATCAAGCAAATATGCAAACCTAAAAAAGAACTCATCCAAAAATGAAGCTGTAGTTCTGTTTCTTTTAAATAATAATTCAATTCGATCGAATTTCAAATAAGGCCACAAACAATGCCCAAAATTTAAGAAATAAAGGAAAGGTTCCACGCTTATTGTTTTCGCCAGGAAATTGAATTAAATTCAAATATTGGCAGACATTTGAGCGTGGGAGATTTTTTAGTTGATGAGCGTTAAAGAGTAGAGAATGAATGATCGACCTTCAAAATAACATTGCTAACCACAAAATTAAATTTATTGATTTCTACTAAAGAATTTTAAAGGCTGATAACATGTAGTAGTCTATAAGTATTTGATAACATCTACATGGAAAGCTTGTGTCTATGCATTTTTATCCATTTCCGTTTCCTGTGCTCCAGAAAAACTCTTCAATTTTTCTCTTACATTTCTAGGCAACTTCTTCACTAGGACTTTTCAGGAAGACAACAAACATTTGCAATGACAGCAGACAGTTATGAGCCACAAAAAAGAAAAGGACACACAAATATGCAAAAATAATCCATTTGTATCCACCAAACCTAAGGAACTCGCTCTCTCTATATCTATCTTTGGCTTCTTGTCATATCCCTAAACAGGAATCTCCTAAAGAAAATCCATAAAAAAGAGTAAAAAAATTATACAAAACCAATGACTGCTGCAAATTCTCTGGACTAGCCCAACGAACTCTTCTTCAAACTCAGTTATGAAAATGTCACAATCGTCATCATCAACATGGTCCCCTTATCCTCTTTGTTGTCCTTATTGTCCTTTAGTTGTTCTAATATTTATTTTCTTGCCTTATTGTATAGATTCTTAGGGTTTGCACATGGAGAAATAGACAAATACATATGATTTATCTTTGGTTAGATTTCTACCAACGATTTCTTCATTTACTTTAGTCCTATTGCCATTTTAGCCAGTAGTATGAGATCCCCGAGACCTCGAAAATACAAAAAAGACGTTTTCAACATTCTATATGTATGGATTTGCTATTATAAATGGGATTGTTTCTGTATGCGACATATGAGAGGATGCATTAGTGGCAGCTCCCGGGACTGCATATGATGATGCATCACTCAAGGAAATAGGGGAAATGGAAGATGGTAAAGAGAATATTCTATATAAAGACAAAGTTAAAAGAAGAAAACGAGAAGTGATGGTAGAAACTCCAAAGAAGGTGAAATAAATTGGGAAAATATTTTATTATAAAGAGACATGATGAGAAATAAAATTGTAAACAGCTCTTACGAGTAAAAAATCTTGAAAGTACAGTTATAGCTTAGCAAATAGAAACTAAAGTTTATTTTAGAATTAAAATGGAAAAATTGGCGCCCAACGTATAAACTAATTGATATTTAAAACCTATTAAGAACATATTGTATGCTCTGTAAGCTTAGCCATAAAAATTTTAGATAACTTTTTAAATGTTTTTTTTAATTGGCGCCCAACGTGTTGCATAGAATACAAACAGTGATATCTTGGCGTAACTTGTATAATATTTTTGCACTTTGCATCTCAATGAAAACAGGTATCTGTTTTATTAAGAAGACTAAGCTACGTGTCACATAATGAGACACCATTTTTAAGAAATTATTCTCAGCAATATAAAGGTGCTAAGTACTATAGAACTAAATTGGTTGACTTGAGGAATTTCCTTACTCAAGACAGGTATTCTAACTATTGACCTAAGCAATATTTTTCATTTAGTTTTGCACTTGCTTATTTACCCTATTAATTGTCTATGTTATGATCTGTGATTATATTGGGAACGTCTATTGTCCTATCAAATGATGATGCACCAAGCCAAGAGATTCCAGTATGGGATATTCATAGAAAAACAAACCATGAAATAAGCAAAACGATAGCAACGTCAACGCCGGCTATGGTGATATTGAGTTGAATATAACTATAGGGAGCATAAGGATGAGTCGTTTTTGTTTTGTTTTTGATTCCTGTTTAGACTTTTGTTAGAATATTCCATTTGTGGTATCTACATTAGGGGAAACTTATTGTTCTCCAACAACCGTGATAAAGACATTGACTTTAGAGAATTAAATTTTAAAACTATAATAAAGAAAAATGGCGACGACAATTCTTGGTTTAAAAATATTTGCATACAAATTTTTAACGTCTAATAAAAGTGGAGTAAAATGAAAATTTTTGAAAAATAAAGCCTACTTTTAGGGAAAAGGGGTTTTAACAAATTAAATATAGGCGAATTAAAACATTTGAAATGCATTAAACAAAGGCTTTTTTATATCCTTAAAAGACATTCATAATAAAATAAATATTAAACATATTTTCTAGCTAACTACAATGTAATGAAAAGTATAGTATACTTTTGGGATATGATAAAAATAAATCAAGCCAGAAAACAATCTACTGGACAAAGGGAAGTTTTAATTTTCTCAACTTTATTCTTTAAATAAGAAATAAATTATTGAACACTATAAATTCCCATATAACCTTGGAAAAAGCATTATAAAAAAATACTCCCCGTATACATCCACCCACAAATCTCATTAGTTTTGGCGCGTAAAAATTCAAATCAAAATTGTTGAGAAAAAAAACAAACAAAAACTCTTGAAATTTTTACTTGAACCAACTCAACTGTCATATGGATGCATTTCCTGCCTTTTGGAATGAAAACTCTCTCTCACCGCCACACTGAAACTCATTCTCTTATGCCTCAGTGGGATGGAGGAAAAATAGAGGCTATGATATGCTCTGTGATACGGTCGTATAATGTTATAAACGCGGTTTTTCATTTAAACACATGTATACAAATATTGTTGTTGCTTGTGCGGCTGAATGTCCACTTTCATATCAATTGCAGGCTTAACCTTCTGTTCGGTGGTCCTGTTCTGTGAGGTTTTGCTCATTGTGTTCGTATCTGCGTGTGTGTTTGCCTGTTATTGTTATTGGGTGGCCACCTACCAACCCACAACATTGCCGTTTTTATAATGTTCACATTGTCTTCATCATCATCATCGTCGTCATCACTAGACTGTTGTATATGCACAACCAGTTAAAACTCCAGCTCCTCCAACTCCTTGCTACTCTAGATCCCCTTAAATGCGGTATTGTTTTGTGGTTGTAAATGCAACAAAAGCTTTATGGCAATGTTGTTGCGTTTACTGGTTGGTGTCCATATGTACAAGTCCCTTGACTGGTTTACATTTTGGCGGTCATTTGCTTATAGCCTGCGTATGTGGAATGGTTATACAATGCGGTCTAAAGTGATGGAGTTGTATTTAAAGTGCCGGTGTATCATACAGAGAGAAATTTGTGTCAATTGCATATGTGGTGGCGATGAAGTATTTCGCGATATTTTGCTGGACATGGGAATGACAGAGGAGGCAGAGTTCAACAGGAGGGCGTTTTAGATGAGAAAATTAAATTTCGCGAAAGAGTAGCCTTCTTTGTTCGCGTTGTTGTTTTTACTGCTGTATATGCAAATTCTCACGCATTTTCGGCTTAAAGTCATAGCCACAACACCTCTTCCTGTTGATTTGCAGAACAATGACATTGAAAAAGTTTTGTGTACATAAGGGAGGTAGGTATACAAGTGAGTGATTTTTCTCTACTCCACCTTGCAATGCATGGCATTTTGGGGTTATGTTTATTTATGAGATTTTGACTTTTGTTAAGAGAGGTGTTAGTTAACACAAATAGCTAAACACAAAGCTTTGAGGCTGCTATGTGCTTAAGGCAAATGTGCAATTATTCAAATAGAATCAAATGAAGGTGTGAGTCCAGAGTCTGGGAATAGAAATCAGGTTAAAGTCAATAATGAAGAGCAACAAGTAAAAAGGGGAACACGTTCAAATATAAAGACAAAATTAATAGCAATCAAAATCAATTAATTCCCAATATTTTCATGAAAAAAATTTAAAAATTGAAGCATACTGTTAGGAGATAGATTAATGGGAGAATTTCATTTATGGATTTGGAAAGAAAAGCAATAATGGGCACATATTTGTACGAGTACTATTTATTTAAAAAAAAGTATATTATACATTTAGGAGGGTAGTGCAAATAAATCATTACAATGTTGCATAATTTCAGGAAATTTAATAAAAAATTATATATTTGATTGGAATTTCAATTGAAAAAATTCTCAGTTTCCAACTAGTTATCGTTAAACGATTTTTATCAATAGATTAATTTTCTAAAATTAATTGTTAATATAGTTTTGATGTTTTTTTCGAAAAACCTTTACAATTCAGATTAAGTTTCAAGAATTAAACAAAAATGCAATATAAATATTTTGGGTTATTAGAAATTCGTAATTACAAATTTTGTAGTTTTCAAATACAATAATTTATGTTTGGATTTTTTTGAAAAACTTTAGCTATCTAGATGTAGTTTTAAAAATTAAAAAAATAATATTTTCGATTACTAGAAATTTCATAATTACAAATTCCTTAGAAATTTTCAAATAAAACTACAGTATACTTTTAGGCAATGAGGTCCGAAATTCGGAAAATTTTAGCTTTTAGCAAAAACACTACAGTTATACCTAAAAATCTTCTACAATCTGCAACATTGTTAATTTTCTAGACATAATCAAATCATCCATTATGTGCTACCTTAATTGTAAGTAATTAAATTGGATTTTGTTTTGAAAAATTATTTACTAGAATTTGCTACGCAAAAACAAAAAAAAAAAAACAGAAACAAAAATCTTTCAAATGTCACATAAAATTTTTGCAAATGAATTGATGTAATTTTTCAAAGCAAACACTTTGATGTCAATGCTTTTTTCCGTTTTATTGTCTACCAGACATGCTTCGGCAGTTGAGGTTGGGATTTTGCAATAATATTTGTTTCTAGATTTTCTATATACATTTTTAAGGAAAAATTTGTCATTTTTCATAAAGCCTCTTGCACATAAACACACCGATGAAACGCAATGAAAACGCATTTTAGCTTCACTGAAAAAGACTTCAGACAAAAGATCATTAAATTTAAGCCATTTGATTTGGTGAGAGTGAGAGAGACTACGTTTGACTGAATGCCTTGGTTTGTTGGGCTCGTATGTAAAATAAAGCACATTGTCTAAGAGTATTAATGTAATTTGCCAACGCATTTTCATATATCTTTAGCACTTCATTTTGTTTTTTTTTTTCAAGTTTGCAGTGGTTTTCCTTCTCTTTTTTTTATTGTCTGCTGTTTGTCTTCCCTTTGCATTTCTAAGTCTTTCACTTATTAGAGTTGTGGTGTTCTTTCAAATTGAAAATTGTGTGGTTGTTTCATTTAACTAAATTTAGCTATGTTTTTGCTCGAGTGTCTAGTTTGCTCTGATGACACAGCCAGACGACAGCCCCACAGTGTTTTATGATAATAATAATAATGATGAGTTGAGAGATACTGCTGCCATTCGCTTCTGTTTTTTGCCTGAGATGGTGGTGTTGGTGATGATTTTTTGCATCGATTTTTCCCTATCAAATCCATAATGTCAGGCATTAATTAATTTTTTTCCCAGTTTCTTTGTATGATGGAGAACAACTAAAGCTATCATCCTCTTGTCTGGATTGAATTTACTTCGTTTTTTTGTTTTTGTAAAAATTTCGAGACAAAAGAGGGGAAACCATAAATGGCTCATTACTAATAAGTAATGTGACCAAGTACTTTGAAAGGTGGAGCAAAATAAGTTTGTTTAAGGGCTCTATAAGAAGAATCCTTTACATTAAGAGAGAAAAGCAAAGGGGAAAATAAAATGAAATACTGTTGTGCAAATTTTGATCTTGTGTATGTCTGCCTCAGATTTTATTTGCCCTGGTTGTTGTTTCAATAAAAATAGTCAAATCATTATTTAAGAATTCTTGATTAATTGGCATTGTCGTTTTATCTATTTTAGTTAGTCTGCCTAATATAAGAATATCAAAAACAAAAAACAAACAGCCAAGAATATACAGAGTATAGACCAAGAACATAAAATTGCAATATTTGCTATAATTATTGCTTTAGTCGCAGTTTTTCGTATTTGTTGAGTGCCAAGTTTTTTTTTTTTTTTGTTCTTCTTAGCTTTTTTGGGGGTTTCTATAATTTGTGAAATAGTTTTTATTAGCATTTTTGGGCTTAATAAAATTGTGAAAATTAATTGTTAGAGCATATATTACTTTGTTCGTAATATGGGAAGCAATTAAAAAGCTGGGTAAATATGTAATAAAAAAAAACTATGATTTGCTTTAATGTTTAGAGGATAAAAATCTAATAAAAAAGAAGGTACACAATTCTTTTTTCAAAAATATACGCCAATATATCGAATTTTTAAGAAATTGTATTAAAATTTTTAAAAAAAGTAATTATTTGAAGCAATAACTAATATGCAGTACTACCCTACAATATGGAGCATTTGTGTTGCATATTTTGTGGGTGATTGAATTTTATAAAAATATGACCTATTTTAAGAAGCCTTAAATTACATATTTTTTACACTTCATGAATGAGTTTTTGTTTGTATGCATTTTCTTCGTCATTCTTAATCTGTGGACCTTTTAATGTCTTTGTATGTTTGATTTACTTAACAGTAGGTTGATACCATTTCTTATGCCTTAATTTTTTTTTTAAATATCACCATATCGTTTTAGGTGTAATCAACCAACAATAAGACCATTTATGTTAAAGCTAACTTCTGCTTGAAGGCAATTTTATGTCGCTTCAATAGCTCATAAATTATCTTAACACTTTAGAAAATACGAAGGAAAAAAACTAAGGCAAGTTATACATCAACAACAGCCACAATTTCAACTCTTTTTAAGTTCGCCTCGATATTCATTCATAATTTTTAAGCTTTACAGACAGCCTTGAATTGCAAATACTCTCCTTTCTCTTATAACTCCAGCAGTATGAAGACAAATCCTGTATTCGTTGGAGTAAAAGATTTTTTTTTTTGGTAATAAACGCACCTTTTCTCTGGCCTGAATATCATCATCATCACCAGCACCTTCCAGTCACTATAAAAAATATTTGCATCCACGCGCGCCTACACAATGCAATATGATGATTTTTGAATGAATTTTGAAGTTGCTTGAGACCAATGGCCCCACAGAGCACAAAAAAATCCCTCAACAAAGCAACAAAGGTAATCGAAAGAAATGTTGGGTACATCATTAGTAGATTTTGTATGGAGAGGAAATGAATAGGTCCCAACCAGGAAAAAAAGAAAACTGTGGCCAGAAATAAATTGTCAGACAAATAATTGTGGTTTTCAACTACTGTCTGACAGGATGGAATTTTGTAAAAACGTGGATGGGGTTTAAAAAAAAAAACTATGGTGATACTTCTATAAAATGATTTACGTACTTACTTATATTTAATGAATTCTAATAAGATAATGCTGATAATAATTACCTGAAAAGAGATAAATATGGAAAAAACATTAATATATTATTTCTTAAAAACAAAAAAAATTTTAAATTTAAATATTTTCGAAAAGTTTTATTTTATATTTAAATATTAAAAAAACTATTTTTTGTTTATTTTATCTTTAAAAAAACACATAATTAAAAATTTAAACAAGTAATATTTGAAAAATTTTTTTTTTTTTATTAAATTAGAAGAATATAAGATCTAGTTTTGCAGAAAAAAAATATTTGTATATTATTTATTAATTAAAAAATATTCTAATTTTAATTTGCTATTATTTGTTGTAAAGTTTACATTTTCCTTTCTGATATATTTATGTAATTTTAGAAATTTATCATTTCTCATATTTTAAAAATATATATAGTTATTTAGATGTTTGACAATAATAAAAAGAGCTGCTTGTGTTGTTTTACAATTTTTTATTTATTTATTTATTAATTTTATTTTTTTTATTAATTTTAATTTTTTAATTTAGTCAATTTTCAATTTAATTGTATAATTTTCTTAAGAAATAATGTTGTTTAAATCAGTTTCGCCTTTTTTTGTAATTACCATATATTTTCAGATTTTTCATACTATTCGGTTTAGTTTAATTTTAGTTATTTTTTCCTTCGATTATTTTTCAACCACAAAATTTCCGTTTTAAACTCTTCAAATAACCATTAACAACTGTTCAAATGATAACACATTTAGCCTGATTTAGAACGAACAAAAAAAAACATTTAAAGATATCTCTAATATCATTCTTCATTGAGCAGTTTAAGTAACTATTTCAATAAAGTCCATACACACATCTCCTATGGTAATAAAAATAGCAAAAACAATTAGTATAAGAACAACAAACCTAATTTATAAAATTATAAACAGAATATTATCAATTCGTTATAAGATGGATATATAGCGCGATATATATAGCATTCTCATATATACATTCATATATGTCTATATATTTCTTGGTGTATTTATTTAGTGTTTGGGGGCCATAAAATGAGTAGCAGCAAAACACAAAGATATTATAATGATATTATTGTATTATTATTATTAAGTTTTTTTTTTCTCTCAAAAATTTCATTGTACTAAAAGATAACGATAAAATCTTAATATTAATATTTCTCAAAAATAAAATAATAGCAATAAAAAATTCTGTTTTTATACGCGATCTCAGACGTATAGCTGTTCGTTTTTAGACTTATAAATACTAGGCGGTTATTTATATATAAATGTTTTCGAAATTGCTTATTTTTTCCTATGGCATTTACTGAATCATAAATCTTCAAAGATTTCTGGGTAATCACTGAAAGATTGCTGTCTATTGGTTAAGTTTTCATTTGGTAACACACAAACGCAATAATTCACCCTACCACTCTCGAGTGATAAGATAAGGCTAAAGCCCCATATCTAGAAATGAAAAGAGACCTCTTCATTATTTGTTCCTCCACCACTCCCTTTAGACATCCTCTGGGCCAGTTTCCTATATCAAAAGTAAGAATAAAATGTGATTGGTTTTATTTGTTTAGTAAAACGAATCATTTCTTCTCTGTATGATTATCTTAAAAAAATATGGCTGCCTGTATGCAATACTTTTTCAATAATGGGGGATTGCTGAAGCAATGAAAAGACAGATAGATAATAAACAAATGAAATGTTTATTCTGTTTTTATTCTCTCTTCTTGTTTTATATATATATATATATATATATATATATATATATATATATATATATATATATATATATATATATATATATATATATATATATATATATATATATATATATATATATATATATATATATATATATATATATATATATATATATATATATATATATATATATATATATATATATATATATATATATATATATATATATATATATGTTTCGAAGATAACAGGGGCAGCTAGTTTCAATTATTTCGATATCAGAAAAGTCAAATTCATTGGCCATGCTTGGCAACATATAAAGATATTACTCCACTTTATATAATAAAAAATTAAAATAAAAAAATAACTTCAATTTATAAGCAAAAAAGTGTATCACTTTTTATAGCCTACTTTTAGGATAAATATCTGTGAAGTTACTTTTAAGAAAAGAAAACTTTATATAGATTACAAAAATTTTAAATTTGTACAAACATCGTTTATAAAGAAAGGCTAACTTCAACTTATTAACAAAAAATTTTGATTATTTTTTATTGCATACTTTTAGGATAAATAACTTCTAAGAAAATAACATTTTGTAAAGGATAGAAATGAAAGGAATATTTTTTCAATCAAACACAAATTAGAAAAAATGTTGGTCGTATTATAATTATAAGAATTTTTTTAAGTTGGAAACCCCTAAGCCATTACATTACAAAAGATGAAAATATATTATCCTCTGTTTAATAAAAGAATCAATTAATGTTTTTAAAATAAATCGTTTTATCTTAACCTAAATTCTGGAATATAGATCAAGCAAAACAATAAAACTTAGTCTCATTATAACAATTTTAAAATCAAATAAATAGACTGAATTATATTGTAGCATAGTTTTATGTGTTTTTAATATAATGACATTAGTTTGTTTCTAATTGTATATTAGTTAAACCTAAGAAATTTATTTTGTGGCAAATTTTTATTTCACCTCCTACTCCCCAGGTTTTATTTAAAACTACAATGATTGGGAGGGCGCTTTAAAGAAGGTGTAAACGAGTTCTTCTGAAGAGATTTAAGCTTAGCACCTAAAAGTATGCTCTGATTCTGTCTATACGTCTGTCCTTAACTGATGCGAGTATAAATGAAAATATATCTATCTATCCATCTATCTTTGGCCCGGGTATATATTTGTTCATGCAATTCAAATACTAAATAAGAAAAATGCTAAAATACTTTTTATAACGTACGTTTCTTCTCTTCAAAACGAGTTTTTTTTGCTTCTTCTTGCTCTGTGTATTTCAAGTGAAGCCCTCTTCACTCAAGCAAATAAAGACAATCAAGGCAAAAAAGGAAAATTCTATGGCTTACACACACATCCACAGAGACACCGATACAAATGGAGAAAAAAGAAGAAAAATCACATAAAGTAAAATACTTTTTCCACAACAGCTACAAAAAAAAATGAAACGGAAAACAGAAAAAATCCATACAAAACGAATGAACGAACACCAGAATCAACATCAGAAAAAGTAGGTGGTACTTTGGGTTGTATTAAGTTAATGTCATTTATATGAATGTATATAGATAGACATATATACATATGTATAAACCAAACAGAGTGGAGGGGGGACGGGGACGATATGCCTCGTAAAATGTATGAAATTTTTATACATATCCTTTTTTTGTGTGTTTGGTTCAGACCAGAATTCTATAAGCTGGGGCTGAACATACACACAGGCACACACATCAGACACATACACCCAACGGGTATAGAGTTTTATAGATGGATTCCCAATCGTAATCAATGTTGACTATATATGCTTACACATACATTCTCAAGCCCCAGGACAGCACAGGACATAGCTCACATAGCACACAGCTTTTCTTACCCTACTCAGGGGGATGAAGGCTGCATGACTATGGCCCTGTTAAAAGTGTTCGTGTATGTGTGTGTATGTGCGTGCAAGGATGACTGGATGGATGTAAAGGGCATTTACAAATATATCACCAATACGTTTGAGTGTCTTCATGTATGTGTCAGAGTATTTGTGTGAGTGTGTGTGTGTGTATTAAAAAAAAAGATTTTCCTCACACAGCATTGTATAGCAAAAAAAAACACATTGGGAAAAAAGAAAAGTTAACGACCATAAGAGAAAAAGAGAGTGAGTATATGAGTTTTAGCCGAAAAATTGAGAGTTTTTTCCACCAGCAAAGCGCCTGCGATAGAGCGCCGTCTATAGGAGAATACCAAAGGACGACAACAACAACAACACTATCATCGCCATCGAGAAATGAGGATTCGGAAAAAAATCACAAATAAAAGAAAGCAATGACGTTTTTCTTTTCCTTTTTTCTTTTATTACTTATAAAAATTCAATAAATACATATAGAAAGGAAAAAAGCTCCACTCACAGAATCTGTGTGTGGCGAGGTGTAAGGGAGGATTTCTTTGGAGGAAAATCGCAGCAGGATAACGAATCGTGAGTTCTACTTAGTGGGGAGAAATGTCATTATTGGTAAGAAGGTTTGTTAATGGTGTTGAAATGTGGTAAAATGTGTCTCCAGTTGCCCAGCCAGCCATCTTCTCTCGCCTCCTCCCCCTTTCCAGAAGTATTTTCCAAAGAAAATTTATGTGCTTAACGAAAGCACAAAACATAAGGAAAACAACCGAAAAAAGGAGGACTGACTGGTGAACAGGAATTCAATACCCACTCGGGTATTAACGTTTCGTCTTGGTTTCTGCAGCTGTCAAGGGAGAATAGCAATTTTTTACCAATTGTATATAGAAAACAGTTTATATACCTTCAGTTTCCCCCATTCCCCCTTCCATTTCGACAACAGAGATCCCTTCTTAGTAGGAAAAAAAGTCCCATTTTGCATTGGGTTCATTGGATGTTTTTTCGATTATGTACACCACACACACTTGTACACACAATTGGTTGTCCTTTATACCAGATATTGGGTGAGAGTGTGTCTGTATGTATGGGATTCCTTCATTCGTTCGTTAACATTTTTGGGTTTGGGATGTAGCCCCCACCTTACCACGCTTTTCGATGCCTTTCTTCGTGTTTTTTTGTGTTCAAGTGTCAAAGTATGGCAAAAGGAATATAAAAATTCGTTTTATTTTACGTTATTTTTCCTTTCTTATTTGGGTGGTACATAGCAATCGTAGTAGTAGTAGAGAGGAGCATTGAGAGTCAATTGAATTCGATTGGACGAATGGCAGCCAGGCAGCAGCTGGAGCAGACTCCACAACAAAAACAACAATAACAGCATCAGCAATCCAAATAAAAATACACATAAAAGAAAAGCTGGTCGTTGGCAATAATAAAGTATAGTCAGAGAAAATCGACTGAAAAAAACGAAAGCATCGAACCAAAGAAAGTTGAAAAAAAACTTGAGCAGGATTCGCAGCATACTCGAGAAAGAGTGGTAAAAATGGAAATTTATTATATGGCCCCAATACTTACAAAACCCCAAGGATTGTATATAGGAATGTACATAAATTTTGGGGGATAAAAACCCATAACATTTTATAGATTACAATTGATGGTAAAAAATCAATTTGGCCAAAAAGGAATTATGAAAATTAAGAAGGCAGTTCTGGCTGGTTATTAAATTCAGGACATAGAAGTTATTAATCCCAGATAGGTTGAAAATTATAATCAAAGGTCAATGCATAGAATTTTAGTAGATGCTGAAATAGTAACGAAGGTTTGGTATTTGTAAAGAAATATGGTCAAGATTTTAATTCCAAAGATTTCTTCTAATCTTTCCAAAAGTAAGTTTTAGTTTCTTCTTAGTACTAAAATTTTAGTACATATTTGAAAATGTTTTAATGGTGCGTTTATATAAACCAGAACCTAAATATGTACTAAACTACTGACAATTTTTTTTTAAATTAGGTAATTTCACAAATGTCACATTATAAAATTTTGGAAAATTGATTTTTAACTTAATAGCTGAGTACTAAATATTTAGTACATATTTGAAATTATTCTCAAAGGAATATAAAGTTATTCATTTCAAAACTCTTGACATAATTTTTAATTTGTACTAAGTTTTAGTACATTCAAACATTCTCTTCGCTTGGTTTCTATTGGATTTTTGTAAAATATTCCTACATATTCTTTTGCTTAACCAAATTCCTTTTATTCTAGATACAATTCAATGTGGACCTTCTGCTATTCATCATATGCGGTATACTTCAAGCTTAAACCAATTTTAATCAAACGTCATTTTCTTGCCTTTTCAAAAATATTTTTCCTGCAGAAATATGACATTGCCATATAATAACCACGTCAATCATGAATTTCATACATACATGTTGGCATGATCATATACCCATGAATATACCGAAATGCAATGGACACACATACATATACCATACGTCCTTATAAACTAACTAATAGTAAGTTTTATAAAAGTACATCAACCAGCAGCGCTCATCATACAACCTAGAGAACAACCTTTATGCCCAACCATCCATCTATACATCTAGCCATCGAACCATTTCGTTTATTCGTCCACATCCCAACCAATTTTCATTCATTCTTTCCCACTAGAGGGACCCCCTCGTTTGGCATCATGGATAAAGCCAACAACATTTCATGTTTCTTTCATGTCTTTCACATGTGCAAAAGAGTACCTACGCTACGTATCCCCAAAACATTATTATGTGTATGACTGTATGTCCATATGACGTTCGTTATTATTCTCTATATACCACCTTGTAAAAATCTATATAGATTGTCGGTATGTATGTCCGCACATAAGCCATAAAACGTAAAATACTATGGCAGTTGAGGTGTTGTTATTGTTGTTATTGCTGCCGCTGCTCAATGTCCCGCAGTCAATAACATCCAATCAGGTTTGTTAAAAATCTATCTATGTACTAAAGAAATGAACGAAAAAAACCCATTGAGCTACAATCAAAGACCCACACATACACTCGCACAGACTCAGCCACACACATTCATACAAATATTCCCAATGAATCCATAGCAGACGCACATAGATACTATACGAACATTATAGGGGACGTTTAATGTATGAGAGTACTGTTGAGTGGTTGGGTTGGTGTGCGTGTGTAATGCATTTTAGCTCAAATGCTTTGTGGTGTCGATATTGTTGTTGTAGTTGTTGTTGCTGTTGTCTGCCATCCAAAGTGGATGACTGGCTGGGTTGACTGGGCTGGGAGGGTATGAACTCAGTAGATTGGTAAACACACAGTCACACATAGTACTTTGTGGTATCCCCAATGTATGAACGACGTCGTTTTATCGAACATACATCGAATTGAACACACATTTTGAGTAGATGGATGTCGGTACTTGGCTCTCCGTGTGACCCCCTCCCTCATCAAATACCACTAAATAGGTGCTGCTATAAACAAGGAGTCATCTACTACTCTCTGTTTGCTTTAAGTATCTCTGAGTATGAGAATCTTTAGCTTAAGAGTTTAATACACATGACATTTTGTAAAGGTATTAGTAAAATGTCAATATGGATTGCGATGGCATACAATGAGGTGCACTCTAGCACGTTTGATGCGTTTCAAGTTGCTAGCAATAAAAACAACAACAAGTCTCAGCACACAATCCCAATAACTATCACATCGTCATCATCGAGAATTGAGAACATATAACTCTTGTATATCTCATTCTCTCATTTATTAGGGCGCTTCATTTCGTTTTGGCAAAAACACACACACACACACACACAAATAAAAATTACACATACATCTTTAAGACCTCAACTCTCTTTCTCTCAATCATCAGTTGAACAACAACGACAACAAAAACCTTAATACATTAAATTGAGTGCAATTTGAAAATACAATAAAAATACAAACCGGCCGCATTCCACTCTCGTACTCTCTGTTTTGGTTAAAAATCACTCAATCCTTGTTCTCATATGAAGTGAGAGCAAAAGTATTATGAGTGTTTTATTTAGCAGAAGAGATTGATTGAACAGTTGCATATAAAGGTAGTAAATATGGGTAGTTAATACCATTTTTGTGATTCGAGATGAATGTATATGTGTTTGTATGTATGTGTATATAAGCATCGGTGTGTGGCTGTGGCTGCGAAAAAAAATGCCACAGATTAGAAAAGCCGACGGGATTTTGCAATGTTGGGATTATGGGGGAAAATATAAATGGACGTAATTTAATAAATCAAGAAATAAATAATTTTATTACCAAATAATGTGAATAAATATAATAAATTTAAAAAATGCTAATATTTCAAAAATATTCCACAAAATAATTGAATTTTAATAAAAATTTTGATGGTGTAAAATTACTTTTGTTTACGTGTATATAAGCAAATTTTGTGATAAAAATAAAATAAGAAACTAATAAATTAACTTGAAATTATTCTTTCCCTTCTTCAAGTGTTGTCCTCTTTTAAGAATGTCAGTATGTATAAAGAACCATTTTTTAAACGTAAGTATATAAATGCTAAATATTTAATGCTAATTTATATATACAATAACATACTGCTATGATATGTTTTGCTCTGAATGGATGAACTGGCTTTATGTACTAAATTTTTGTACATAACAATAACTTTCTAAACCCAAGCTTTTGTAATAGTATTAGTACTTCCTGTACTAAAATTTAGTATTTATATTTTGCCATACGAAATAGTTTCATGGGAAATCTTGAATTTGATCATTTTTTTCCTGACCATGTATAGCCTCACATTATTGAATTCGGTATAAAAAGAAAATCGGGTTTTAATTTAAAAACAAAGAAAATATTTAAATGATTTTAATTTCACGCTTTACAGTTAATCAATAATATTTACTTTAATCCCCTATTAACTGCCCCTATTAAGGAGCAGCCTGCATAGACTACAACAAATGCTAAAGGGGTCGTTTCATTTACTTCGCTTTCGTCTACGTCATTTTGTTGTATCGATTACCATTCACTGCCGAATAATAACCTCCCAATAACGTATGCCATAGGTTAATGTTGTTGTTGTTGCCTTTGGGGAAGAGACCGATGCCAATGCCTTTTGCGCAACGCATTCATCTGACATATTTCCAATATCATTGGTCGATAAATACGTATGCGAATAAAACAGGAACAACAAAAACAACGATGATGATGATGAGTACAACGGCAAACCCAGCTAGGCATGGACCACCAGCAATCCCCTCACACATCTACACAGGGTACGCACGCACACTCGCTAGTACGTATTGGGGGCCAATACGTACGTATATATTTGTATGGACATATGCCTTGAATGTTCTTCATGTGTATGAATCGAAAAGACGATGTAGCCGATGGATGATGATGACGATAATGTTGTACGTCGAAAATCCCTATGCAACACCAAACAGAAACTTGGTGGAGCCATAGAGTAGCACAATACGACGACATCGAACGATGGGAACTCAATAAATAACATAGTGAAAAGGACTCTAAGCCTTTTAGTTCTTCATTTTTACCTTTACAAGGGGTTCAAGAGGGGAAGTGTAATTCAAAACTAGATATATATTTATGGAAAAAGAGTGAGAGAGAGTGGAGAAGTAATAAGGAGGAATACCTATTAGATTGTATATGTAAAGGCAAAAAAAAACTAATTTTTTTTGTATTACCCCAAACGAGTTGGTATTGATGGCATAGCACTGCACTAGAGAATCCTTTGGGGGTTATGGCGAACACCCGAATAGAAAACACTCAGAGGAGTACATGAGTAAAATAGTTCAACTGCAAGGGAATTCACAAGCAACTATTTCTGTCAGCCCAAATGTTTTATGTAAAATTCCGTTTGCCAACAACCTCAACCTTCACTGATGGCTGTTATTGTTGTAATAACAGCAGAATGGTTAGAAGGTTGCCACCTAGAAATGGTTTAAGGCGCGACTGTTACTTTTTTTTCAGTATATATTTCGAGAAAAAAGAACGAAATTCTATAAAAAATATAAGGATCTAGGAAAAAAGCGGAATCACCATACATTCCCCTGGCCCTGGGGTAAAGGCAAGGGGAGACTGACTTTGTTCCTTCATTTGTCTGTCTGCCTTAGGAAAATAGACTGAGAGAGTTTATGTGAGGGCAAAGGAGAAAAAATCTACTCCAAATAATAGCTGTTTTTCCTACACTTTTTTTATTGCTGCAATTTTATTTTTTTTTTGTATTTTCTTCATCAGCAGCATCGGCATCATCAGCAGGATAATGTAGGATCTGCTGCCGATGATTGTGTGTCTTTGTGTATGTACAAAGACTCATCGTTGTTGTTCTCTATCTCTTCTACTCGCATGCGGTGGAAATTTTATTAATGTCTTCTATTTAGTAGGGATGGCTATTGAATAAAAAGGAAAGCTACAAATCCCCCCTTGGCTTGGAGGTGTTTGGAAAGGATGAGCGCAATGCCACCGGAATAGATGAATCCATGCAGAAGCATAGAATGAAAAAAAATGGTATACATATCCTGTAGGGGTATAAAAGATGGCACGGCAAATGATAGCAAAAGAAGAAATGGTCTCCATTCACCAGTTCAGAAGAAACGGGGGAGCAAAAAAAAATGTAATCATTTTATTGGAAATACTAACGAAGAAATACCAACAACTACCAGAAATCCATGTATACTATATATAAGTCACAAAAAAGGAATTGAAGAAATCAAGAACTTATTCCTTTAGCTCTTCCCATACACATACAACTATAGATAAAACTTAAAAATGGCGAGAAAAAAAATCAGATTGGAAATGAAAAATAGTAAAAGCTATTCACTGCCCCATCCTATAAGTATTTGGCAATATCTGAAAAAGCCATTATGGCCACATAGTTATAATAGGAAATGGTTGCTTAAGGTCCTTGGAGAGGGTCTTTGGTTATATAGAAATCTACATGAACGATGTTCTATAAGAAAAAAATTATAATTTGAAATGTAATAAGTTTTTCCCAAAGATTATTATATGCCAACCATCTAAAGGAAAAGTTACAAAAAACATTGAGAATGAAATGCTCTTGAAAACTCCCATAAAAATGATGAATATCAAATATAAATGCCAGATAGAGAGTAGATGAAAAAACGGCAAAAAAAAAAAACAGAAAAATAAAATGAGAAAAGTTTCAAAAGATTTGATTAAATGTAGATGATTGCTTTGGATTAACTTAAATAAATCAAATAAATGAAAGAAAGCAAATACGTTTGTTTTTACCAAAGAAGAAAATCTAAAGATTGCCAAAGCTATGATAGATAACTCAAAATCTTTTTAATATTGAAAAGAAAAATATTTTAATCTGGATTTGCAAATGGTAATTTTGGGTTTTTTAAACTTTTTATTCAATTCCATTTCAAATACTAGACTTTTTCAATTAAGAAAATCATAAATGTTTTTTTTTTTAATAAATTTTATATTTTTATGAGATTTTTGATAACAAACTGAAAATATAAAATCATAAAATTTAATAATCTCGAATATCAAACATTACTAAAAACTACGTTCAAAAATTTTATAATCTTTTTGGTATTTAAGTTTTCTTCAATCAGAAAAAAATAGTTTTTCTTAAAAATATGAGATTTTTGCAAATCTCTATAGACAATAAATTTAAAACAAAATCATCAAACCAATTAAAATATAATTCTGTCTAAATTTTTGCTTGCATAATATCCTTTAATCGAGGTATATTTTATTATCTAAGATCATATAACAAAATTTTTCAATCAGGGGAAATTAGGAGATTTTCAATAAAACTTTGGGAATTCAAGTTTTTTTTCCCACATTATCAAGGGTTATAGTAATTAAAAGGAATTTCTTAGAATTGAAAAATATTTGCTTAGCATTTGACATAGTTTTTCTTTGCTTTGCTTGAATCAGCCTTCTTTTCAATTTAATCATTTTCAATCTAAGATAAATCAAATGCAATCACTTAATATGAGTTTTTTTATGTTTGTCTATCTAACTATCCATCGCTCTCTCTGTCTCTATATATAATGTGTATGGATATAATCCAACCAAACTGAAGACCACATCATACATCCGGTTTAATTTACTATTTACGCAGTTAATGTTTTAGTTTTTTTTTTTTTTTGAATAATGGATACCGTTGAGTATGAGATATGTAATATAGCAATAAACAAATTGACTACATAGATACTATACTCAATTCATTTGCACTAGAGTATGTTGAATGATTTAGAAGATGCTGATGTTGACGCGTACCGATACTGACAATAATAATCATGGGGTATGAGATGTGTCTCTCTCTCGCTTGGTCGATGGTCATCGTATTACTTGCCATGATCATCAGAGTTTGGCATACATGCTAGAGTGTCAGACCGCATGATAATCAATTGCTTTAAATAAATAATAATATTAAATCTGTGGATGTATAACAAAATCAAGATAATTGAATTCGATTGATGCAGAAATATTCCAACGGAAGTCGAACAATTGAATTAAATTATCGTTAACACAGCAGCAGTAATCGGGGGCAGCAGCAGCAGCATCTTTTACTAAAAAAAAAAACAGCAACAACAACATCATCATCAATTCGTCGACAGCCTGCTACAGAAGCAGCTTCCCAACAAACCACATCATCAATTCCATTAAAACATGTTAAGATCATCATAAAAAATCAAAGTTTTCAAACTGAACACTAAACGAATTTCGAAAAGAGGGGAACTGTTTGGCTAGTGATCATGTCAATGGCTTGCCCTAGCATAAAAATCATCTCATGTGAATGTCATTCGTAAAAGTGTGTAATGAAATTTAATTTTATGTAGGCTTTACTTTTAAAAACGGAAATTTAAATTAAAATTGACTCAACTTCCTCTTTTTCTGTAGATTTTCTGTATTACTCTCGAATTGTTTTTAATGCTCCATGATATGGCTTTCCAAACACAACTTCAATTCAGTTGTACAAAACAATAACATTAACAACAGCTGTAAGTTCCAGCTCCTGTGGGGAGGGGTGTTTAATGTTATGTTTTTTATTAATCATTAAACTAAGATAGACAGAGTTTTGAATACCGTTGTTTTGAATATCGCCTAATTTTACTTTCCAATAAATTCTTCAACACTGTAGATTCGTTTTAAAATATAGCACAATGATTGAACCTCCTAGTCAATAAGACTCCTTATATGCATTAAACATAAAAAATAAAAATATTGTCAATGGCATAAAATGCGCGGGCGTGTCCATAAATCAAAATTAAGTCTTACCCTAGCCTCACTCATCTCCTGCTGCAGTATCCAACAAGCAATGATCTGTGGAACTCTACTTTGTACTTTGGCACTCAACTCACTAGAGTTTTGTATTGAACTGAAAAATGTAAACGTACATGTTGCGTTTCCTCTTTTTTCCTAAAAGGGAAGTACTTACCATTGAAGTTTAGCAGCCCGCATTTGTTTGTTGTGTTTCATGAAGAGCCTAATATTATGACTACACTTATGCCTCATTATTAGCTGAGACCGTAAAAATATTCCAAAGACAAGATGTTCCATTTTTCATCGCCCCTACACTCACTATCTGGGGTAATTAAAACATTTGGTGGGCCCGAAATGAATTTTTTTTTCCTTTTTTAGGTTTTAAAACAAGTTTTAGAAAAAAAAAAACAAACAAAGGGAATGTGGGGGAAAGTAATGATCACATAAGCTATTATCCATGGTGGGCTAAGGACCATGATATATGATCGACATTTGTTAGGGAGCATTGACATTTACAAAACAAAAAGGGAAAGATCCAAAGGATTTTAAAACAAATCTAAACAAATAGATATTAAAGGGAATTTAAAGAAATTCTGTTTGATATGAACATTTTTGATCAATGATTAAATTTCTTTAAAAAAATCTTAACAAAAAAAAAATGGTAATTACTATAGATGAAACATAATACTAAAATTTCTTTTTAAGTTACAGAAGGAAAAACTCCTTAAGGTATATTTCTAGTTAAAACTAGAAAATCTCCTTAATGTATACTTCTAGTTTTAGCTAAGCCTAATAGTATACTACAAATTTTAATTGCAAACATTTTGACATATTGTCTATAGAATGGTTATGTAACACCGTTAACGTGCCCACAAACTAAGCTTCATTTTTAATAGAATATGAAGGAATAACACCTTCAGTTATACTTCAAGTTATAAATAGACATAAAGCCTAATGGTATACTAAAAAGGTTTGTTGTATACATTTTGAACCTTTATCTATAAAACAGATATGTTATCTATAAAACAGGTATGTTACCTACTCGCAGAGTTCATTATATTCATAAGTTGATTTTTAAACCCACTTGTATCATTTGAATAAACAAGGGACGTTAATTTCTATGGAATGCATCAGCCTAAAGGTAGGCTTTAATTTTTAAATATTTTTTACAATATTTAAATTATATGTATTATCCCATCGATTTATTAAAAAAATTAATTACTTACAAGTTTAAATGGATGCACACATATCTATTAACATTTAAATTTTAATATACCATTAAATACCAAACAAAGGCAGTATTAATTTTTTAAGGCTATGCTTTAATTTTTACTATAAATTTATTAAGGCAATTTTTTTAGTTCATGGTAACCTCTTAAAATTTTGTTATTCTGATTATTATTTAGCTTTAAGATATATTTGAAATTTTCATTTATATTCTAAGCCCATTTACCTATATAGCAATACAACACCATATTTTTGTCTTATTCGCCAGACAAATACAAATGAATTTCATTATTAAAGTGCTACACTCCTATTCCAATTACTTTTCCCCTCTTTGGTGATTAGCTCCCTTCTTCTATTTAACTTCATTACTGATAAATTCTTTAAATTATATATGTAAGTAACCTAAATTGTATATGTTAAAGTTTGTTAACTTGTCTTGCCAAAAGAGGCATGCTTTAAAAAGTATAGCAATGGCAACAAAACCTTTGGTTGGCATGAGGTAAAATATTTGGGCCACCCTGAAATGATTCTTTAAGAAACACAATTCCTAACCTTACACAACAAATTTTGAGTTCCTCCAAAAATCAAAATTCTTAAACTCTCTTCCCCCATCAAAGACAGCCAGCCAAATAGTCGGTATAGTTTCACATATATATTTCCTGTATTTCTAAATTCTTAGAACAAAATATTTTCGTTGTTGTTGTTGTTTGCACAGAAATCCCCCAGCTCCATCTGAATAATATCACCCAAAAAAAAAAAAATAAATTAAATACAACAAAATTAAGCTTTCTAACGCCCTCTGCTGTATGGCGCATACACAAGTCCTGGCTGGTATCACAAACAACATAGCTCTGAGAAGGGGTTAGATCCTTGATGGGCCGCCTTCGTGTTGCAAATTAGTAGAGCAGGCAGTCAGGCAACTTTAATTTGGCAAAAACAAGGAAGGTAGTAGTGTACCAATGATGAGAACCAGCAATACTGGTATGAAGCAAGACGATGGTGATGATGATTATGATGTTGATGTTGGTGAGGACAAAGTCTGCTACTACTACTATGCTCTAGACTAACATTTATTCATTCATTAAAGTATGATACAACACAAAATGCGGTGGCAGAAGCTGTTGGCGGGCAGGCAGCGCTTTGGATACGTTTTGTGAATCAAAAAAAAAAGGGGAAAAGTATGATGCTTTCTTTCACAGACTCTTTACAGACGGAAGAACGACTGGACGGACAGACATTGCCATCATCATCGTCATTGCCAACAGACAAAAAAAGCTAACTACTACTACAACTACATACAATAATAATAACCAACAACACCAAGAATTGAAGCGGCAAGAACACTACCATTCTAAGGAACATGAGGAGTATTATGAATACACATAGACTTAAAGTGGCTTTAGCATGTCTTGGACGTTTGTAGTATATATTCTCATTTTTGTTTTTTGTTTTTAAGTAAAAACACAAAAATTTTGCAATGAGGTTTTGTGCCGTGCTGCCTCTGCCTCGGCTTCTGATGTTGTGGATGATGTTGTTTGCCATTTGTTGTTTCAACATGAGGCGCTTACTTTAATTTCACTTTTTTCCAGCCATTCAGCACCCAAGTGTTTGTCTGTCTGGCAGCTTTTCACAATTTTCCCATGTTTTGTTTGATGGTGTTGGTGAAGTGTGGCTGTAGTAGTGTAGCCTAAGTATGTCTATGTAAAAGTATGGTTTTAACTCGTTTAATAACCTTAGCAGTAAACACATTTTTGCTAAGGCAATGGTAATTCCGGCGAGGGACGAAGCTAATGCCTTTGGTAGGTAGTTAGACAAAACCAAAATGTCCTTGAGCTTAAGTAACAATAATAAAATCCCACAATATACATATAAAGGCAAATGATGTTTAGGAAGTTGTGTTAATTTTTTTTTTATCGTATTTTGAAAATTCCTAAGAAATTTAAAAATGTTTTAGAATGAGCCTAAATGTGGGCCACAGTTAAGTATTTAAATTCTAAAGGACAATAAATGGAAATTTAATGTTTGTCGAATTATTAACAATTATTTCTTAAATTCTTAAGAAGTTTAAAATAGTCACAGTACAAGCCTAAATATAGGCCATAGATTTTAAAGTAGTAGTATTTTAAGACAAATTTTAAGGCAATTTAATTCTCCGAATGCTATATTAAAATCCCATCTCTATTATTGGGGGTTTATTTAATAGCAAAAGAAATTTATAAGAAATTGACAAATTGATTGTTGCTTAATTTTAAAGCTTGCATCCCAAAAGTAGTATTAGTAGTAGTAGTATTTTAAGACAAATTTTAAGGCAATTTAATTCGCCGAATGCTATATTAAAATCCCATCTCTATTATTGGGGGTTTATTTAACAACAAAAGAAATTTATAAGATATTGATAAATTGATTATTGCTTCATTTTAAAGCTTGTATCCCAAAAGTATGATTTAAAAACTAACTATATGCCTTAATAACATAGTTAAACTTTTTAAATAAAAGAAAATTATTTATTTTATTGCAGAATTTATGCCATAAAATGCTTTAATAACATAGCTAGACTGTTTAAATAAAAGCAAAGTATTTAATATGTGTTTTTAATATTATTCCAAAAGTAGCCAATGGCTTTCAAAATAGTGATAAAACAAAAATTTTTATAATGTGGTTAATTTATATAAAGATGTTTTTTAAACATACTTAAATTTATATTTTGTTACGTTTTGAAGAAATAAAAGCAAAGTTATAGATCTCAATATTTACTATTAATACTTTTAATATTATCCCAAAAGTAGGCAATCGTTTTTAAAATGGTAATAAGACTACTACTTATCTCGATTTGCTTAGATTTTCTTTAAAGTAAGTAAAATTTATATATTTTTTTGGTAAAATTTTTCTACTATTAAAATTAAATTTTATTTATATTGCATTGCAAAAATAAATAAAATATTTAAATAAATATATATTTATATATTCTTATATGTATTAATATTAAACTGGGCTTGGAATACCTGGTAGTTGACTATAGACATTGAATTATTAAACTTTGAAAATCCCTATGCCTGAAACTTTAGTTTTTTCCCCATTCGAAGAACTATATCTGCCTTTGAAAATATTTGTCGTCGAATAATTGCCACTTTTGTTTGTATTTAAAGCAACAATTCCTGCTATTTTTTTTTGGTTTCTGCTCTAAAAATACTACGACTACCACAAAAATGTTAGCAGCAACAACAATAACAAAGAATTGTGCCTTTACGCCTTATGTATATGCTCTGTAGAAAACTAGTAAAACAGCTGGAAAATTTTAGAGCATACATTCAGGCGTTTGCATAGAAAGTCTAAATACAACGTGATATAGCCAGCTTGCTTGTTGGTTGGATGGCTTGGCTGGCTGACTCGTTGGGCTGTTATAGTTGGTTATAATTGTCTGTTGGTGTTGTTGTTGTTGTTGTACTACTCTTTACGTCTGTATAAGGATGTGTGTTAAAAGTCTAGATAGGTAGGTGGCTATATGTAGGTGTGTGTGTGTTACTAGAGTTAGGTTTTTGCCACAGTAATATTTAAGTGTTAGTGAACCGGCGTTTTGTCTGACTTTGTGTAGGTGTAGACAATCAACATTTAAAGTTTATTTTAAAGGCTGTAAAAGGCATATGTTGCACTTTAACTTTAAACAACTACAACAAATGCGTGACACATACACACACACACATACAAAGATATATTTTTGAAAGCAAAATTTACCATACATATACAACACATTTGCCATATACATACATATCTAGAAATGTTGTTGATAATAGTTATCAAGTATATACAGTTACTATTTTAAAGTTTTATATTTACATATATAGAGATATACTATATATAGTATAAATGTCTATGTAAATTATGGCAAAATTACTGGCATTGTGGAAGCCATGAGGGTGTGTGTGTGTGTTTGTGCTTGTATGCATGTGTGGCGGTATATAAACACGTGTTGTATTTTTTTTTTTTTTTGAAGCTTTGTATGTATGTCACAGTTAAGTATTTAAAACGCAAAGTGTCCTTGAAAGTTTTTGGCATAGTTTTAGTTGTATACACAAATATAGAATAATATTTATGTATGTAGTAACATCACACACACACACTAATATGTATATATTTATGTAGTTAGCCTAGGTATAGTTGTTGCTGTTAAATGCACGCACTTTTTGCGTTTAGATCTACATATCTACATATGTATGGATATTTGTTTGTAGAAGCTTTAGTAAACTTCCATCTTTTGAAATATAAAAACGACACAATTTTGCAAATGTGGTTGGTTGGTTGGTTGACTGTCTGCCGCTTTTAGACTATAGTGTTGGGTGCGTAAATATACATATATAGACCAAAGTTTGTTTGTAGATCTCTTTTTCTACGAATCGTATGTTTGTCAAGAGTTTCTAGTTATGTTTAGGGTTGGTTGGCTGCTGTTGCTGCTGGTGGGTCTTATGATTTTCTTCTTGTAAGTTTTGTTGCTGTTTCTTAAGTAATTTTAATGTTTTTCTTTTTTTTTTAAATAAAAACCCAAAGTCTTTGAACTTGACATGATTGTGTCGTCACTAGTTCTTATATACAATGCCACAGATATAAATATGTATATAGAGAAACCAAGCAATTTGGCTTATTTGCTTATATATAAACATATACAGAGCCATAGAAATATTTTCTTAGGAAAAACAGGTTAATGACTTTGTGGTTTTTCTTGGTGAAAGACAATGTTTATCCATTTTAATACAATTAAAATTATTTTTTAAAGCCTTTAAGATAAAAATCTAGGATTTTTTGTTTATTTTGAACAAAGAGGATAACAAGTCAAACCTCTTAAAATTATTATTTTATTCTTATCAATATGTTCCACATCGAAATCTTCAATAACCATGATTTGACATAAAAACTCTAGAGCTATAACCAATTATCCTGGGGCGATTTTCCTCCATGAACTATTTTATTTGTTTGCCCTTTTGGGCTCTTATCAGTAAAAGCCAATTATAACTATAATTTCCCAAATACATAAGGGTAGTTTACCCCAAAAATTTCCTAAGAGTTTGGGAGTAGCAAAGGTCTAACTCATTAATAAAATCATCAGTTTTATGTTAAAGGAAATTTGGCGCAAGGAAAGGCAACATTTGATGAGTAAGGGGGGGGGGGGGGGGGCTTTTATTAAACATAAATATGATAAACATCATATTCAATAGTTTGCTAATAGCAGTAAATTGTCACAGAGTGTAAGGTTAATGATAACAAATTTGGTATGGCGGCAAAATGACTTAAACGGGGAAAAAGAAGTGTTCAATTAATAAAAAAATCAAAAAGGAGGAAGGATAAGGTTTTTTTTTTCATTACAAAAATATTATATATTATTTTAAAATAATTCAAATTGTATTCGAATTTAATTTATAAATTTTACTTTATGTTCAAATAATTTTTTTATTAAAAATGGAGGAAGGATATAATTTTTACATTACAATTTTTTTTTTAATATTATATATTATTTAAAATTAATTCAAATTATAGTTGAATTTTAATTTATGAATATTTTGCTATATATTCATATTTTTTTCTTATTTCCAGCTATTTAAATATTCGTTATAATTTATATTGATGATATTTTTTTCCTCCAACAAAATTTGTATGGGTTTACCCTTTCATCTTATGTTTATTTCAACCATCCATTAATCTCTAAGCTCTCTATATGTTTGTAATGCTTTCATTTATTTGCTGCTTTTTTCTTTTGTGGCTACCCACTTTCGGATGTCTTTTCTTTCTGAATTTTCGACAGGCCTCATTTATTTTGACGACATGCGTTATGTTCCAAACTCATCAATATCATCGTTAGCATCAGCATTATAATGATGTTGATGCTTCTGATCATCATCATGGTCTCCATTCTAATCTTAAAGGCTTTTTAAATAGCTAATCATGTCTTGTTTTTTAGCTACTTCAACAACCACTTGATCATTTTTCTCAAAATCAAAAAAAAAAAAAAAACGAAAAAATGTCAGAATAGGAAAAACGTCAAAGCAGCCAACAAGATATCTCAAGTAGTTTGTTAAGCAATTGATCAAACAAAATCTTTGGAAATCTTAAGAAAAGATCTATAAAGATCTTTACAGTGACACAACAATTTAGGAAAATTTTTTTTAAAAGAGTGGTTGGTTGGTGAGAAGAATACTGATAGCAAAAATACCATTGTTGATTTCAAGTGTCTCTTATTGATTTTTTTTTTCAAATCATTTTTTTTTTTTTCATTTAAAACCAAATGAGACACAAAAAATAGGTCCCCTTATATAAAAAAAAATAAAATAAAATAAACTCATAGATATACTGTAGGCGTTGTTAGCAGCTACTCAACTCATCATTTAGATCATGATCTGTGGTGATCTTGTCAAAGGAAATGTATTGAAATGTTTAAATCACTCGCAATCCATGGACATAGATAGAGAGAGAAGACTCTTTTGACAAGCATGTGGAATAAAATGTTTATTTTTTCTTTTCGAAATGATCACACAACCTTATAAATTGAACACAATATTATTTGCCAGTATTAAGAAGAAAATTTATGACCCAACATAATTTTGCACGAGTATTGAAAATTTTAGAATTCAATTTAAATCCCCTCAGAAAAAAATTGTGTTTTTGTTTTTAATTTTTGATTTTTTGCTCTAACTCACAAAATGAAAATCTCTCGGGAAATTTGTATATGAAATATTAACAACACAAAAACCCATACCATGAACTAAACCAAGAGCCATACAAAAATTGTAATATTTTCATTTGATTGTATTGTAGAGAATTTAATGATCTGTCATTTCGATTTATTTCCCCTTCAACAGGCGAAAAACATTCCGCCGTCTGGCAAACCAATAGGAAAAAATATTATATATACTAGATATTTGGCCGCATTTGTTATTTAGGAAACTTGTATATTTTTCAATGAGATGATGGGACATCAGCTGCATATTAAACACCAAAGCGACCACAAAACGATCACTGATCAAGTCAAAATGAAATTGAAAGAAAGCAAATATTTGAGATTTATATGAGAGACATATATACATATAACTGTAGTATTCCCTATAGAAATCAATGAGGAAAAACAAATTCTATAAAATCCTCTGTCATCTCCCTCATCAAAATCGACAAGGTGTGTGTTTCCAACATGACACACGGGGGGCCGGCTGGGGGGAGGGCCCAGCAGGTATTTTGAAAACAATGCCACCAACGCCACTCACTGTGGTGATCGCCAAAAACTGACAATGTTTTGAATTTTTATTGTCATATTGATGTTAATGTCATGCCATGAGAATTGGTACAGCTATACATACAGTACGAATTGTTTTGTTTTACTTTATGACTGGGTATTGTATGAAAAACAAAATATAAAAAAAACCTAGACAATAATAAATTTTGGTTTAATACAAATGCAGAAACATAAAACAAACCTTAACAAAATTAGATATATAATTAAATCGAATATGTTAAAATTTTATTACGAAATTAAAATTGAGTTTTAAAACATGAGGTAGAAATGAAATTTTGTTTTTCGATTTATAATTAAAAAAATATAAACGCCTTATATAAAAATCCTTATAGGGAAACTGACAATGAAAAATGTCACCTGAAAATATGCAACATTTTTTTATCGTAAGCGAAGCGAACTAAGAATTAAATTTGAAATGAATTGTGAAAAATTGGATTTTAAATTTATAATTAAAAATAAATAAAAATACAAATTATAGACTCAATAAAAAAAATTTAAAAAAAAACAAGTCCTTGTTAAACGAAGACATAAAATGTGTCCTTAAAATTTCCTACAATATTTGAGAATTCTTTCTTGTAGAGCTTTTTTGTTAAGCCAAAGAATCTCCTATATCTCAATTAAAAAAAATTTTTGGCAGTACCAAAAAAAGTTGGTCACATATATTAAAAAACCTAAAATTTATTAAATTTTTTATACTGGCACCTTAACTTAAATATCTAAAAAAATCATCTATGAAGTGGGTTTTACTTTTTGTATACTACAATGCTTAAAAGCAATAAGAATTATGCTCTGTTTAAAATGGCTAGCAATTGTTTTTGATTTTAAATTCATAAAAACATTTTTAATCTTCTAGATCATTTCGAAATATTTATTTAGATTATTTAGATAAAAATTTATATCCCAAAAGTATGCTACATATTTTATATAAATTTTCTTTATATTTTTTAAAACTTTTTCTAAACTATTTTCTTAGAAACTTTAAATGAGTTTAATAACTGTACTAACTCCTTTAACTTTTAACAATGAAATTGCAGCCATGGGATTTATAATAAACCAGATTCTATGACTCGTGTTCGGTATCCTTTTTCACTAGGGGATCTAAAAAACTCAACGGGTTCAATTCTCCCACCACCCGCAGAGGTGCCAAAAGTCAGTTTGGAAATATTTTTTTCAGATATTTTTAGGGAGGAAATAAAAGCACGTGCTTAACGTAGGTCAAAATATAAAAAAGCACCCCTTACCATACAAAGGTGCTATAACAAAAAGTTCGAGTTAAAAAAATATATATTTCTATAATTCATTAGTTTCTAAAAAATCAGAGTCTTGCTTTCCTTATTTTATAGACATTTTTTTCTTTCTTTTTTTATTTTGTATCTACCCATAACACTCATAATTTTTGTAACGTCTGCTGATTTGCAATGAGCCGCAAATATCATTTGCTTTTGAAGCATAAAAAATTCAGATGTGCACAGTGAGCAGCAATACCAGGAATATGAGCCAACAGCAAAGGAATGCCAAAGGCGATCACCGAAAGCCTACGATCACTCACTTTGGTAGCATATACATAAATACTACAAATACTTTTTTCAAAAAGAAACATTCAATAAAATAATGACAATTTTCCCCCTTTTTTATGGATAGATAGCAAATAAACTCAAGGAGATTTCAAGCTGTCTGCTTTAAAAATAGATCCTGCGTTTTTTGTTTTTCAGTTACAGAATTTTTCTCAACCGTTCGGTGATTTTTAATACCCATAAATGATTTGAATTGTGTGTATAAAATCTTTACATTTTCGAAATCATCACAACAGCAGATGTCATTTAATTTAACAAACAAACAAAAAAAAGTACAGCAATATTGTGGAAAAAACAGCGATTCTTTGTGGAAAAAAAATTGGAAAAATTGTCGACTACTTCACATTGATTGAATTTATAAGCCAAACTACATGAATCCAAGCTCATTTGCATATGCCCAGGGATAATTTATTTGATTTGATTTGAGTAGACAATAGCTTGGGTAAAAGAGAAGAATAACCAGGTTTGGATATTTAATCTCATAACAATGACAATGACAGAAAAGCCACCCCTTTCTATTCGAATTTTTTACCTCCGTTTGGTGTCATTATTATCAATTGCTGTTTCGTAAAATTCATAGTTTTTTTAATTTATATTTATTCCCTTGTTATAGGTGATTATGGTCAGATGGCAATCAAAAGCCTTGGACATTGAAAACTAAAATTATTTTGGAATTTTTCGAAACAGGAAATCTTAAAACAGGATTTCTTTTGGTTATTAACCAAGACCACCATTTTGATATATTGATTTTTTTTCGGTGTGAAACAAAAACCTATGAGAACTTTGCTTCATTTATGCCAATGAAAAATCGCCTTTATCAAACTTTTGTTTAGAGGATAAAGGGTGAAGTCGTTTCAATATCCCTATCTATGGTCTTGTGTTCTTAGTTCGTTGTGTTATGGCGAGTGGTGTTAATCAATTTTATTTGCCATAAAAAGGAATCACCAAGCTGGCTACATAAAACCGGTTCTAAGGGGATTTATTTTAAGGAATCGAAAACCGAAATCAGTAACAAATATGGCCGCTGGTTTCTGATTTGGTTCGTTTTTTTTGCTGTTCCTCCACAAACTAATGAACTACAAACATTTATTTGGGCTTTTGGACAATCGTAATGTTCGAAATACACATACAATAACAAAAATTAGATATATATCCTGTCACTCATATACATGTGAATTTTCAATCATAGATAACCTTCGAAAAATCTACAGCTCTTCAATGGATGTTATATTTACTAAAGGCTTTATAAAATGAGCATTCAAAAAAGGATAGGGGTTAATTTATTCTCGAACATCCCAGACTACTGCAATGCTATACACCAAAAAAAAAAATTAATCTCTAGAGTTTTAAAGTTTAAGTTTCCATATGGTGAACTGCCATCGCAGTCACCACCACCACCACCATTATCATCATAAACAGTAGCTGCTGCAGTCTACTATCTATCTAGCCTAAGTGATATCTCTTCGGGTTTCATGCCATATCCATGTCAATAGCCAATGCGTTACAGTGTCAAAGGCGTTAGCCAGTGATAATTTTTGTCGTGAAAGATGCAAATGGTCAAAAATTAAAAATCAGGATATGTTTAGATAAGGTATCAGTTAGTGAGTAGGGGTGGGGTGGAGAAAGGATGCTGTAGAAATTGGAAAGGATACTAATAAGGGTATGTTCTTAAACATAGACTGGATTGAAAAAAGAGGACATATGGGCAAAATACAAATTAAAGAAATATTCTTAAGTTTGCATACATTTAGTTGTAATTATAAATCTTATTTCATATTTTTATATATATGGAAAATAATTTTATTTAGTATTCTAAAGAATTTTGCAAGCAATTGTTTTCAATGTAGGGAGATATTAATTTAGTGCGATAGAAAAAAGGGTATAAGGGGCATACTTTTAGGAGTCAAACTTTGATATTTTCTAAAAAATTTAAATTTCACTTTTAATTTTCCCAAAGTTTCTAAATTTATTGAAATGTAACTTTAAAAAATATTTTATACTATGATAATATACTATGATTTTAATTTTATACAAAAATAATGTATGCATATGGGAAAACCCCAAAAATCTTTTATTTTTTTTATATATAGAAATTTTTACATTGTACTGTTTCTAAATATATAAGTATATGAATTATTTAAATATAAAAAGGTAATCAATTTTTTTATAACTAAATCTTCCAATGCTGCATACTTTTGGGTGATATGAAACATGAAGAAATTATTGCATACTTTTTAGCTAAAATGTTATACACTTCCCGGTAAGGAGAGGGCTTGTGGGACAAGTTTTTCGAATTCAGCTACTAAAAAGTAGTTGCTTATCTTTTCATATGAATTAGGCTGTCCTAATTGATAGATGTAACGCTCTGCTTTTTCTCTGCCTACTTTTAGGAGATATAATAAATTAATCTTTTTTTTTACATATTTTCTAGAATTCTAAAGAAAATCTAAGTTTCTCTTCCATTATTGAATTTTAAATATTTAATACCTATATATGTCCCCCTGATCTTTTATTGTGGCGCTATATTCCAATCAAATATATTTAGTCATATTTCAATGGTTTTATCTTTTCCATTAAAACAAATCAATAAATTATAATCCCCCAAATTCTAACCATATCGAAGAAATCTTTATGATGATCTAGAAAATAATTTAACATGGACTAGTGGTGGAATATTCTTTCATGTTTTGTGGTTTTCTAGTATTTTTTCTATATTTTTTGTCAAAATTCAATAATTGGCAATATATGCTGATGTTTTTGGCTTTAGGAAAATTTATGGCTATCGTTTTTTGGTCGCTTTCATGTCGCCTACAAAATTTATATGTTTTTTCAATTTTAAATACTAAACGAAACAAAGGCCAAGAAAATGTTAAATTCAATAATGTTTATTCCTTCGATATGAGTTTTGTTTTCAAACACTGAATGTTTCTCCCTTATAGATTTAATATTAGCTTTTAGATTTTTATTATTATTATTAGTGTATTTCTTGGATCATGTAGTTAGTCATGTTCTATATTAAAAATCATAAATAAAATGTCAAAGCTTATTAATCATTTCAAATGTTCATTTAACAGACATTCGATTATTTTCTAACATTATTTCTTCTACCAGCTGACTATGAAATATGGTTAAGAGGGCTATGGGTAAGCAATAATGATGACGATGATGATCACGATCATCAGACTTTGCTATTCCAATCACCACCCCCACGACATCAACGACACTAATGCCCATAACAAAAACGACAAAAATATCATTTTAATATGATCAATAAATATAAAAATTTATTGATGAAATTTTCACACCCCACACTAGCAACACCACAGACAGATGACAATCCCAGGCAATCGAGAATCGAGAATGAAAAAAACACATAAAATTCTCCACCTCCCTTTGGAGGAAAAATAAAAAACCAATGTGCATAAAGATGCTTAAATTTAAGAAAAAAATGTTTTTTTTTTTCTGAAATTCAATGAATTTTATTTTGGGATAAAAACCGTATAAAAAACCTCAAGTCAATAATGTCCCAAATTCTTGACTTCCAAATTGAAAGACAAGCCGTGGTGGTGAGGGTGGGACAATGAAACCAGATCATCAGCCTCATATGCTTGAGAATATAAAAAAACCATTTAAAATTGATCATGAAAAGATCATGAACTTTTATATTAAAAAAATCATCAGAAATGATGAAGAAGACAAAAAATGTTACAAAAAAAAAAAAACAAACACCATGTACTGCCACAACTACTCACTCCCCCACACATCGTGGAAAATAATCAGGCCACATACTATATAACCAACAAATGTCAATTTCGTTTATAACAAACTATTCATTTTTTTTATTCATCATCAACATCATCATTCGATTATTATTATTATTATTGCATATTGTGTATCGAAAATTTATATTTTCAAATTTTTTTTGTCTGTTTCATTTGTCGCCTTAGCGGAGACAAAATTTGGGGCTTGTTTTTTTGTTTCTTGTTCTATTTTGGAAATGTTGATGTGTGTTTTTTAATTTCCGTGCTGACAAATTAATTTAATATAATTAACAAAACATAACAGTAGTAGCCTCTAGTCAATAATGTATGTTTTTTTTTTGTTTAATTTCAGTTCGTTTCCAAACCCATTCATTCAGCTTCCTCTATACGAAATATGAGGGCGTTTTGTTTTTAGTAGATCAATAGTTTGTTAATTTTCCCCCCTTTCGATAACCTGTGCCAACTTTGTCCACCACACCATGTGTCTCTAGTCTTTTTGTGTTCCCCTTTTATTTATATAGCTATTGATTTGAAAAAAAAACTTGCTTAAAATTTCCATAAATTACAAGCAAATTTGTAAAGTGAAATAAAATAACAAATTATTGCTCTCTAAATGTTAGTTTATTAATGTTAATGTTTTGTTTAATACATTCATTCGTTTGTTCGATCACTACTAGCTGGCTTTCACACACACTCACTCATATGATCAAGTGGCTAAATATTATCAAGAAATAAAGAAAAAAAAAGACCACAAATATGCAGGGCCAGGCCGGTAAACAGGCATAGTATATTAGCCTGGTTAAATACTCTAGGCATGGAAGACAAATAAATAGGTGGACGGACGTATAGGCAGAGGAGAACACATGGGAGCTGGTGAAACGGAACCCAGCGAAACAAGTGATATTAAAAACCAAAGCGATTTAACAGAGTTAGACTTTAAAAAATAATAAAAAAAAAATTAAAACAATTTAAAAAAAAAAATAATAATAATAATAAAAATATTAAAAAAAATATTTATAACAAATTCACGAAGAATATAGATGGACGAACAAATTTTGGACAATTTAAGGATCTTCAAAAAGAGATTTTGTTAAAGATGATATAACACAAAATATTTTGAAAATTTACTTATAATTTTTCTTTTTGGAAGAATTTTTTAATTATTTACCAAGAAGATAATAAATAAATATTTTGAAGATTTATTGAAAAAATTTTAGCATAGCCTACAAAAACCTTATTCATATATATTTTTTAAGAATTTTTCGTAAGCTTATTACCCAAGAAACAAAGTTATAAGATTTAATAAAAATAAAGAAATTATACCAGAACTATTACCCAACAAACAAAGTGATTCAAAATAAAATAAAGGTAAATATTAAAAAAAAAAAACTTTGTATAAAATATTATAAAATACTATTTTATACAAAAAATTATAACATTGAAAGTTAACTGAGATTTTTAAAATGTTCTAATGGTGTTACCCAGCATACAAAGTATAATGATTTTACATTAGAAAATTCAGTATTATGTTCGAATAAAAGAAAATATTTATGTATATAAAAAGCGTTTAATGTTGTACTAAAATCAACAATAATTTCCAATATTTTCGAAATGTAACTGTTCAATCGATTTTTGTTTATTGGATTACTCCAACTATTTATGGGAAACTGGTTGAAAACAAATTTGATCTTTTTCGAGTTTTACTATAGAATATATATACAAATGTCATAAAACTGAGGATATGAAAATTAATTGGAATTTTTAAATGCATTCAGAGAAGGAATATGATCACCTCAAACCTATTTTAAGAGCAAAATGTTATTTTTGGGTGGTGACCATGTAACATGGTTCTCGCAACCATGTTATTTCCTCGGAAATTATGTATCTGATTTCGGCAAGCAGGTTATATTTGATGAGAAAATAACATTTTAGTTACATGGTCACCATACAAAAATAACATTTTGCTCTTGAAACATGTTTGAGGTGATTACCCAGCATACAAAGTATAATTATTTTACATCAGAAAATTCTGTAGTAGGTCTATGATCAAATAGAATAAAATATTTTGTATAAATAAAAAATAAAATTAAAAAAAAAATACATATTTTAGGATATTTGAGAAATTTGACTTTTCGATTTATTTTTGTTTACTGGGTTACTCCACTAATTTGTGGAAAAAAAATGTTGAAAACAAATTATATCTGCTTGATTTTTACACTGTTATGGAATATTAATTGTGTTCGAAATGTTTTTGGCATGTTAACAAGAAAACTGTTAAATAAAATACACCGAATATCAACAAAAGCAATAACAACAACTGCAACATCAGCCTGCTAACCACACAAAAACATTAAGAAATAAAGTAAAACACAACAACACCAACAAAAATTCCCATAATAATAGCAAAAAAAGTCAATGCAACAATATTAGCATGGAAAACATATTTAAGTGAATCATCATCTTCACAGCCATTGCAAATTGAAAAAAACTGGAGCAAATATTACGAGAATAAAAAAAGAATTAAATAATATTTAAAAACTTCAAGAAATTTATAAATAAAAATAAGATGGAAATGTTAAAAAAAGAATCGAAAGAAAAAGAATAAAAATTAATTATTATAAAAATGACTGGTTTTTTATATAAATTTAAAAAACATCACCAAAGATTTCCTATGCTAAAGATTTTTATATATAAAAGTAAAATGGGAGACAAAGGAAACTCTCTAGTCTCATGTCATTGAGTGTCCCATGATTCTATTTTTATAACATAGGGATTTTTTTCTAATAACCGATATTTACAATTTTACTTACACAGAAAATAATATTATAATTTTTGAGCTAACAATAAATTGTTGTTACAAAAAATTTTTAAGTTCAACAAAATTTTTGTTGATATAACAAAATGTTTGTTGATATAACAAAATTGGTTGCTAAAGTGACTAAAATCGTAATTGTATTTACAAATTACGTTGTTAGCTCAAATTTAAACATAATTTTAATTGTATTGACAATCAAATTAATTGATATTTTTTGTGTGTAGATAAGTAATTTTTTTATTATATTCCATGGAATTTCTTAATAACCCTCTCCTCAAAACTTAATAGCTTTCTTTATTGTCATTGACCATCTTTTATAATAATAAGTTCTGCGCATTTTAATTGGTTTCATTTTGCAATGGACTATCATTTTACCCCGTATGAAAAAAAAACAAATTAAAATAGCTGTGACGTTATTTACTTAACACTTACAATTTATCCAAATCAAAGAATTATGTTAACTAAGCTGTTTTTTTTCATATTGCAATTAATGAAAAAATTTAGTTCCGTATTTTGTTTTTGCTGCGTTGGTTGGATAGATGGATGGCTGGGTGTTTGGTTTAAATTCTGGTTGTCTGCCAGTTGTTTTGGTTTCAGATTTTTCTGCATAAACTTGACCCAAATATGATATGCTGATATTTTTGTATTGTCTGGACAAAAAACAAAAAATTCTAAACTGAAGATTGGTATAGAGCAATTGATTGTTGACTTGGCAAAATGAAAATGGAGAGCTCGATTGTGGGGGTTTTTCATAGAATCTTGGTAAACAAAAAAAAAATCTAGAACTAGAAATGAGTACATAAACTTGCTCTAATTACTTGACCAATTTTTTACAATTAACTAAAATTAAAAATTAAGCAAATTTTTTTTCTTTTGTGGAAAGAAACTTAAGCTTATGTGGGGTGATATGGATAGAGAAAAAAACGAAAGAAAAATGAATCACTTATAATTTAATGATAATTCTTTTTTAATTAACCTAGCTGGGGGGAAATTTCTGTAAAAAAAATCAAAGTTTAATGGTGAGTATTGATCATTTGCTTAAAGTCAAAAGACCTCAACCAAAAGTCAATATCCAAGAAAACTCATTAAAGACATCATCGTCATCACCGTCATCATCATCTGTTGAGCCTAAGCAATGGACAAACGACAACATTGGCCAGAACATAGACATTTTCAGCTGCCAAAGAAGGCCTTTTGAAAAACCAAAAAATATTTGCAACATGCACGCACTCTCCAGCTAAACTGCCGCCTTAGTCAATGGCTTAACATGGCCAAACATGGTTTTTTTTATTTTACGTTTTTTGGCCCCAAAGAAGAAGGGGTGTGTACAAAATGATATTTTATTCAATATCCTACACACGCAGCAGCGATTTGTCCTTTTCACTGAAACAGGCCGCTTGCCATGTCTCACAACCAGAAATCAAACCAAAACCCATAAAGAAATCCTCACAATCACACAAATACGATTGATGAGCATCAGTGTTCATTTTGTATGTCCGTCTGTCCTTCCTCTTGGCCATCAGTTTGCTGGCATTTGAAACGATTGAGCTGAACCTAGTAACCATCCTTATACAGGATGATTGCCTGCATTGCCCCTCTTCCTTAGTTGAGGCTTCCTTTTAGTTACGATGTTGATTTTTTTTTTGGTTTTTGATGTATTTGCGTCTTAAATGTGAAAACCTAAAATTAAAAACTCATAAGATATCGACTGATATATTGAGCTGCCGCTTTCTTGGCCAATGTTAATGTACATCATACATTAATAAAATTAAACAAAAAAAGAAAACTCAGTGAACAACAACTCTTAGACTCTATACATCTTTTTACTTAGGTTTGATGGATATCAACTTTTGAAAAATTGATGAGCCTGGTTCTGTTTTTTTTTTGCTTTTGCTGCTTGCAGCTTCTACTGAAGACAAAGCCGACTGATCATTTAGACATTGAGAATTCATTGAAAGGTGTTGTAGTTGTTCTAAAGTAGTGGTGAAAAAGATCAACGAAAATATCAAAAGGCAATTAGCCTGTTATTAAGTTATATAAGCCTTTAATATCAATGACCCAGCCTGGCTTCCAACAGCCAATCGTTAGTTCTTTTTCATTTTGTCTACAATTGTTTGGTAATTTTAATTGTTAGACTATTAATATTACCTTTCAAAAATCTAAACTATATGGTAACTAATTGAAGTTGAAATGAAAGATAGAGAAGCTAAACACAAAAAACTTTATCCCAAAGCTTAGCTTAAGAGTATATCAATAGCTTTGTAAAGGAAATCTTTTATAAATGTTTAACAAATTATTGCTAATTTCCTGGCCACCATAACAACAATAATAATAATACCAATGTTTAGGGGAAACGGTATTTGGTATCAGGGGAAAAGGTCAATAGCGGTTAATAGTTTTAAATCAACATTAGTGTTTGTTTTCTGATTTTTTTCTGCCATGAGAAAGAGAGACTTAATAACTTAATAAAGCTTCAATTTCATTGAGATTTGTATACAAAGCTAAGGAATATTAAACAACAACAAAAATTTAAGATTTTGAACATTGGTTGGCATGTTGAAAACATTATCATTATCATTTTCATCTTAATTCTTCACATTGGAGAATATAATTGTAGATAATTTTAACAAAAAACAAGAAGAGGAAAGCTCTAAGTGTTAAGAAATTAGATTAAAGAAAAAACGGATAACAGAAAAAAATAAAAAAAAAATATTGAAAGTAATTTAATTTTAATTTTTCTAAATATCAATTTGAAATTTGGATAACAAACAAAAAAATCGGTGATTCCAGATAACATGACCATAAACGGATAACAAAATAAATAAAAAAACATATTGAAAGTAATTTAATTTTAATTTTTTTTTTAAATATCAATTTGAAATTTAGATAACAAACAAAATATTTTTAAATATATATATTTTTTATATATCTATATAATCCAAATATTATATATTCTTAAATAACATACATTAAAATATATAAAACTGGGTATAATTATTTTATCCCCGCTCGAAATTAACTAGAAGTTAGAGTTAATTGAGTAGTTAACTTTCTTAACTATTGTTTTCTAGAGGTATTGTCACCATTTAATTTTTTCAAAATTCAAAATTTACATTTAAAATAAAATTAAATAGGCATTGTTTTTAGGTTTCTTTAATTTTTTATATGTACTAAAATTTTCATATTTGCCGTCGGCAAATTTCAATTATTTACATAAAACTCTCCTCTAATAGAAAAAATTCATTCAATTGCCATACAATTGCTTGTAATTTAATTCCATCATAAATAAAATTTCAGTTTTCTAAATTCAACTGCTAACAAGTTTTGGTTTTTTTTCAGTTTGCAATGCCATAAACAATATACTTAGCATGATTTCAAACTCTATGGCTGTTGCATTTTTTTTTTTTGTGTCTAACGAAATAGATCTAATCTTCTAAACTTTGCCAGAGTATACACCCGGCAAATCAATAACATGAGCTGCAGAGATTTTGTTGTCGAATCATAAACCAAAATTCATGTTTTTTTGCAATATGGAAAAAAATTCTTTAGAATTTCAAATAGAGTAGATTCCAAGAATTGTTATAAAATATCTAAATTTCAAGAAAACAAATCAAATAGCAAACTAAAAAAAAGGAAATGAAATAAATGAGTTTGAGTAAATCAATTTCGGGTTATATATATATATATATATTTGTGTCTTTTTTTAATGACTTTATTGACTAACATTTTGTTTGAAAATCGAATTAGTAGAAATTTAATTTGTCTCTGTTGATTAATGAAACTGATTTTTAAAAAAAAAATTAATAACCCTTTGATGAAGCTCTATACATAAACCAAAATAATAATAACCGGTAAAAAATCATATTAATTATATTTGCGTGTTTTCTAGGTGAATTCAGTTTTTGTGTAGGTTTTTTTTGATCAATAAAATTATTGAAAATTACTTTGATTGAAGTTGATTTTGTTTTTATTTCAAACGTACAAAGTCATCCACATAGTATGGTGAAAAACAATATTTATTTATTTGATTTGTGATTATCGATGATAATTGTTAATAATTTCAAAATCAAATGATTAATTATAAAGGTTGTATGAAATCTAAGTCATTGAAAAAATAAATAAAAATAAATATGACATCATTATCCAAAGATTTAGCAAGGGTTTAGCATTGCAAATTCCTTTGAGTTTATTAATGTGCAAATCTTGTACATTTTCTTGTAGATATTTTTTAAGGCTATTTTGATTTATCTTCATATTTTATAGTCTAGACTAAATTTTTTTTATGTAATACTGTGTGTTATTTTCTTCTTTTAAATTGTCCCCTATGTGTTTACTTTGACATTTGTGGAGTAAAGTCTTTGGAGTTTTTATCATTTTCATGGATGCGTTTTTTTTCTACTAAACTCCTAGACAATTTGGCTGTTTTCCAATTTCCCTATAAGGGTCTTTTTCAAGATTTCCAACTACTTCTTCATTTATGATATATGGTTTCTTATACTAGGTTGGAGTATTACTAGGAAAATTGCATTTGTTCAAAGATTTTTTTCTAAATGAGTTTGAAGGAGAAAAATCAACACTAATTGGTTATAATCAGAAATTATTGGAAATCATCATTATACAAAGATTGAAATGAGAATTTATGAAGGGAAAAAGAAAAATTTTAAATGACACTAATAATAATGGAAAATGATATTTGCTAAGAAAATTATGGAGATATATAGAAGAAAAATATAAATATATATTTTTATATAAGGAAATTTAATATAAATAATTAAAAAAATATAATAAAATAACAAATAGAAAAAATCGAGTAAAATAATTATCTAAAATAAAATAAAAAAAAAAATAAAATAATGAAATAAAATAAAATAAAATAAAATAAAATAAAATAAAATAATATAAAATGAAAAATATAACAAAAATAAAAAAATAATATAAAATAAAATAAAAATAAAAAAGAAAATAAAATAAAATAAAATAAAATAAAATAAAGCAAAGTGAAATAAAATAAAGCAAAGTGAAATAAAATAAGACAAAATACAATACATTAAAATAAAATAAAATAAAATAAAATAAAATAAAATAAAATAAAATGAGATAAAAATTAATAGCCGATATTTTTGGAATTTTATGAAACAATTTTTGGATATACAAAAATTGATATTATAATTAAAAACACGAGAATTAAGATTAAAAATTTCCTTACATTAATAATATTATTTAAAAGATATTATTTTAAAATATAAAAAAAATAAACAAAAAAATTATAAAAATAAATAAAATAAAATAGAGCAAAATACAATAAAATACAATACATTAAAATAAAATAATATGAAATAAAATAAAAATTAATAATAATAAAAAAATAACAACCGATGGAATTTTTTTTTTTGGAATTTTATGAAACAATTTTTGGAAATACAAAAATTGATTTTATAATTTAAAACACGAGAATTAAGCTTAAAATTTTCCTTACATTAATAATATTATTTAAAAGATATTATTTTAAAATATAACAAAATAAACAAAATTTATAAACAAATACTTTGGAAAATATAAAGCCGACAATTTTTGTAATTTAATTAAACAATTTTAGAAAATAGGTTTTATGATTAAAAAAACAAGAAAAATGTGGCTAAATTTTTCTTAATTTATTAATACTGTTTTAAAATATCCCAAAAATGCCAATGACCAAATAAGAACCTGACGTTTCATCATTTTTATACATATAAACTGTAAAGTGTTTGTTTTAATATAGCATCTAAATAAAAGGATATTTTATACCAAATAATACTAAAAACTATTTCCTCCGTATTCCAATTTTGCTGCTAGTCTATGGAAGAACATATTTCTAAAAACTGATATTTAGAGGTGTAATCTAATTATTCAATACAATTTCAATTAAAGAATTTCGCCTAATGTTTAGTTATCTCTCTATAGTGTGATTTAACCTATATTTGAATTAAGGTATTTCAATAAAATCTTTAGTTTAGTGCCAATCAATAAAGATTTATTAATAAAACGCTATTTCCATAATATATGTATTCAATATCATTTGGTAAACGAAAGTTTATATGAGTTAAAAAGCCTGTTGGCTAAGCCGGCATTTAAGTAATGGCATAAATAGTATAACGATAAACAGATTAGAAAACTCGTTGATTTAACATTTATAGAAAATTTTATATATATTTTTGAAAAATTCCAAAAATATTAAAAAATGTTGTAAACGATATTGTAAGTGTATGGTAATAATCCCAAAGCTATTAAAATGGAATTTCAAACATTAAAAAATACCAAGTTTGGAAAATGGTTACACTAGTAGAAAAAGCTTGGTAAGTTTAACGAAAATTGTGATAATAAAATGATGATTGTGAAAAATAAAATGATTTTGTAAATTTGATGAAATTTTACAATAGTGAATTTTCTGTTAAATAGTACACCCAGAGAAGGAATATGATCACCTCAAACATGTTTTAAAAGCAAAATGTTATTTTTGGCTGGTGACCATGTAACATGGTTTTCGCAACCATGTTATTTTCTCGGAAATCATGTATCTGATTTCGGCAAGCAGGTTATATTTGACGAGAAAATAACATTTTAGTGACAAACATGTTACATGGTCACCATATAAAAATTACATTTTGCTTTTGAAACATGTTTGAGCTGATCATATTCCTTCTCTGCATGTAGATAGTATATGTCATGGAAAATTTTATCAAATATAAATGAAGGCAATAATTTCTTAATATTGATGAATTATTGTTAGAATGATATTTTTGGTAGAAAATTCATTGAGGTTACGAAAATGAGCATAATATTTATGAACAATTTTCTTTGTCTTATTTTTGATGAGAAATATGAAATATGGAAAGTTGCCTCTATAGTTCATCGTGCACTCATTGATGTGAGAGAAGTTGCTCTCTTCTCTAAACTTAGGCTATCTCAAATATCCATATGCTTTCAAACAAAAACATATGAAAGCTTCACAACAAAAAATGTCACCAATTTTTTTAATTAAAAATTTATGTGATTTTTAAAATAGTTTATATAAAAAATGTATATTAATTATTTATTAAAAGCTTTTAGTAAACTATTGTATATTTTTTCTGATTGGAGTATACCAAAATCTCTTATTAATCATAAAGGCTTTTATTTATAGAGCTTTCTTACATTTCAAACACTCTACGAAATTTTTTAGTACTGGAAATTTATTGCAATAATTTTAATATAACCAACATTTTGATCACAAAAACTATCCCTATTTTTGGTGCTTTCGTATTGGAAGCTTTTTTAAGTTTCTAAAAGCTTGCCAATATATTTCTAGATCACTTTTGACACTTTTAAAAAATATTTCCTAATATTCTTTCAATTTTGTTGGGGGTTATATATTAAAAAAAAAAAAATTAAACCGATTTTTTCTTAACTATATAGCTCAAATATAATCCCTAAAAATTTTTTTCGCCCAACACTTTTCTTCTAAAAACAGATTGAAAAAAAACTCACCTGTTGCCAAAATTGTGCCAATAAATAAATTTGTTCCTTTTTGAAAAACCAGTCCATTGATTGTACAGCCGTCAAATCCATATCGGCTGTACCGGCTGTTTGAGGCAATGTTGGCTGCATTCGGTTGCTTTGATTGGAGGAAGCCTCAACAGAATCGATAACTGGGGGCAATAGTGTTAGAGCCGGAGCTGCTGCTACTGCTGCTGCTGGGGGTGATGATGATGAGGATGATTTAGCCGCCGTTTTGAAGGTTTTGGTGGTCAAGACCGCTGCTGCTGATGATAACGATGGTGTTGTTGATGATAATGATACTGATGATGGGCAGCAGGTGTTAACTTTATTTGATCTATTGTGAAGATTACTTGTGGTCTTCCCAGATGGTGATATTACTGATGGGGATGATGAAGGTGATGATAATAATGGGGATGAGGTGGTGATATTATCTTGTTTGGTGCCAGCAGCCGTGGTTTGGACACCACTGTTGGGGCGGTGGCTTAATGTTGTGTTTATGGTTAAAGACGACGTTTTCTCTGTTATAGATTCCAGTTTGTCCTTAGAAAATTTTATAACGTTTTCTTTCAATAAAATTTTAAAAAACTTCTTTGGATTAAATTAATTTTTGAAATTTATTTTCTTTGGATTTTTTTTGTGAAAGAAATAACCCATAAAAGGAAATTATTTTCTTAATGTTAACACAAATTTAAATTTGAATTTTATTTTGGCCATTGAGATGGTTGGTGGTAGTGGTGGTATTATTTTATGATTACAAGAGATGGGGATTTTAATTGCAAAAATAACAACACTTAAGGTCAAAGCATTTTTCCAAAAAATATTCAAATTTTTGTTAAAGGGTTTTTTTTCTCGTGTATTTATAAAGATAACATAAAGTTTCACTGCTTTAAATTTTTTTAATTGTAAAAATTTTGATTTTTTCAATATTCAAATTATTTTTCTTCAATTTTTGATTTGGGGGAGGAGAAATAAGGTTTCTTTCAATTGGAGACCATTTGTCTTGTGATTAAAGATTTTCTTCTTTTTTGTATACAATGGACACTTGTTTCATGTTAATTTTCTTATTCTTTTGTTTTCTCCCCCGGCAAGATGGGCTGGTCTAAAACACTTGTTTTGTTTATGTTTTGTTATTTCTTTGTTTGGGAACTTGTTTTTATTTAAAAATTCCGTTTACGCGTTTAAATGTTAATCCGTTTTTGTGGTTTTGGCTGTCATTTGTGATCGAACGAGACTTTTCTTCCGCGGGAATTTTCTTCTTTTTTTCTTTATCATCGGCGTTTTGTTGTTATTTTGTAGTGGGATTTTTCTTTAACTTGAAATTATATATGTTGTGTTTTTTGTTGTTGTGTGATCTGATTTGATTATTTACTACAAAAAAACGATAGACAGCGCAACGTTAATCTAATGAGATGTTGCCTGTCACGAATTCAACTGATGACTAAACAAATCGAACATTAACGCAGCTTACACAACCCCATTGAACAAAAACAACATTATAGAGCACGGAGTAACCAAACAAGAGACACATACGCACACATATTCTCAGCTAATGCGCTCTTTCCGATAGCTCTCTCGCTCATAGATACTTTCTTGGCTCTCCGTTCTCAATAATATACAAATACACACGTGAGTATTTGACTGGATGGATGCATGGATGAATTGCTGGCTGGCTGGCTGGTTGAATGGCTCTAGTTGTTTGGTAGGGTCGTTGGGTTGTATTACAAGAGGTTTGAGTGGTTGTGTGTGTGATAAAGAAAAGTGTGTGTGATAAAAATTCTGGTTCTTTGTTTTGTTTAGTGTCGATATATTTTGTTTGTAAGAGGGGCTAGTGCGGTATGAGGGGTAAGTATGATGTTGATTTGGTCTCTGCGCTCACTCATGTTTAACGTAATGTTTGATTTGTTTTGTTTGTTGTGTGTGGTGTTTTATTTTCATTTGGTTCTTCTGGAAAAATCACTCATTCTTGCCACTCTCACACCGAATGGCTGGCTGGGGTCATGTAATATGGCTCAGTGGCTGCAACAACAAGCCACCGATGAGAAGGAAAAACGTTGACTCCAAAAACAAAATTGTCATTATAATTTTATTTACAACCAATACCTGGAGATTTGATTTTTTTTTTAAGTAAAACCAAATATTGAATGAATTACATAGAAATGTAATGGTGATTGCGTTTTTATTTATAACCCCTCCCTCAAGTGTATATACAATTGTGTTTTTTCCATATTGTTTTCAATATGTGTACGTGTATTGCTGTTTTTTTCCTATTGAATATCCCCCAAAAATCGATGCTTTCTTTCTATAATGATTAAGTTGTGATTCCCTACAAGACCAATATGCCAGAGAACGACCACCTCACATTCTCTTTCTCTCTATACATAACCTCTCTGTCAATAAGGTTCTCTCACTCTCTCTATACATTGGCAATTCACAATGCTTGGTGTTGTTGCTATTTGGGGGTTTGGGGTTTACGGTGTGTGTGCTGCTATAAGCTAACCCCCCATTTTACTGCTCTGTTGCTGGCCTTAACAGGCATGCTTTCTCTGTCTCTCGCATACGAATCGATAAGGCATAAACATTACTCTCTTAACCATCGTACAAACAAACATTCATACACCTTAAAATGGTTAGCTTTGAGTATTAATGCTGGCTGTTTCTTGTGCTACTGCTGCTGCTTCTTCTTCGTCTTATTCTCGTATAAATGGTGTTAAGCTCTCAGAGTTCGATTTTTTATGTCTTTTGCATTTATTCAATTCGATAAGTTTTTTTTGTATTCTGCTATGGCCGTTTGTGTTGTCGTCGTATGATGGTGAGTCCCCATGGTAGTTGTTGTTGTTGTTATAGATGTCGTTGATTTTTTTTCTCGGGTCTCCTGGTTTTCATGTTGTTGTCTGCCTGGCTGACGCTTCTGTTGGTTAAAGAGTGAGGTGGAGCGCAATATTATTGCTGCCAATGCTTTACTTATGTGTTGTTGTTGTTGTTATTGCTCTGTTAACAATTCATTGTTCTTCCATTTCTTGGGCTAAGGTTATTGTATGGAGCTGAATATTTTTTTCTGGATAAATTGTAGACATTCGTCCAAACACACACACACACACACTCATATCCATATATATACTACATAGCCTGATAAAGAGATATCCCCCCGTTTTCGAAATACAACAACACATACACATAGCCATAAGAATGGCTGCTCGATATGGTTGTTGTAGCTTATCCCATAGCTAAATGATTGTCGTTACTGCTTTCTTCATTATGTTAAAGCCCCAACAATCGTCGTTAGTTCTGTGCTTGTTGTTGTTGGAATGTGATATGTTGTGTGTGGTAGTTATGTATGAAATTTTTTCAAGAAAATCATTGTCATATGGTGGAGAATTAAATGCGATTTTATGTCGAAAATATACTAATACCAATATCGTACTTACCAATATACAATTTATTATAAAAATATTATACTATTTATTATATAAAAAAACTATTTTAATATTTATATACATAAAAACATGTAAAGCATATGAAATATATAAATTACCATACACAAAAATTTATTATAATTTTATTTAAATGTAATAAAATATTTCTTGAAGTAAATAATTTATTTTTTTAGACCTGAATTGAATTTTTATTTTTATATTTTTGAATATCGGTCATGAAGTATTAAGTTATTTTTTTAAATAATTTTAACTGAACAAATTTGCCTAAAAAATATAAAATAATATTTTTTATTATAAATTTAATAAAGCAACATTTGTATAATAAATTTCATTTTTATTATGAATTATGATTTACAATTTAAATAATTTTTTTTTTCCAAAATTTGACAATAAAACATTAAGAGCCTTTTTAATATAAATATAAACAATTATTACGAGTTTTTATTTTTTATGTAACTCTCCCAATAATGTTTTACTCACACTTCATATTTCCATATCCCTCCTGGAGAGTCATCTCATCTTCTGTACTTACGTCTTGTTAATTCACGTTTCTTGTAGGTGGTTCTCTGTCAGTCTGCTCGAAATGTTTGTTGCTTTGTTTGTAGGGAGTTATTGCTAGGAGGTTGGTTGTACAAATTTTAAATGTCATTTTATCATTTCGGCAAATGGGGCAGGTGGATTTGTGGGTGCTTTTTTGTGTAGATTTACTTCGAAATTCGTATGTTTTCAATTTCTTTTGGCATAAATTATAAACTTGAAATAATTGAATTCGAAAATATCATACATAAATATGAACAGTGGTTTGAATCGTTGTTAAAACAGATGTTCATGTTTTCAGAAGAAAATCAGATTAATTTCGCGGGAACTTTTTTAATGAAATCCATTTCCAACTTAGTTAATTTAGATTTACAATGATTTATATTTAATAAATAAGAAAAATAAAATTTTAATTAAATATACTTTATTAGTTTATTTAAATATACTTGATTAGATTTATATTTTAAATAGATTATTATCTTAAAGAGTTAAATACTTCATCGGATTTAAAAACTCTTATATAATACAATTATATTCTGAAACAGTTTTACTTTTTACCAAATGGAACAAATGATTAAAATTACACGTATCCAAACATTTTTTCAATGCATTAACGATTTAGGCATTGAAATTGTACCAAAGAAGCCAAGAATTGTATTGTATTTGAGCAACAATTATCTTTTAATTCTATTTCCTTATGTTTCCAAATCCAAGCTCGACTTCAAGTGCAAATAAAGTTATGATTCAAGTAAAAATTGTCTTTAACAATAGATATCGAAAAACATATCCTATTTGCGCTATGTTTTAGCTTTATTAAAAACAACAGTGAATTTAAGAACGATTTCAATTAAATTGAAGATTTGTTGCCGATTTCTTTTGGGACAAATTTTCTTTTACGTAAAGATGTCCAGTTTAAAGTCAACTTTCCTTAATCTAGGACATTATTCCTTCATAGAAATGTGTATCAACTTTTGGTCAATGTAAAAACTTTGTATAAAATAAATGAGTCCTCTAGGCTAATCAAATTCTTATTTTAAGGACAAGAAATCTTTCTGGGAGCCACCGTGGTGCAATGGTTAGGATGCCCGCCTTGCATACACAAGGTCGTGGGTTATATTCCTGCTACGACCGAACACCAAAAAGTTTTTCAACGGTGGATTATCCCGCCTCAGTAATGCTGGTGACATTTCTGAGGATTTCAAAGCTTCTCTAAGTGGTTTCACTGGAATGTGGAACGCCGTTCGGACTGGGCTATAAAAAGGAGGTCCCTTGTCATTGAGCTTAACATGGAATCGGGCAGCACACCAATGTGGTATCACAATGGACTGAATAGTCTAAGTGAGCCTGATACATCGGGCTGCCACCTAACCTGACCTACTCTCGAAAAAAAATTTGTAAAAGTTGTACTATTTTTGGTATATATACTGAAAAGCAATATTCACCTAATATTATAGATTATGCAATCTAATTTAAGGACACGTAATTTACACAATATTTAGGGCAAATAGGTTTAAAATAATGTAACTTTAATTGAGAGCAAGATTATAATTTTTGCTTGAAAAATTTGTTTCATTAAATTTAGGACACAAATCTTTTAAATTGGCATCCCTCCTTTAGGTTCATATGTTGCTTCACAAAAGACGCTCTACCTCACAAACTAATTGACTTACAGACGTCAAATTTTGACACGAATCATTTGAAGGTTGGTAGTATATAAAAATAATATGCATTTAATACTAGCGGCGCCATCTATGTGTCAGACCGGGGAATTATCAGTCAACCTGTTATTTTAAGGACACGTAATTTACACAATATTTGAAATAATGTAACATTACTTGAGAGCAAGATTATAATTTTTGCTTCAAAAATTTGTTTCATTAAATTTAGGACACAAATCTTTTAAATTGGCTTAGGTTCATATGTCTTTAAAGTAAGATAAATTTTCCCAAGAGTAAAGAAACACATTTTTGATTTAAATAAATAATCTTTAAATTAACTGAGTTATTGAATTTTTAGATTAAAAAACCCGCTTTCAATATAGGCTAAGGCTTATTCTGAGAATTTTGCATCTTTGCCTTAATTTTTTTTTAATTGAGAAAATTTTTACTTTAAGGTATTTGCATTTATTTTAGCGTGAATATCTTTGTGGATATATTGCAAAAAGAGAATGAAATTTGGATAATTGGGATTTGTATCCTAACTTTTCTTTTAGAGCCTAGATTTAAAAGTATATAGTCTTGTCTTTATTTTAAAGAAACTACAGAAGAGAAGGTTAAAACCTTTTCGATCCAGTTAAATTTATTTTTAATGTGTATTTGTAAAATTAATGTAAGAATTTTTTTAAATTTTAGTTTAATGCAAACTAAAATATAAATAAAGTAAATAAATATAAAATAAATTAAAATATAAAATAAACAACATATTATTACAATATTTATTCGAACTTATTGGACAAGAAAATTAAGGGATTGAAAAAAAATGTCAGATACCAATCTACACAAGCCTGACTATACACATGTTGCATTGCTAGCTAATTCAGGCGGGGGAGATTATTCATTTTGATGTGTTAAGGGTTGCAGCTATATGAGAAAAAAACAGGTAAATTTAAAACCACAAAAAATACATATTTTTATTATAAATAGGATTAAATTTTCAAAAGCCTTAAGATACTTGTTAGAAACAAAAAAGAAAGTAATAATAATAATGTTTCTTTTAATAAAAATAATAATTATGCCAAAGAAATTTGTTTTTAATAATGTTTAACTTACATGCCATTAAACGAATGTAGGTTTTAGCATTGACTACTATGTTTTATCATTGATTCCTAATCTAATTCATAATTTCATTACAACGACGATATTTTAAGGAAGCAAGGCTTTTAATTCAAGTATATACTTAAAACTATGTATTATGTAGATCTTATATTCAAATTCATAGATTTAAGTTTAAATAATGTACTTTTTTGTAGATGTCTTTTTATATACATATAATGCAAGGATGGAAAATGTCAGTTTGTTTACAAATTCTTCCTTAAATCAAGAATCCCTCACCGACAAGACAAAAAATTCTAAGATGCGTACTTTAAGTCTATTGGAAAAATTCTTAAATGTTAAGTTATAAAATATCTTCAGAGCTTATTGTTCAGCTACCAATTTCTTCCTTAAGAATACAGATATATATTCGCTAGATATTTTTTGAATATTAAATTAAATTTTAATGATTGTCGTTTTCTTCGAATGCAATTCAAGAGCAGTAAAAATATGTATCATCAAATTAAAAATTATATGTAAATTGTGAGGAAGAATGGCAGCACGAATCACCGATACCATCACCTTCATCAAAACTCAAACACTTCTCTCGTATATATGATTTGTTTTTTTTTTTTCTCAACAAAGAAGCCTCCAAGCTCCAGAAGAGCGGGTAGGAAACAAAACAAAAACATCAGTACCCGTACCATTTGATGGAGCCCCAAGATGCAGAAGCAAAGGGCGTTGAGAAAGACCCCCAATGCCAATGAAAATATAAAGCCAAGGGTAAAGAAAGAGAGTGAGGAAGAGAGAGACTATTTCCCATACTCCAATACAATCGCATACAGCAGCAGCAACAACATTGTTGTTTTATAAAAAAGTATGGCAAAAAAAAACTTGGGAAAATGTTGGAAAAAATGAAAATTGAATGGAAAAAGAAGAGAAAAAAATGTGCAAACAAAAACATAAAAAAAAAATTATATAAAAATCATTCCTTCTCGTTTGTGCGCACACACATGATGGTGGTGTGGCATAAAATATGATTGACAATCGATGGATGGATGGATGGCTGAACGAACCAAAAAGTCTGATGCTGGCTGCCGTCTGGTGACGACGACAAGCCAGAAAATGAAATAAATACGGACGGCAATGACGACAACTGAAAGCAGAGGTGGCCTGAACTGAATGAATGAATAAAGTACTACGACTACTGGGAGTGAATGATAGAATGTGAGTATGAAATATGGATGTTGTGTATGAAAATGCCCCCATAATAATCCCATCCCCATCATCATTGGCAAAACAACAATACCAACAACACATGGTAACAGTTGGAGAGGAAATTGAGGAGCTGATGATGCTGCCTCTGCTGCTTGACTTGACTGATGCCAAGGTGCACAACATTCGATAGGAGAGCAGTGGAGAAGCAGAACCATATCAGACATGACGAACGACTCGACTCTGAATGATTTGGTGCCACCTCGATAGGGAGAATCCAGAGGAAACGATTTTTTTTTTCACTGATATACGAGCATACGCAAAATTGAAGGGAAAAAAACTTAACAGAGCTTATGGTTGGTTTTTGGGTGGTGGGGATAAACGGTTGTTGGGTACAACACTTGTGATTGATAGACGCCTGAATTGAATGTTGGTTTTGGGGGCCAAAATGGTGGTCGATAGCAATCTCTGGGATATGAAGTGGCTCAAATAAGAAAAACGTATGCTTTTTGGTCTGTGTATGAGTGTGTAAGAGTATAGATTGAAAATCTATGTTCGAGAGGAATGGAAAAAAACGTTGAGAACATGTGATTGGTTCTTGCCCATTACAGAACGAATAAAAAACTTAAGAAAAAAGTTTGTGTATTGTATCCTATCCGAACTCAAAGAGAGTTTTATATGAAGAGAGTCCAAAATGGGAAGAGGGATTTTTTTAACAAATGTCCACATCATTGGAACTAACATGGATATATGGATAAATGTGCTCGTGGGTGTATTGCTGTTTGGTTCAATGGATTAGGTTATATTGTTAGTTTAAATTTTGTTGAAGGGCGGAAGGGGAGGGATGAGTGAGTATTTATTCTCTCATGGTTTTATTTACACTGTCTTTCAAATGAGTGGGTATAAGCATAATTATAAAACTACTACTAGAAATGTTATTGGATGGAAAGTTTATTTAGGAGCGCTACACATTTTATTTTAATTTCGAACTAAACTGTATTTTGGCCGATTGGAAAATGACAAATTAAGTTATTCTCTTTCAAAGATTTTATGAATTATATTTGTTTTTTGATCTCAGCTTTAAAACCATTGTGTTGACTAAACTACAAGAGTAGCTTAACCAACAGAGGAAAAGAATGTTTGTCAAATTTATTTGGGCAAAGCCCTATAGACTGCAAGATGGTAGGATGGACGCACGTTTCGGAATTACCACATTCCTCATCAGCATCCTCTACTTGCAGCAAAACTATCAACCAATTATCAGAATAAATTCAGGCAGTTCGCTAAACCCAAAGTGAACCACACTTTAACCTTCCGAAAAAAGGTTTATGATAGTCGGCTTATGCCGAAATAAATTCATACAAACATCTCTCTTTTCCTTTGCCACCATCAAATCATCGATTTGAGTGCAGTTGGCTGGGTTTATTTTGAGCGTGCTTCCTCTTACTTCATTCGTGTTTTGTTTTTATCCCCTCCACCATAGGATGGGGGTATATTAACTTTGTCATTCCGTTTGAAACACATCGAAATATTGCTCTAAGACCCCATAAAGTATATATATTCTGGGTCGTGGTGAAATTCTGAGTCGATCTGAGCATGTCCGTCCGTCCGTCCGCCCGTCTGTTGAAATCACGCTAACTTCCGAACGAAACAAGCTATCGACTTGAAACTTGGCACAAGTAGTTGTTATTGATGTAGGTCGGATGGTATTGCAAATGGCCCATATCACTCCACTTTTACGTATAGCCCCCATATAAACGAAACTCCCAATTTGGCTTGCGGGGACTATAAGAGACGCAAATTTCATCCGATCCGGCTGAAATTTGGTACATGGTGTCAGCATATGATTTCTAACAATCGTGCAAAAATTGGTTCACATCGGTCAATAATTATATATAGCCCCCATATACACCGATCCCCCGATTTGGCTTGCGGAGCCTCTAAGAGAAGCAAATTTCATCCCATCCGAGTGAAATTTGGTACATGGTGTAAGTATATGGTTTTTAACAACTATGCAAAAATTGGTCCACATCGGTCAATAATTATATATATAGCCCCCATATAAACCGATCCCTCGATTTGGCTTGCGGAGCCTCTAAGAGAAGCAAATTTCATCCGATCCGGCTGAAATTTGGTACATGGTATTAGTATATGGTCCACAACGATCCAGAAGTATATAAAGCCGCCATATAAACCGATCACCAGATTTGACCTCCGGATTCCCTTGGAAGAGCAAAATTCAACCGATTCGGTTGAAATTTGGTACGTGGTGTTATCAAACACCCATGCAAAAATTGGTTCATATCAGTTCATAATTATATATAGCCCCATATAAACCGATCCCCAGATTTGACCTCCGGTGCCTTTTGGCGAAGCAAAATTCATCCGATCTGGTTGAAATTTGGTACGTGGTGGTAGTATATGATATTTAACAGCCATGCCAAAAGTGGTCCATATCAGTCCATAATCATATATAGCCCCCATATAAACCGATCCCGCGATTTGGTTTTGGACCCTCTTGGAGGAGAAAATTCCATCCGAGTCAGTTGAAATTTGGTACATTGTGCTAGTATATGACCGTTAACAGTGCCTAACTAGGTCCATATCGGCCTACAGTTCATTAAACCCAACAATGAACCACACTTGAACCTTCCGAAAAAGGTTTATTCTGATAATTGGTTGATAGTTTTGCTGCAAGTAGAGGATGCTGATGAGGAATGTGGTAATTCCGAAACGTGCGTCCATCCAACCATCTTGCAGTCTATAGGGCTTTGCCCAAATAAATCTGACAAACATTCTTTTCCTCTGTTGGTTAAGCTACTCTTGTAGTTTAGTCAACACAATGGTTTTAAAGCTGAGATCAAAACAACAAATATGATTACAGTACAAACCAACAATAAAAAACAAAACACGATTTTATGAATTTTTGTTAAATATTAATTAAAACTTAACTGAATAAAAATGTAAACCAAATTTTTTATACAATTTAAGGTGCCTTGAAGTGACAAAGAATGACTTTCCAGGGCTAAAAAGGTGATGGAATCTGAAACGCTTTCAACTAAAAAATTAATTACTACAAATAACTTTGTAATCGAATTAAAAACTATAATCAAAAAACTTTATAATTTTAATTAAAATATTAAATTAATTAAAATTATGTTTTAATATACATATATACATTACACTGGTAGAAAAAAAAATCGGAGTAAAAAATCATTAAAATTGAGTCAACAAAATAATTACATTTTTGTTTTTTTTTTTTAATTATTTTTAATGTTAAATAATAAAACATTTCGTATTAAAAAAGATAAAGTACATAAATGGAAATAAATCGTTGGCTCAACTAATGAAAATTTCTTTGTGTGTAAGAGCTCGAGTTTTATTCTCGCAACATTTCCCAAGGCTTCATTTCTTGTCATTTACATTTCAATCTTCCTTCAGAGCTTTCAAAATCCTGCAGACCAGTGTAAACAAGGCCCACAACAACATTAATGATTATGCTGCCAATGAGGATAACGATGTTGCTGTGACGTTGGCGAGTTGATGATATTGTTGTAGGTTGTCAACATATCCAACAACAACAACATCAAACAAAACGACCATGAATTTGTTACCTTCAATTCCCGGCATTTCCCCCGCAAAAAAAAACACACACACAAAACAATTCCTTTTCCTCTTCGGTAGCAGGCTAGCCAGTTAACTGCAACAAACCAAAAAAACAACAACAAATTGCAATAGCAAATACTGACTCAACCATCTATGTGCTTGTCCCCTCGCGTATGGTGGCCCTCGTTTTGCCCAGAGACGGTGGCATGAAGTATATCTAAAAAATACAACGAACGAAACGACCACGTAAATACTACAGCCGCAACAACGACAATGACGACGACGATGATGGTAATGATGACAAGAGAGCACCGAAGAGGAGCCCTAAGGAAAATAAGAGGAAAATAAAGCAAACCAAATAAAATATTGCAAAGTGAAATGAACTTTTGAAGCAGCAACCGAGCGCATTCGAGAGCAAAATGTCCCACTGTAAGACAGTAAATAGACAAGCTAGTAACAAAGTAATATAATCTAAGAGATAACCATGTAAGGGAGTCCAAGAAAATACAACAATGTAAGAAAACCGTATTGCAGAACAACGGATAAAATGATTAATAATAATAATAATAAATGAAAAAACAACAATATCATATCGACAGACGCATTCTGGGAAGGAATCCCCTCTTCTAAACAAAAGAAATTCATACAACATCTCAATACAGCCTTTTTCTCTCGCTCTACAATTTCCCCCTCATTGGAGAACAAGTGTTTGATCAACGTATGTTTTCCCATAATGAGAGACAATAACATCAACGACTTGCCATCTAACCATGCCTACGCAACAATAGCTGCACACAATAGCACAGCGCAAACCACTTTGCCCATTCATTACATCCAACTGCATATCTTTAGCACACAGCTAAACGAATATAGGCGAGAGCGCTTGTACACCTTCGTTGTTTAACCCCAAGAAGAAGAGCAATGAATTTTCACCAATATATTGGTTGTTGCAACCATTTCATTGACTGACACTCTAATCTGCACTCGTTTTCCCTCACGCATACAAGGTGCACACACACCCACACATACGTACCCATTCGTTTCATAAACAAACGCCATAAGGGGTAGCCAGCCCCAACCATTGACGATGCAATGAAAAACCACTCAATGGATTTTTCTTTATCAACCAAGCAAATGGAAACGAATTGGTCGTAACATCCAGGCTTAGACACAACCATGTTGCATGTTAAGGCCATACAACAAAGTCTACTGATATGTTTGAAGGTACAAATTGTGATGTTCGTTATTTAAAAATCACTCAATTTTTTCATTTCAGACCTATGAGCATACAAACAACCAAAGGGGAAATGAGTGCGAACATGTTGGATCTTTGGATGTGGCGTTCAAGCATTTTTACACCCAAAGAAAATTTTGTTTCGTTTAGACCTCATAAAGGTCTTGAAGGAAGTGGTTGTGTTGGTTTTGGAAGAGCGACGTAATTGATGAGGAAAATATTGACCTCATTTTTAATGGAAATCTAAAGAAATCGGCAATGAAGGTGTAAGCAAATTTCTTATATCGCTTAACCTTTAGGAAAGGCAAATCATTACTTTGGTTTTGTTTGCTCTTACGAAAATTATTTATAACAAGGGGGAACTTCGTTCCGCAGGATAGCATTTTTTCGTTGGATTTATGTATTACAAATTAAAGGATTACAATATGAAACAATTAAGTTCTCTTAGTTGTTGGTTTACAAAATGTAAATCTTATTAAAGAGCTCCTTGTAACAACAGATACACTTTGGACAAAATTCGTGATCTTTGGTTTATCGCTGGAAACGACAACTTATTGTGTTACCAAAAATTAATAATTTTACTAAACCAATGCAAAAAATCTTTTTAATCTCTAAAAAAAAAAATATTCGAAACAGACGTATACACAATTTTCACTATATTTTGGAATATCCTCCGACACAGTTGCCACTGAGAATTTCCAAAAACTATGACAAATGGTATATTCTTCATAAAAAGAAACATATTATTAATAAAATAGTGAAAATTATTATTTGGAATATGGTCTATATAGACCAAAAATTTAAAAAGAATGGAATTTAGTCATGCAGTAAAAAAATTAATGCTATTCTTAGGTTCAAAAGGAGGGCCGCAAGACTATTTGGATTTGTGTGTCAGCTTAATGAGAAGCGATACTTCTTTGTCATTTAAATAGATATTGCGAAACTCGGAAATATATCCAGCGCAACTGGGAGGCGTAAAATACGTCGAAAAATATATTTGGTATTTTCTTTATTTTAGTTTCACTTAGATTATTAAGGCTAGTTGTGGTCCCACTAATAGTTATTCCAAAAATAATATTTTTGCCTTCTGACATAGCGTATTTCAATATACATATATACATTTTTTTGTTGGAAATTCATAAAAAATTTTAGCATGTCTGGAAGATATCGATAGGTTTTATAATTTTATTGAATTTAGCAAAATATAAATTTATTTACTCATAGCCTACGAACATTCCAAAGGAAATGTTTCATTTCAATGACCCCGAAAAAAGTGTCTAAAAAAGTAATGAAAAAGTTCATTTGGATCCGGAAGTGGTGTAAAATTAGCGCAGAAGCGATGAATTCAACATGGCCATGTCATAGGACGGATGTCCACCATTTCAACAGTCGTTGAACAGAATTTGCAATACTTCTTAAGGTGATCCCAATGAAGTATTTTGTATGTGAATTTAAAAAATTTGTCATACTTTTTTTTATGGTTTTGAATGCATTCTGACGCCTGTCGGATGCGTTCGGCCTCAAATATTTTCAAAAAATTTTCTAGAACGCATTTAACATTTTCGACAAAACTTACATAATTTGTTGAATTCTATTAATTCTTGCTCTATTTTTAACCTAGTTTAAACAAACCAAGGTAAAATTACCCATTAGATTCTTTCTTTCTTCTCCTACACCTCTTATGGAGAAGTTTTGCGAATTTTTTTGAAAAGAGCTTTGGAGGTTTGCCATTAAATTCATTTCCACAAAAGTAGTAGATTTTTGGCGAATAATTTCCTTAATACGTCTCCATTTATGCTTAACGTATTATAATCTTCACACTCAGTTTTACATACAAAGAAAATTTCATTGAAATTGAGACAATAATTTTTTTCATAGAAATAACACAAAATTTTCATTTAAGCAATGAAAATGTTCATTGACAGTATGACATGTTGAGTTTTTAATTTGGAACCACTATTACTATACTACATTACTATAACGAAAAATTTCATTGTATTTATGATATTTTTACATTTGCTCAATTAAAATGACAAATTTCGTTAATATTACGAGGCATTTTGTACCAGTGTATCAGAGTTTATTTCGATTTCCCGGGAATATTGTAAACACGACTTTTTTGCATTAAAATAGAGCTCCCTAAGATATTTATTTGCAATCCTGCAAATACTGCCACCAAATTTCTTTATAGTCTATCACTAGTTCCCCTTGTTACTCATTCTCTTAAATTAATTTCGAAACCTACTCTCTCATACTCTTAATGGGAAATAGGTAGCTCTCTTTCGAAATCTCCTAAAAGCTTTTGAGACCCCACACAATGGATAGGGGCAGTCAAGCAAAACAAAAAAAAACAATAATTAAATGGTAGAAATAAATGAATAGCTGATGTGCTCAATTATCAATTACAACAACAACTAAAATTCGAATAAAAATTATTATGGTAAACACAATTCCAGAGAGTATGAAATCTCGTACACAAAAAAGAATACAATCGAATCAAAATCATACACTAAATAAAAAATATACCATACGCAAGTATTAGTGGGAATGGCAGAGCATTGGTCTCCGTATCGCCGTCATCATTCTAATAATCGTCGAACGAAAGCCAATATATATAATACCAATAATAACAACAACTAATCCAAAAAACATTTTTTTTCGGTTGCTTAAGCTCCGCCCCATTTGATTGGCGACCCAAACAATCACTATAGGTGAGTAAAAATGGGTAAGTGTTGGTGTTGGGTATATGAGTGAATGTATGTGGCTTGCTTGAATTGAAAAGAAGAGCGCATTGGAGATAACACATATGTGTGAGTAGTGTGTGTAGTATGAGATATTGAACCAAAGGCAATAACAACACCAACAACACGAAACGAAACGACAATGATGATTATGGTCACACAACACAATAAACACACCGGTCGTTGTTGATGGTTAGTAGTAGAATGTTGGGCAATAGTCAAAGGCAAGAGGAAGTAGGAAACAACGGAAAAAAGTATTCAAGCGATTGTTGTTGTTGTTGGCGTGCTAGAGATGTGGGGATACAGAGCTCAGTGACGATAATCAAGCATCACAACACATATGCCGAAGTCAGTTGGGGAGAAATAGGTTTGAAGGTGTTTGTCTCATGTTTGATTAGTTCGTTGAGGTTTTCTTTTTTATTTCTATATTGCTTTTGCTTTGCGAATGTGTGGAATACTTATCGTCATAACAATCATAGTTTTGCGATGATGATAATGATGTCCGTTGCCGTGTGTGTTTTGCAAAATGGAGGTTTGACAAAATCTAAAGAGATTGTGGAACTAAGATAGGTAGGAGCTCAAACTATATGGTATGGTAGGAATCAAAGTGTCGCATAGGGTTTACTTAGATTTTAAATCATTGACATTATTAGTGAGTGTTGTTGTAGAGGTATCAAGCTAATCTATACTGGTAGGAAAAATGTCTTTATATTAACGAAAATTGTCATTAAAATTTAACCAACAAGGAAACAAATTCATAAATATATGTCTTAATGTAATAATTTCGTTACGAACATTTTCATAGGCTTAAGGTCATTGCAAATTTATTTATTATTATTATTTTTATTTTTTTGTGTAAAAAGTTTATACAAAAAATACATCTTTTGCTATCACAATTTGTTGTTAGCAGCCATTAAATGATTGCTTTAAAAAACTGGGTTTCTTTTCAACATATACATTTCCTTCATCTGTATCGTTCTTCATTGTTTTCCGATTGCCTAGTGGTTCATCGCAATTTGTGTTTTGTACTGTCAAGTGTAAACATTCTCAAATACATTATTACTGAAGGGCTTATGAGCACGCTTGGCTACCTATGATAAATATGGGTATTACCAATAGAAAGGTGCAAAAAGAATGAATGAACAACAATAAGGCAAGAAAGACTTTAACATACTTCAGAGGGAAATAACCAACCAACTCGGTCATTTTAATGTATGTATGTACATATGTGCTCAGTTTCTCTAGATAATTATTATGTGTATGTGTGGATTAATAATGAGTTATTAGTTCATATATTATGAATACTTCATATATACATATGTGATATGAGCATTTACCTTTTAATACAGTTCTCACTCACATGCACTATGCCACCAACATGGTTTCACCACAAGCTTCTAACCGTATTCTATTTGAACGACATTCATTGTCGTTTTAATTGTGAGAGAACGACATCCGTAGACCTCAAACTATCATCGTCTTATTAATCGCTCTGATATTGTTATAGTGGTATTTGCACCACTTCGTCTTTCAGACGTTACGCATTTCAACAGATCTAGAGTTGGGGCGGAAAGAGAGATTGCTTTGTGAAATGCCAAGGTGTGTCGTTGGGACTGGGTGGGGTTGTATGGTGGATGGATAAAGGAACAAAAACAAAAAAACTTTATTTCGTCTTGGACGTTAGTTGGAAAAGCAAAGCATGTATAGAAAAAAATATCACCAATATCTTTAAAGATCTCAATAAAAAATTTACCAAATAGCTTTAATCAATTAAATTTTAAATTTGATCAATTTATTTTTCCTTTGACTTCGTTGAAATAATTGTTTGCGCGACTATCCCAGTTCAATTACTAATCAATTGCATTAACCCTCTAATGCCCCAATTTTTTGCCAGCTGATTTAATATTCAATTTCAACGACGCAAAAGCAAGAAAACTAAACAAGAAAAAATGTATACGGTAAAATTCAATATATGCTGCAAAGCCTCTTGAATACTTTGAACTAAGTTTTCTCTATATTTTATCAATTTTTGTTCTCTTAAGGTGTGTTTTACTACAAGCTTCCTATTTAATGCAGCTCGCCTAAAGGCGGGATTGGGCATTAGAGGGTTAATTGATGATATCATTGAAGCTAAAAACTATTTTTAATATTTTTTGTGGACGTGATTTTCAAAAATATTTTTTCCAATTGTTTTGGATCCGGAAGTAGTGCAAAATGGGATCCGCAGCAAGGAATTTATAGAAAAATCTTTAAAAAATTAAACTTTTTTGGTTTCTACCTTTAGGTAAAGACGTTTCAAATAATAGTACCCAAAAGTATTATGTAAAGATTTTGACTTTCCCATAAAGTTTTTGGTATTGATTCCGAGCCCAAGATTCGGCTTCTTTAAAATAAAGATAAATTTTAGCTACCTATCTGGTTTATCTTTAATAAAAAGATTCAATATATCATTGAATTTAAAGACGATTTCTTCAACTTAAAAATGTTTTTCTTTACTTTGAGGAAATATTGACTTACTTCAAAGACCTCCAACTTTAACAGGCGGACGCAAAATTCCAATATTTGTGTCCTAAATCTAATGAAAAAAACTCCCGAAACAAAGATTATAAACATTCTTTCAATTTAAATGTAATTGTTTTAAAGAAATTTGTCCTTAATATTTTGTAAAAACTATTTTTAATATTTGGTACAAATATATTTTTTTTAAACTCAATAAACATTTTAAAATTCTAATAATTTTCAAAATCTTCTCAAAAGAACTTCCAATTGTCAGCTCTCTTCTTCATTCTATGTGTTTTCTATTTATTTAAACAAATACGGAACCTTAAATAAATTTATTTAAAAATAAAAAAATAATAAATTTGCGTGTCATATAATTTAGGTAACATAATCTTCCATATTAGGTCAATATTTTTTGTAGTGTAGTATATATATTATGGCAAAGTCAGCCACGAACTTCAAATTTGTTTTGGAAATTTCTTTTATTTTATTTGTCTTTAGATTATTTTTATAAGGAATTAAAAAAATATATATTTTAAAAACTTCGTAAAACAAAGGATCTTTTCCAATTTCTCTTTTTATTTTTATCAATATTTTTTATTTTTTATATTCTTAATTATCTAATTCTTACAATTTTAAAAAACTTTTCCGCTCCGACCGGGGGTTGAACCTGGGTTTGTTGGCACCATAACAAAACGCCATAGCACACCCAGTCACAAACTCCATTGAACACGAAGCGTCGAAACGTCAATTCAAATGTTTGTGGTATGATCGTAATATGACCCAAAGGCATAACATTCTAACTACTTCACGAGATGTCTTTATTAGTATGACTGAAAGTATAAAGAACAAGGTTCAAATATCACCAGCGGCATTTTTTATACCCATCACTATAGAATGGTGACGGGGGTATAATAAGTTTGTCATTCCGTTTGTAACACATCGAAATATCGATTTCCCACTATATAAAGTATATATATTCTTGATCAGGGAGAAATTCTAAGACGATATAACGATGTCCGTCTTTCCGTCTGTCTGTCTGTTGTAATCACGCTACAGTCTTCAATAATGAAGCAATCGTGCTGAAATTTTGCACAAACTCGTCTTTTGTCTGCAGGCAGGTCAAGTTCGAAGATGGGCTATATCGGTCCAGGTTTTGATATAGCCCCCATATAAACCGACCTCCCGATTTGGGGTCTTGGGCTTATAGAAATCGAAGTTTTTATCCAATTTGCCTGAAATTTGAAATCTAGAGGTATTTTATGACCATAAAGAGGTGTGCCAAAAATGGTGAGTATCGGTCCATGTTTTGGTATAGCCCCCATATAGACCGATCTCCCGATTTTACTTTTTGGGCTTATAGAAACCGCAGTTTTTATTCAATTTACCTGAAATTGGAAATCTAGAGGTATTGTAGGACCACAAATACGTGTGCCAAAAACTGTGAGTGTTGGTCCATATTTTGGTATAGCCCCCATATAGACCGATCTCCCGATTTTACTTCTTGGGCTTATAGAAACCGCAGGTTTTATTAAATTTACCTGAAATTGGAAATCTAGAGGTATTGTAGGACCACAAATACGTGTGCCAAAAATTGTGAGTATCGTTCCATGATTTGGTATGGTCCCCATATAGACCGATCTTCCGATTTTACTTCTTGGGCTTATAGAAATCGAAGTTTTTATCCAATTTGCCTGAAATTTGAAATCTAGAGGTATTTTCGGGTCATAAAGAGGTGTGCCAAAAATGGTGAGTATCGGTCCATGTTTTGGTATAGCCCCCATATAGACCGATCTCCCGATTTTACTTCTTGGGCTTATAGAAACCGCAGGTTTTATTAAATTTACCTGAAATTGGAAATCTAGAGGTATTGTAGGACCACAAATACGTGTGCCAAAAATTGTGAGTATCGGTCCATGTTTTGGTATAGCCCCCATATAGACCGATCTCCCGATTTTACTTCTTGGGCTTATAGAAACCGCAGTTTTTATCCAATTTGTCTGAAATTGGAAATCTAGAGGTAGTTTAGGACTATAAAGAGGTGTGCCGAAAATGATGAGTATCGGTCCATATTTTGATATAGACCCCATATAGACCGATTACTCGATTTTACTTCTTGGGCTTCTAGAATCCGAAGATTTTATCCTATTTGCCTGAAATTGGAAATCTAGAGGTATTTTCGGGTCATAAAGAGGTTTGCCGAAAACGGCGAGTATCGGTCCATATTTTAGTATAGCCCCCATAAGAACGATCTCCCGATTTAACTCCTTGGGTTTCTAGAAACCGTAGATTTTATCTGATTTGCCTGAAATTGTACATATTCCGGTATTTTAGGCACACAAAAACGTGTATCGGATTAAGTTTTTGTCGGTCCATTTGGTAATGCCTCCATATAGACCGACTTCACTTCTTGAGGGTGTAGAAGGCGCACTGATCATGAAAATTGCTTGAAACTCAATGTAAAATTTCCAGATTTTACTTCTACAGATTTAAGATTTCAAATCAAGACGTTATTTTATAATTTTCTTGCACACTTACAAGAGATGTTAATGATTCCTCTAAAACTCAAACAAAAAATGGTTCTTATAAATCCAGAATCTGATATAGTCCTCATAGGTGAAATCTTTAAATTTATCTTCGGGAAGTGTCCTCAAGTCCTCAAGCCCTCCTGAAATTTCAAAGGAAACCCTAATATTTGGTTCATGGTGGTGGGTATTTAAGATTCGGCCCGGCCGAACTTAGTGCTGTATATATTTGTTTTATCATATATTTTTATAGAAATATATTTTTTCTATTTAAATTCAATAAAAAATTTAAAATTCTAATAATTTACCATTTCCAATTGTCAACTCTCTTCTTCAATTTATGTGTCTTCTATTTATTTAAACAAATACGGAATCTTAAATAAATTAAATAAATTTATTTAAAAATAATAAATTCGGGTTTGTTTTTATTTCTTTGGAAATCTGTTTCTTTATTTAATTATTAAAGCCATAGATCTAAAGGAATGTCATCAAATCAAGTAAAATTTCCCATCTTTCTGAAATAATGCAACTTGAATGCTTCTTGTCATCGATTAATCACCACTTACCTTTCATTTAACAACAATCATTACTCAATTACAAAACAATAGAGAGCCACTTAAATTGTGATTTCCCTTTTATCCCTTTGTATATCTCAATACATTTGGCTGTCGAACAATAGAAATACAATATTTTTGCAATAAAATCGCAAAAGGACATCATCATCATCAACAACAAAACAAAAGGCAAAATCCATTTATGAATTCATACAAAACCCTGATTGATTTCATTTCGATCCTTACAAGCTAAAACCTAGAGTGTGATAGAGAGTGAAAAGTTCCAATAAGCCTTTAGGGAATTGAGGTGGGATATTCGCGCAACCCTTTCTCTTTGTTTCCGAGGCAAACAAATTGTTAATCCTTTTTTTCGCACACTACTCTGGCTATTACGATGGCCTTTAACCTTTGTTTTCCTCTACACCATAGAGGGTTTATTGTTTTCTTTTGTCTGGCGGAGAGAATCATCCAAAATCTATAGGGTATCAATTACCACTGAAACTTTAGGAAAATCCTGGTTAGGAGTTGAAGTGTAATTATCGTCTCAAACAATGGGAAAATGGCAAACAAACAACCAAAACAAGGGAAAGTGGTTATGACAGTGGCATTGTAGTGGTTGCAAAAAAACAATCGCACTCCTAATGTCAGGACAATCAGATGAGGCAAAAGGGATTTGCAATTGCTTTTGGTTTGTTTTTGAAATTCAGAAATTTGCCACTTTCCCTTTATTAGGGTGTGTGTGTGTGTTTGTTCTATGCTAAGGAAGACCTGAACATCTCTCCTTCCTTATATTCACCATCGAACCTTTGTTTGTTTTTGTTGTTGTTGTAGGATTTTCGCAAACGTTTAATATTTTCCGGTTCCGTTTCGGCGATAAGTGTGCGTGTGAATTGTTTGCTTTTTGTTACAACAGCCCATTGTTTGTTGTAATTTCAGTTGTAAAGCACTCCGCTAAGTACGTAGACTTTGCAACAATTTTGTGTTGCCCAACAAACATTGACTTCCAACACACCAGTATTCCTGACAGGCTATAACAAGGCGGCCAGCAATCCTTTTTATTTTTTTTTTTGCCTTGTCCTCATGGTGGCAGCAACCAAATTTTCAAATTCAATGGTTTCCTGTGCGTTTGTTGCAAGTGCAATGGCAGCAAAAACCTTATGCAGTATGAACTATAAGAATGGGATTTTGAAATAGGCATGTCAGAAGGGTTGTGGAAAGTCACAGTTCGTCGGGGGAAAAATATGCATTTCTGTACCCAAGTTAACGATTCTTACTGGGAATATTAAGTGGCCGATTAATATGGATCCTACGGATATTTTTGCATATACACACATGGTCACCACCCAAAAATAACATTTTGCTCTTAAAACATGTTTGAGGTGATCATATTCCTTCTCTGGGTGCGTAGAAAGCTAAACCTACAGATTGTTACGGAGATAATCTTATATATGTGGGACGTATCATAGTTTATATTCATGATACCTACACTGAAAAAAATATTGTCGTGAGGTCAAAGATTTCGTGTCTTTAGAATACGAATGCAAATTTTGCTTAGCATAGAAGACGCATTTATCTCATATAAAGTTTTTTTCCTTGTCCAAAAGTCGATAAACTTTTCAATGAAGTCGTATTTTCCTTATAATTAATTGATTTGACTTAAAAAAGGGTATCATAATATGAAAGAAAAAATTTTGGGCTAAGGTCAACTTGACTTTAATAATTCAGAAAACTTCTTTAAAATTAATGAAATTGTCTTTAAATTTGTTGTCTTTTTGCATCTTGATTACAAAGCAAAAAATCGTTCAAATATAGGTCATGTTTTTCAACACATTATTTTAAAGACGTTTTTTACTTGAAACATAGCATAATTTCTACTGGAAGTCGAGTCTGAGTTTAGAAAATAAAGTTATCGTTAAATCGTTTTTAAAGGACTTTGATAGCATATGAAGAAAAAAAGCTGAAAACCCGAAAAATTAAATTTTGCTTCTTAGAAGCAAGTACACAAAACCCAAACTTAAAAGAGAATTGTGTCTTAAAAGTATCCTTACTTGTATTATCCGCTTCTTTGGCTCGGAATCAATACCAAAATTGTTAAAGTAAAGACAAAATATTTGGAACCGGGCATGCTTTTTTTTCAGTGTACAATAATAAGAAAAGTCCTGCAATATATTGACAAAATAATAGACGGACACAGCTAGATCGTGTCAACATCACCAAATATATATCATTATCGGATAAATATAACGATCTGTTTCAAATTGAACAAGAAAAATATTTTCGATTTTCTCTGCCATTGTTCTACTTCAGATTTTCCTTTAATGGCATCTCTATTCTTTAAACTGTTTTTCCATATCTTCAGTCGGGCGGACGGACACCATTGGAGAAAGTCCAAACTACAACCACCAAGGCTATATCTTTATGGGATTTAAAAAGAATATTACGATCGGTTAAGAAAGAAATAATCCCGTTATTATGAAATTTTCCTACCACTGTTTCACTCCAGAGTTTCCCTTTATGGCATCCCTATTCCTTAATCAGTTCGCCCATTTTTACCACAACTAACTGTACATTCAATCTCCTATATTTTCTTATGGGGAAGAGTGGTGTTGAGTTGTGATATTTAACTATTACCCATGCTTGTTGCATTTGGTTACTCTCTTTCTTAGGTCCTTTGTGAGAATAGGGGGTGGGGTGTGAGAGTTGATTTGCCCCGCATTGTTGAGTCGTTCAAGTGGTTGCAGTTTATTTGCTTGTTGCATTGTTCTACTTTTGGCAGAGTTTTCTATAATTGTTGTTGTTGTTTTAAGTGGATTTACCAAGAGAAATTAAATGTTGCCGTTTAGTATGGTGATATTCTAAATGAATCAAAGCGACCATAACACAAGTGTAAGCTGATATATAATGGATAACTGCGGCATCTCTCATGGTGAAATATATATAGAGAAAAATCTGTTTTTATCACACGAAAAAAATAAATTCAGGAACTCTCTCTCTCTCTCTTTTGCTCCCTGAAATTTTAAGGTAAATCTTTTCAGCTCTCCTCATTACAACATCAAAAATTAATGTATCCTACTTTTACATCAGGAACTCCCCATATATTCTAGTGAAAATTAATATAGTTTCCATAGCTATAGGCTTGACGGAATATCAGTTCTTGAGATTTTCTTCAAACTTGGCGAGAACCAACGCTCATATTTCATTTGAAGATTTAGAATCGATATAGATGACTTGGTTCTCCACAGTTATCACTATAATCTGCATCTACAAAAACGATTTTCTCCAAATTTGACGGTAGGTTTTCTAATTTTTTATGCTCATCATGCTATATTAGGAACACATCTCATTATGGCTACTACACTCCACATGACATTTATTATAAGGTAAATAGAATAAACGCTCTATCTTATCTCAAAAAATGTCATTTTATTTTGTTGTCACCATGCTCATCGTTATTTCGTATGCCAATGTTAGAATCCAAGATGAAAAACAAATTCCAAACAATAGAAATGAGAACGAATATTTAAACAACAACAAAAAGAAACTTACTGAGTAAATAGTGGCAGTAAACAGAACATTGTTGAAATACCTGACTGAGGTACGTGTTGCACTTGTCATTATGTAACTGGACTAAATTTGGAAATGAGATGAGCATGGTGTTAGCTACTGCGTACTGAGCTAACTCAGTACGACGATAATGAGGCCAATGGTGATGTTAAGAATGACAACATCTAATAGAGCAGCATCACAACCCTTCTTAACCCTTTTTGATACCGACGCGGGTACTTGTCATCATCCTTTTTTATCATGCTGAGTTATTTAGTTGTAGTTGGTATTGCTTGTTTGCGTCACCATTTTGCATTGCCTTAGTGGTGTTGTTGTTTTTTAGCACATTCCAATTTTAGATGATAGATATTTCTCCCCGTTAGTGATGTTCTATCTTAGATGGTAAGATATGATAAGATAAACTACCTTCAGTCTGGCATAAGAAGAGGTCACAGTAGGGGTTACCATTAAATTTGATGTGACAACATGCAAATGAATCAGTACCAGGGAAATTCTACCATTACCAAATTTGTCCATACAACTTTTTCATACTAATGGAGAAGAAGCCAACAATAACAAATCAAAAATATATTCACCAACATTTTTTTTTTAATTATCCTAAGTTTTTTTTTTTAAATTAAAAAATTCACAAAAAAATTTCCCATATAAATTGACCCAGACAATTTTTTTAATAAAAAAGTTTTATAGAAAATTGTAAAAAAAAATTAACATATTTTAATTAGGGAACATTAACACAGGCGATTTAGAAATAGAGCAAATATCTCAGGCTATTTTTTTTGTAGAATTTCACCTATACAATATTTTATAAAAAAATTGTTCCAGAGTAATTTGTTATATAAAGTTTGTCGCAGACAATTTTTTATAGAAATTTTGTTCCGTCAGACACAATTTTTTTATTGAACATTAACCCTGATAAGTTGGTTATAGAGAAAAATGTCCCATATTATTTTTTTACAGAATTCGTCCCGGCTAAAATTTGTAATTTTTTATATCAAATTTATCAGAAACTATCATTTATAAAAAATGTTTCCAGAAAAAGTTTTCGTTTGTTTGTGTAAAAATATTCCCAAACTCAATTTTTTACAGAAAATTATGGACAAACTTGTCTCAAATCAATTTGTATAGAAAATGTGTTCAAGACTAAATTCTATATCAAACTTATCTTAAAAAATGAACAAATATTTTGAACATTACATCCTCTTTCACATTTTGGGTTGGGTACATCTCATTGCCCATCGTTCTGCTTTAAGTTCGTTTGATTTTTAAGCGTGCTAATAAAGTTTTCCTTGGGTGAAAATTGCTTTGAAGAAAGTAAAAAGAAAACATTTAATGAAATTTAAAAAAAAAAAAATATATATTTAAAGAAACCGCTGCCAAGAAGAATTTTGATAAGGAAACGTTTTCGTAGAAAAGTCGATAATAAAACTTATATTTCGTTCAAGACGGAGCTTTTATAAAAAAATTATAATTCAAGTTTATATAGGTCGAAATAAAAAAATATATTTAAAGAAATCTTCCAAGAAGCATTTTATTAAGAAAGTTTCCCAAACCATTTTTGTAGAAAATTAGTCATAAAAATTATTTTTCGCATTATAAAAAATTCCCAATACAAATTTATATAAAATTTGTATAGGAAAAACGTCGCAGAGAATTAAAACAAAAAAATAATAAAAAAGTCTCGCAATTGTAGGAAATTAATATATTAAAAATTTTATTTCGTTGAAAGCATTTTTTTTTGTGAAAAATTTTTCTAGTAAAATTTTTATAGATTATTTTGTAGAAATTTAGTCCTTAAAAATTATATTTAAAGAAACCGCTGCCAAGAAGAATTTTGATAAGGAAACGTTTTCGTAGAAAATTCGATAATAAAACTTATATTTCGTTCAAGACGGAGCTTTTATAGAAAAAAATCTAATACAAGTTTATATAGGTCGAAGAATATAAAAAATATTTAAAGAAATCTTCCAAGAAGCATTTTATTAAAAAAGTTTCCCAAACCATTTTTATAGAAAATTAGTCATAAAAAATATTTTTCGCATTATAAAAAATTCCCAATACAAATTTATATAAAATTTGTATAGGAAAAGCGTCGCAGGGAATTAAAACAAAAATAAAAAAATAAATGTCTCACAATTGTAGGAAATTAATATATTAAAAATTTTATTTCGTTGAAAGCAATTTTTTTGTGAAAAAATTTCCTAGTAAAATTTTTATAGATTATTTTGTAGAAAATTAGTCCTTACAAATTATATTTCGTCCATGGCAAATTTATATAGAATGAAACCAAAACTTTTTAAATAAATTTTTGTATAGGAAAAGCGTCGCAGGGAATTAAAACAAAAAAAAAATAAATAAAAAAATGTCTCGCAATTGTAGGAAATTAATATATTAAAAATTTTATTTTGTTGAAAGCAATTTTTTTGTGAAAAATTTTCCTAGTAAAATTTTTATAGATTATTTTATAGAAATTTAGTCCTTAAAAATTATATTTCGTCCATGGCAAATTTATATAGAATGAAACCAAAACCTTTTAAATAAATTTTTACCAAGAAGCATTTTGATAAAAAAATTGCCAATACATTTTGAGAAAATAAGACCACAAAAAAATATTTCGTTCAATGCGAAAATTTTGGCTATTTATATATATTTTTTGTCAAATCAGTTTTTAGTACAAATGGTTTTTCAACCAAAGCGATGTTTTTATATAATATTTCCAAAAAAAAGAATTATACAAAAGGAAGGAAGGTTAGGATAGGTTAGGTTAGGTGGCTGCCCGATGTATCAGGCTCACTTAGACTATTCAGTCCGTTGTGATACCACATTGGTGAACTTCTCTCTTATCACTGAGTGCTGCACGATTCCATGTTAAGCTCAATGACAAGGGACCTCCTTTTTATAGCCGAGTCCGAACGGCGTTACACATTGCCGTGAAACCACTTAGAGAAGCTTTGAAACCCTCAGAAATGTCACCAGCATTACTGAGGTGGGATAATCCACCGCTGAAAAACTTTTTTGGTGTTCGGTGGAAGCAGGAATCGAACCCACGACCTTGTGTATGCAAGGCGGGCATGCTAACCATTGCACCACGGTGGCTCCCTTTTGTATAGGAAATACGCCGAAGAAAATAAAACTAAAATATCTAAAGATTTTTTTTGTAGAAAATTAGTCCATAAATATTTCATTTCATCCACACTGAAAAAATATTGTCGTGAGGTCAAAGATTTCCTGTCTTTAAAATACGAATGCAAATTTTGCTTAGCATAGAAGACGCATTTCTCTAATATAAAGTTTTTTTCTTTGTCCAAAAGTCGATAAACTTTTCAATGAAGTCATAATGTCCTTATAATTAAGTGATTTGACTTAAAAATGGGTATCATAACATGAAAGAAGAAATGTTTGGGCTAAGGTTAACTTGACTTTAATAATTCAGAAAAATTCTTTAAATTTAATGAATTTGTCTTTAAATTTGTTGCCTTTTTGCGAAAAATCGTTCAAATTTAGGACATGTTTTTCAAAACTTTATTTTAAAAATGTTTTTTACTTGAAACATAGCATAATTTCTACTGGATGTCGAGTTTTAATTTGGAAAATAAAGTTGTCCTTAACTCGTTTTTAATTTTTCGCTTTCTCAGCTTATTTTCTTCATATGCTATCAAATATGAAGAAAATAAGCTGAGAAAGCGAAAAATTAAAATTTGCTTCCTAGAAGCAAGTACACAAAACCCAAATTTAAAAGAGAATTGTGTCTTAAAAGTATCCTTACTTGTATTCTCCGCTTCTTTGGCTCGGAATCAATACCAAAATTGTTAAAGTAAAGACAAAATCTTTGGAACCGGGCATGCTTTTTTTTAGTGCAGTGCGATCTTTTTGTGAAAAATATGCCGAGTAAAATTTTGTATAATTTTTTTCTATATTTTGAATTTTTATAGAAAAGTAGTCCATAAAAATTTTTATTTCGTTCAAGGTGATGTTTATGCAAAAAATTTGACCGGTAGATTTTTTATAATTTTTTCCTAAATATTTTAATAAAAAATCATCGCTCATCATGCCTTAGAAATACTAAAGAAAAATCAAATACCCAACGGCTCTATAAAATACTTCTTTCTTCCATGTATAAAAATAAACCTTTCTTGTTCAAACATCTGTAAAGCTGCTCTATTAGTCTTAGGAATTAAAATGTGTTTCTTTCCATTCCAGATTACTGATTTCAATCATAAATCATTGAAATGTCCTTAGGACTTTCTCGAGTATAACCCTTTCCAAGGACAAGTTTGTCATTTTGTGATACATGCAATTTTTATAGATTTATATCATTGAAATGCATGCAATTGTAATTAATTTTCATAATTTCAATTCAATGTTTAAAGAAACGACAGGACCATAACGATTCAAAGCAAATAATAGCACCTTGACAAGCAGCAAACACCTTTAGCTTGATAATGCTGCGCGCAAGCGCAAAGTCCTTCATCCTTCATCGAAGACAACCCTTTGCAATGCAAAGAAAATTTCCCTACCAAGAACGAAAAACACACCCTTGACCGTGCTCAAGAAGAAACAATTATTTTTTTTAGATTAACGAAACTAAAGGTAAAGAAGGGTGCAAGGCATTTAGTTGGTGGTGTGCATGTGCGTGTAAAACAGGACTCGTTTGCATATGAAAGTGTCCTGCCAGAAGACTGTTTGTTTCTTCTTCGATATGTAAACGTCTTTCGATTTCTTTTGCACTACAATCATTTGCTTGCTATCGACTGGCTTATTTCCTATTCTTTGGAGCGCGGACCAACCTACCATCGCCCTGTGTAAGAAGACTCTTTGGTGCAGGGCAACCAACACCTTTACTGGGTGGTTTTCGTTCAAAAATTATAATAATTATCAAACTTTCAATACCTTATTTGCTGAAGGTTACCGAACGATGGAGTGGAAACAAGAAAAACGGAAACGGGTCCTGGTTTACGTGGCAAGGACATCTGCTTATTAAGTTTCGATTTCATTATATGCCCATGCACATACCTATGCTTTACTGGTTCAGAACTCAGAAGAAAACTAATGGTTTAATTACTTTGGATGATGCATTAAGAAGTGGTGGTTTTCTTAAGGCATTTTTGTGTAGTTTTTTTTTTTTTTCGTAAAATAAGCGAATAAGAAATACAGTTGCCTAATTTATGCAAAAGTTTGTGATAAGGAAACAAATTTCAGATTTTTTTTAAAAGAAAAAGGCAATTATGCATATATCCCAGAGAAAGAAAAAAATATGGTTTTAGATCAATGTATTAATTCACCCAGATAGGAGCTATTTTGAATAGACCAGTGAGACCCACACAAAAAAAAAGTCACCAAAATTGTCATAATTCAATTTCTAATTGAATTTTAAAAAATTTCAATTAAAAATCCAATTTCGGCTGAACACCAAAAAGTTTTTCAGCCTCCCAGTAGTGCTGGTGGCATTTCAGAAAATGCACCTGATGAGACGTCTACACCTAGAGAAGGAATAGGATCAGCCAAAACTAGTACATGTTTCCCGAGAAATAATAACATTATGCTCTTCAACCAGGTTTTGGGTGATCATATCCCTGCTCTGCGTGTATGATCTTCCCTTCATTGCCTTTGATAAGGTACACACAAACAATTTTTTCTCTGATTCAATCACCAAATTAATTGATCCAATTAATTTTTTAATTGAAATGTCTTCAATCACGAAAATGATAGTATCAATCACAGTTTTAATTGGGCATAGAAAAAATTCTTGATTAAAAAATTAATTGATTTTTTCAGCAAAATTCAATTAATTTTTTAATTGATTCAATTAAAAATTTAATTGATGTTGATTGCAAAACGCAATTAATTTATTAATTAAAAAGGTAACTATTTTTAATTACTTAGTTAGATTGGCTTAGAGTTTTTATTTGGATTAACAAATGATTGTTTGAAATACATTTTTAATTAAAAAAGTAAAAAAAATCAGCACTTTTTTTAACTGAATTAGTCTTCCGAATTTGATTAAAAAGTTAATTGTATCAATTAATTTTTTAATTAAACATTTTAAAAATTTCAATCATTGACTTAATTAACTTAATGTTTCTATCATGATTAAAAAGTTAATTGTATCAATTAATTTATTAATTGAACAAATTTTCAACTTCAATTAACTTTTTAATTGGAAATATTTTGGTTATATTTTTTTCTGTGTATGCACAGAAAAAAAATTTCCCGAACATTTTCCCAATTAAAATTTTAATTGAGTTTTAAAAAATATTCAATTAAAAATTTAATTGATTCAACAAATTTTTTAATTGAAACAAAAATCAATCACAAAAATTAATAGTATCAATTAATTTTTTAATTGGATCAATTAATTTTTTAATTGGCCTTCAATTAATTTTTTAATTGATACTATCATTTCTGTGATTGAAGACATTTCAATTAAAAAATTAATTGGATCAATTAATTTCGTGATTGAACCAGAAAAAAATTTTTTTGTGTGTGAGAAAAACCCCGATTTTTTAATATCTGAACACTAACAAACATTTATCCAGTAGTCAGGGCCGTTGAACTTTTCTCTGATTAGCTCTTTCTTTATCCTCTGAAATTTTATCATTGAAAAAATCATGTATGGTAACCAAAATCATTCGCTGATGGTAAAACATTACATGCACGCTTGGCGTAGTGTTAGAGGTAATAACACAACGGGTATTGGTAAGCTCAACTACTTACCCAGTGTTTGCTGATTCAATAACACTCAATCGAAATAGGATGGAAAATCAGTAGAAAGTCATGTGGTTGAGTGAAAATTACACTTCACTTTTCACTTTGATCTTAGCCATAAGACCGAGAAGCGATGAAAATTAATTTATCTAATTAATTTTATAATTGAATAAAGAAAAATATTTCGAGCATAGAAACCTCTCCTATACCAAAGAATCAGAATTAAAAACAAAAATAAATCGGTCGCCTACTTATTAATTTAGCCCTATATTATTTCCCTTACTAACTTAATTTTCTATCACTGTCATCATTGCAGTTTATTGTCCCCATATGGCCATCCTATAATTTTACATTAGAAAACGTGGGAATTTTTCCATCATCTCATTTCCCCCTTTGAGAGTATACCACCATCATCACTCAGGCATATTGAAATGGTCAGTCAATTCTCAAAAGAAATCATTATTTGTAGATTATGGGGTCATACATACTAATCAAAAAAATGAAAAAAAAAATCTCTAATGTAATTTCAAAGTAATTGTTTAAGTGTCCGTCCGTCTGACCATGTGGAAAATATAAAAAACGCCCTAAGACACGCCATATTTTGCTTCAAGTGGAACTTACCGAAAATAAGGAGTTATTGTTATTTCACTGGTTAAGATTGAAAACTAGGTCGTGCAAAATGGCCCCTTACCCTCTTAAAGAAATCTCTTGGTAAGAAGTGAAGGAAAAAATTGTCATATGATTATGAACATACATTTCAATCATTAAATCACAAGAAACCTACATCTTAACATTCTGTAGCTCTGCATAAAATCACTATGGGGAATCGAGTTGGACCCTGCCATAAAGCCATGTACATGTGATAGTTATGAATACTGCGTGTTATTACTGCATGCCGTTGTGTCCCAAAAATTAATGGTTAAATTTGAAATTTTCCAATTCCATAAAATACATGAGAAAATCACGCATTTGTTACAAATGCCTGGCTAATGATGATGGGAACTTAACCGAAGATACAAGTCATTGAATGGATTGTTCGTTAAGTTAGGCGCGTTTGATTTGTTTTCTAATCAAAACCAATGTTAGTATGCACAGTGGGTTGTGCAAAATAAAATGTTAATAAAATTTAATTAAAATAAAATGTATATTAAACCTAAAATAAAAGTTAAATTTTAAGTTAAGATTAAGATTAAAATTAAAACTAAAATTAAGATTAACATTAAAATTAAAGTTGAAATTAAAACAAAAATGTAAAACTAATACTTAAATTATAATTAAAAATAAAATGAATTAAAATTTAAATTAAATTTAAATTAAAAAATTAAAAATAAAACAAAATAAATTAAAATTTAAATAAAAAATTAAAATTTAAAATTAAAGAAAATGATTTAAATTTAAATTTAAATTGAAACTTTTTGTGCGAAATTTAATTACTATTAATATAAAAATTAAAATAATAAAATATAAAATTATTATTAATATTACAACTAAACTTAAATCAAAATTAAAATAAAAATTTATTTAAATTAATTAGAGTTAAATTAAATTAAAATTAAATTTGAAATATAAATTGAATTAGCTTATGGATATTTTAATTTTTTCACACTAAAAAAATATTGTCGTGAGGCCAAAGATTTCATGTCCTTAAAATGCGAATGCAAATTTTGCTTGGCATGGAAGACGCATTTCTCTAATATAACGTGTTTCCTTGTTCAAAAGTCGATAAACTTTTCAATGAAGTCGTATTGTCCTTATAATTAAGTGATTTGACTTAAAAATGGGTATCATGACGTGAAAGAAATTTTTTTTGCGGTAAGGATAACTTGACTTTAATAATTCAGAAAAATTCTTTAAAATTAATGAAGTTGTCTTTAAATTACAATTTAATTAATTTAACTAAAATCTGGTTTTGTTGTCATAGTAACCACTGTTCACCAGCTAATTGCATTCACTTCATTTACTGTGAGTTTGAAATCCATAGTTTCAGTTATTGTGCGAATGACAATGTCACATTATACGACAGGTGAACTACTACCAAAAGGGAAAAAAGTGCGTTTTTCCATTGTTTTAGACGTAGCTGCTGATCTGGAAATTATTTAACAGAGTGGAGTTGTGTTTTTTTTTCTCTTTTTGTATCATTCAATTGTTATTTTCGTATTAATTTTCTTTAAAGAATTTTCTTGAGGTTTTATTATTCTTACATTCTAAGACATTGGTTTGCCTTGGATTTGGGTGGTGGCGGTGATACTACTTTGTTTGGTATTTCTGGTGTTCTTGGTTCTGGTCTATTAATTATAGTAAACTGAAGTTCTTTGGCATAGTCTTTGCCGTTGATGGTAGTGCTACTATTATTTTTATTTTAGTGTCTTTAGTGTTTACATGTCTTTCTTGGTTTAATATTTTTTATGGGATTTTTTTCTATCGTATCTTTTGGAAAAAATCTATGGTTTTCCTTCTACTTCTTACAGACATGTCTTAGTAGTTTATGGCATTTGTTTCAACTAATAATTAACAATTTAAAGCTTAAATTGCCTCCACCAGGTTCTCTCGTTTTTTTTTTTATGTGAATACAGGTGGATTACTGCTCGCCAAGCTTCATATTTTTCGTGGTAATATTTATTACGAAATATTTACGTCATGGGAATTTATTTCATTATTTTCGGTTTTATGAGTTCAATTGTTCAATTCATAATTTGGTACTTGTTCGAAAAGGAAAAAAACACAGCAAAAGATTTTAACTTAAGGCTGCTATTTTGATTGTTTATTCCGTTGTTTAGGCCACAAATTTAAATCTGCGTTTTTCTTATGTATGGAGGTTTTTACCCACGGAATGTCTTAAATTATATATTTGTCAATTGTATGAAGACCTATAATTTTATATGTTTTTTTATATTAAATGTAAACTAAACTTTGAAAATTAATCAAAAAAATTTGTGAATTTTTTTTGAAAAAAAAACAAACTAAGGGTCCATTCACCTCTTTAAGACATTTTTAGTAAGAATAAATACATATCGGATTCATAAAGAGTTACCCGAATTATTTTTTCGTCGTTTCATGACAGTCAATGTAATACGGATCCAGTGTAACAATGGATCGGTTGAAACAATGGAATTCAAAGAACGAGCCAAAAAACGAGCTCCTTGTCAAAGGCTGTTGTAATCGTAAAATTCGGCTATTTGATTTTGTTTTAAATTGACTGTAAACGATTTTTAAGGAATATCGAATAATTCTATGGTAAGTCCACACGGACGAAAAAGACTGTTTTTCATATGTTTGGGTGTAAAAATTATATGTTTGGAACTCAAACTTTTTAACACACTATTTTTAAGTGCAAGCATACATAAACTAGCATAACATGTTTGGGACATATACGTTAATATGTTACAACATATTATGTTTGGGATATAAAATGTTTATAAATATAATATGCTTGGATGTAAACATATATTAATTTAGAAATAGCCTATAAACATATATGTGAGAGACCTAGAGAGTATGCTGCAAGTAAAAGAATGGAAGTAACCAATTGGCGCCTTAAAAATATATATACACAAAGAAAATTTCCTAAGGTGAAACATAATATGTTTGAACAGTACAAACAATATTTTGTTTAGACCAATCCTGAAAATAAATATGCTTGAAGCAAAATGTGTTTGGGGTATATGTTACAGAAGCGAGGGTATGTTACATAAGTATATGTAAACGAAAAGTCTCTCTCTCTCTCTCTCTCTCTCTCTGGAAAAAGTCTAAAACTCGAAATGAAAAATTTTGACTTTCAAACCACTGAACAATTCAAAAAATTTAAAGGTAGATTTATTAAATTTTGAAAAAGTCGAAAGGTCAAAAATTGGGCGTGCTATTCTGATTATAATTCTCTGGCCGGTCATCTATTTCTGGAATTCAAAAGGTATGATCCACACTGAAAAAAATATTTACGTGATATTAAAGATTTCTCAACCTAAATTTTAGGATGCGAAATTTACAAAATATTAAGGACAAATTTCTTTAAAATAATGAAATTTTATTTAAAATAAAGTTTATGATCTTTGCTTCAACATTTTTTTTCATTAAATTTAGGACACAAATTTTGTAAACTGAAATATTGAAACTTTAGATTTAAGATAAAAACGCTTCAAATATAGGCTAAGATTTATTTTGAGGATTTAGCGTCTTTGGTTTAAAGTTTTTTTTTTTGAAATTAAGAAACCGTTTTTTACTTTGAAGTATCCGTTATAATTTAGATTTTTAAATTGACATTTGCTTATACGTGAGTACCTTTATGAATAAACCGTGAAAAGAGAATGAAAATTTGATAAATGAGATCTGTATCCTAATTCTAATTTTATTGGTCCTAGATTTAAAGCCAGATAGGTTGCTAAAAAATGTCTTTATTTTAAAGATGCCGCATCTTTGTCTCGGAATCAAAACCAAAATCCTTAAAGGAAGGTCAAAATCTTTGGATCCAAGTAAACTTTTTTTTGAGTGCATTATTATTTATTTATGGGGAGAAGTTCCCTAATTTCTTTGGCGCTATGAATATGGGTCCCATGAAAATGAAGTAGAAGTATTTTAAAGATGCCGCATCTTTGTCTCGGAATCAATGCCAAAATCCTTAAAGGAAGGTCAAAATCTTTGGATCCAAGTAAACTTTTTTTTGAGTGCATTATTATATATATTTATCGAGTTCCCTAATTTCTTTGGCGCTATGAACATGGGTCCCATGAAAATGAAGTAGGACCCCATCAAATTATATATTCCTCTCCAAATATTCCATGGAAATAAAATGTTTACATTTTTTTTAATAAAATTGTTACCAAGTTTTCTATAGAAATAAAATTTTGACAAAATTTCCTATAGAAATAAAATTTTAACAAAATTTTCTATAGAGATAAAATTTCGACAAAAGTTTCTATAGAAATTAAATTTTGACAAAAGCTTCTATAGAAATAAAATTTTGGCAAAATTTCCTATAGAAATAAAATTTTGACAAATTTTTCTATAGAAATATAATTTTTTATAGAAATAAAATTTTGGCAAAATTTTCGATAGAAATAAAATTTTGACAAAATATTCTATAGAATTAGAAATTTGTAAAATATTTATTTTTGTTTGGAAAAATATTTCCACAATTTGGTAGATTATTTATGGCTCGAGTGGCAACCGTGATAGCAACTCACCCTACTTTTAAATATTAATTTTGGTTATTTTTTATTTACTTTAAGAGAACTTTTCTCTAAACATTTGTAAAAATGAACCTCAATTGTGTTAAATTACTCTGGTGAGTTTATATATTTTTACTACCATTGGTATTCGTATAAGTTTTCCTCATCCAATTGCAAATGTGCAACAATTTTTATGCACACGTTCTTCATAGTATAACGGTGCATTTTCATTTAAATGTTATGCAGAAAACGTGCAACATGCAGTTTGCATTCGAGTTGGTTGGTTGGTTCAAACTGTTGATATCACAAAATAAAGTCCGTCCAGAACTCTAGTATTTCGCCAAGTTACTAATAAAATATTAGCCAAAGGAGGATATTTACTATCAGTTGAAGAGAATCTTCAGAGAAGAACTTTTTCCCAACGAGCATACCAAATTGAGTTGAAGTATATACTCCGGATTATGGACACTAACAAATAAAAGAACAATTTTTATAATGAAGAAAATAACTATGGCATATTCTTCACATAGTCAAATAATTTTTGAATGGTGTTTTTTGTTTTATTCGCCCGAGATGGTGATCTTTTGGCTCAGTGCATATTTGAAAGAGGAAATTTGCATATATTCCATGTAAATCATTATTAATTTAAGACTGAACAACCAACCAATCTACAGGACAAACATTGATTGGAGAGATTTATGGGGAACACATATGCCGGTGTTTTGTTGGCACTTTAAAATATTTTCGTATTCCTATACTCGTGTTTTTCAAAACGACGTAAAAAAATATTGAGTGGTAATTAATGTGGCTTCTCACAGGCTCTTTGCTTAGTATATGGATTTTGCACTACCACCACCTTAGGCAAAGGGAAAAGTATCATGATGACATATCAGTTGCATCCTTAGGGGATATTTGCTACCTTATTCTGGCTGCAATGAGCTATAAAGGCCAAATGTTTAATTTTTCTAACGCCCAAAACATCAGCAGAAATCTTCTTCCATAGGCGAATAAAGTTTGTTATCTCTCCCGGTGATGATGATACCTAGAGATGGGCTTTGCATGACCTTTACTTTCCTAAAAACTACAAACAAACGCCCTGGCCTCTTTGACTGGGTGAGCAAAACCACCCTAAATGGATATCCATATCCATAGATGAAAACATTTTTTTTGAAATCTTGTTAATTTGTTTTTAGCTATTTAGATCTCAATACTTATGGTGCCTTTTGAATAATTTATGCAAATTACTTTGCATCATCTCCAAAGGCCTTTTTCCCGAACTGGTCTGACTGTAAATGGTAAGTATATGCAATTGATAGACATTTGCTGGATATTGAAATTATTCATTATTTTACCAAAGATCCATAAATGAAATTTTTATTTTATTTAAACGAGATGCCAATCATATTCGTGGGGAAGAAGACTTTTGCAATTCAACCATATACTCGAAAATGGATATGGAAAATGGAAACCTTTAAAGAGGCAGGTTAATAAATAAACAGGCAATTCTGTGGAAAGATTATATCTTTGGAAAATTTATTTTGCGAAATTGCTTTTGTTTAATTTATGCTAATCCAGAAAATGTTGATAAAAGAAGACATAAGGTGGTTTTCGGATGGGGAAGATGTGAAAACAAGTCTAAATAAAAAAATGAAAAGCATTGCTAAGGCTGTGGATTTAGTTTGGTTTAGAATAAAAATCCAACCATCACAAGGTTAATGTTTTAGACTCTCAAAGCTAACATATTTTTTGGCATTTATTTCTTAAACTCATAGTAGCATAAAATGTATTCAAAACGTCCCCCTTAAATCGTCGTTTAATCGGGCTCAAATTTTGGCTATCCCAATATCTGGAAAGGGGATTCGTTTTGTGGGGTTAAGGCGAACAAGATTCCGACATTTTTTTTTGCCCCATATAAGTTGCGGTCACTCTAGTATATATGTTCTTGATCATGGTGGAATTCTGAGTCGATCTAAGCATGTCCGTCCGTCCGTCCGTCTGTTGGAATCACGCTAACTTCCGAGCGAAACAAGCTATCGACTTGAAACTTGCCATAAGTAGTTAGTATTGATGTAGGTCGGATGGTATTTGAAATGGGTCATATCGGATCACTTTTACGTATAGCCCTCATATAAACCGACCCCCAGATTTGCTTTGCGGAGCCTCTTAGAGAAGCAAATTTCATCGGATCCGGTTGAAATTTGGTACGTGGTGTTAGTATATGGTCTATAACAACCATGCAAATATTGGTTCATATCGGTCCATAATTATATATAGCGGCCATATAAGCCGATCCCCAGATTTGACCTCCGGAGGAGGAGTAAAATTCATCCGATCCGGTTGAAATTTGACACGCACCTTCTTGGAGGAGAAAATTTTATTCGATCCGGTTGAAATTTGGTACGTGGTGTTAGTATATGGTCATAACAACCATGCAAATATTGGTCCATATCGGTCCATAATTATATATAGCCCCCATATAAACCGATCCACAGATTTGGTCTCCGGAGACTGTTGGAGAAGCAAAATTCATCCGATCCTGTTGAAATTTGGCACGTGGTGTTAGTATATGGGCTCTAACAACCATGAAAGAATTGGTCCATATCAGTGCATAATTATAAATAGCCCCCAAATAAACCGATCCCCAGATTTGAACTCCGCACCCTCTTGGTGGAGAAAATTTTAACCGATCCGGTTGAAATTTGATACGAGGTGTTAGTATATAACAACCATGCAAAAATTGGTCTATATCGGTTCATAATTATATATAGCCCCCATATAAATCGATCCCCAGATTTGACCTCCGGAACCTCTTGGAGGAGCAAAATTCATCCGATCCGGTTGAAATTTGGCACGCACCCTCTTGGAGGAGAAAATTTTATCCGATCCGGTTGAAATTTGGTACATTGCGCTAGTATATGGCCGCTAACAGCCATGCAAAAATTGGTTCATATCGGTCTATAGTTATGTTACATATAGCGGATCGCCAATCACACAAAAATTGGTCCACATCGGCAGGAATAATCTACCAAAATTGTATTTCTATAAAAAATTGTATTACTAGCAGATTTTGCCAAAATTTTATTTCAATAGAAAATTTTGTCAAAATGTTATTTCTGTAGAAAATTTTATCAAAATTTTATTTCTATAGAAAATTTTGTCAAAATTTTATTTCAAAATTTTGTGAAAATGTTATTTCGCTTTTTTTTGTTTAATATATACCCTGTATGGACTAGCATACAATTTAGAAGACGGTGTAAGGAAGTTTTAAGATACCTTGTCATCGGTAAGTGTTACCGCAACCCAAGTAATTCGATTATGAATGACAGTCTTTAGTTGAAGTTTCTATGCAATCCATGGTGGAGGGCACATAAGATTCGGCCTGGCCGAACTTACGGCCGTATATACTTGTTTATATTGTCTTCTTAAATGTTATTCATTTAAATGTCTCTTCCTCATTCGACCTATTGGTTTGTCTGAGGACTTCGAATCTTCGCGGTCATTTTGAGCCTAGTTTGGAATGGTGTTTATTCCCGCAGAGAGGAACTTTTCCAGAAGACGGTTCTAAAGCCCGCCATTGTTGTATCTCTATGTCTTAAGATAAACTGCTCACGGGTCATTATTCTTCGAAAATTTGTTCACTTGGTTCAACTCTCAATCGTTATCAATGAAATACAGTGAAACATCTCAGAAGTCGACACTCAAGGTCGCCTAAAGTATGTCCATATTTGAGAGGTGTAATATAGAAAATATCTCGCGAACATTTTCTACTTTTGCGAGGTGTCCAAGTTTGAGAGGTTTCACTGTAATTGTTCGCAATCACTCCCAATGGACATTTGCCAAAAAATAATTTTATTCTATTCGAATTATTTAAAATCTGGAATTCGTTGACATTTTCCCATCAGAATATCATGTATAACATAAATCAAAAATATTTGGTTATAAAGAGTGATTTGTTAAGAGCTTGATAACTTTTTTTTAAAAAAAAACGCATAAAATTTGCAAAATCTCATCGGTTCTTTATTTGAAACGTTAGATTGGTCCATGACATTTACTTTTTGAAGATAATTTCATTTAAATGTTGACCGCGGCTGCGTCTTAGGTGGTCCATTCGGAAAGTCCAATTTTGGGCAACTTTTTCGAGCATTTCGGCCGGAATAGCCCGAATTTCTTCGGAAATGTTGTCTTCCAAAGCTGGAATAGTTGCTGGCTTATTTCTGTAGACTTTAGACTTGACGTAGCCCCACAAAAAATAGTCTAAAGGCGTCAAATCGCATGATCTTGGTGGCCAACTTACCGGTCCATATCTTGAGATGAATTGTTCTCCGAAGTTTTCCCTCAAAATGGCCATAGAATCGCGAGCTGTGTGGCATGTAGCGCCATCTTGTTGAAACCACATGTCAACCAAGTTCAGTTCTTCCATTTTTGGCAACAAAAAGTTTGTTAGCATCGAACGATAGCGATCGCCATTCACCGTAACGTTGCGTCCAACAGCATCTTTGAAAAAATACGGTCCAATGATTCCACCAGCGTACAAACCACACCAAACAGTGCATTTTTCGGGATGCATGGGCAGTTCTTGAACGGCTTCTGGTTGCTCTTCACTCCAAATGCGGCAATTTTGCTTATTTACGTAGCCATTCAACCAGAAATGAGCCTCATCGCTGAACAAAATTTGTCGATAAAAAAGCGGATTTTCTGCCAACTTTTCTAGGGCCCATTCACTGAAAATTCGACGTTGTGGCTCGTTAGTAAGTCTATTCATGATGAAATGTCAAAGCATACTGAGCATCTTTCTCTTTGACACCATGTCTGAAATCCCACGTGATCTGTCAAATACTAATGCATGAAAATCCTAACCTCAAAAGAATCACCCTTTATTGTTTCTATATAAGCAGAATATTTCATATTTTCTCACCCTCACTGCAACAAATCAAATTTTTTCAAGATCATTAGCTCCTCTGTAGATGTTTGTCTGTAATATAATTCCGACATATGTCCAAACGTGTTTTGTCATTTTGCTGATGCAATTCATAATCTTTTTGGAAAAACTACAAGTAAAACTAGATAAGTTTTTTTTTGTATTAATAATTTCATAAGGGTATAGTTTTCTTTATCTCAAAATAAATATTCTCTCATCGTATGTAGTGACAAAAAAAAAAGAAGAAAAAATAATCCTCCGTTATTTGCTGTTGATATCAAATGATAGGAATTTTATCTTCAAGAATTGAAATAGTTAAGAAGTCGACCTAATGGAAACGCTACAAAACCCATGATGATATATTGTAGAAGTTGATGACATTTTTGTTTAATATAGAATTTCTAAGGAAAAGGTATCATAACATCACAGCAAAAAAATTTGGAAGTTCTTCCAAAGGCACAACTTTAAAAGCACTACCAGAAGATGCACTCCCAATGATGTTCTTTATTTTAACTACCCAGGAAGTTCTTTTAATACAATTTTTTATAACTTGATTTTTTCATACTTTTAATGGATAATTTTAACTTTATTGTTTCAAATAGGTTAAAAACAGAGTAAGAATTCATGAAATAGTACAAATCATTTAAATTTTGTCGAAAAAAATGCTAAATCCAATCTGAAAAAATTGTGAATTTTTGAAAATATTTGAGGTCAAACGTTCCCGGAAAGCGTTAGAATCCATTAAAAATTATAAAAATTATTTATTTGACAAAATATCACAGAATTTTTTAATTTACATCCAAAACATTGAATTCAAATCACACCTACAGAAATGATGCAAATTCAGTGCAACGGCTGTTGAAATGGAGGACTTCCGTTCTATGACAAGCCCATGTTAAATGCATCGCTTCTGCGTCAATTTTGCACCACTTCCGGATCCAAAAAGAACATTATCAGTACTTTTTTGGAGACACTTTTTTTGCTGGGATTCTAGAAAAAATTGGTAGTTCATCCTACGTCATTACTTTTAATGTAGATCCATTTTCATTTCCTAATAAGTTCTCTTGAGGCGATATATAAAAAATCCTTGTTTAAGCAGTCTTCGCAATACATTAAAATTTTCTTTCACTGGGTTGGACTATCAAGTCCAGTTGGTAAGTTTCTCTTTTGTTTGCTGCGCGATACTATGCTAGGGTGCCAAATATGCCGAGCGTTTACTCCAAAAATAGACAATGTGGATTTTTGTCTCAAAAATTACCATGTTAGCTTCGTTTTTAATTTCAGAATTTAGTGAGTTAAACTTTTTAAATGTTGAAGACATTTTTCATAATATTGAAATAAATATTTGATCTATGTATTTTCACATACATATATACTTCAATTACTCTGTGCGACATCCTTGATCGGGCGCCAAGTACATATTTTAAATATAGAATCTATATTTAATCGAATACTAAGTTAAACTTTAACCTTTCCCGGGATAAAGTATAACCATAGATGTCCATTACTCCTTCCAAGCAAAAAAATTTGGAAATTCTTCTATAGGCACAACTTTAAAAGCACTTCCAAAAAAGTCCTCCTAAAGTTGTTCTTTATTTTAACTTCACAGGAAGTTCATTTTAGTCAATTTTTTATAACTGGCTTTTTTCATATTATTAATGGGAATTTTAAATTTTTGTTATTTCAAATAGGTTAAAAACAGATTAGGAATTGATAAAAGGGTACAAATTATTTAAATTTGGCCGAAAAAAATCTAAATCCATTCTGGAAAAATTGCGAATTTTTGAAAATTTTTGATGTCAAACGGCCCAGACAAGCGTTAGACTGCATTAAAAATCATAACGACGCTTTTTTTGCTGGGTTATTACTGGAGGGTTTCAAGTCTACAGCAATATCTTGAAGTTGGCATGTCGAGCTGAGAGTGTCATTAATTTGGTTTATCATGCAAACTACCTTTAAGCACGTCTATGATCGGGCGCCAATTATATGTATATTCTTAAGGTACAGTATGTATTTTAAGAAAGCGATTTAAATATTTTTACATAAATAAAACTATTGGGTCAAAATATGCTAATGACAGCATATAAATGCAATGAAGATGCAGAAAGGCGAAAAAAGGCTGTTCAATATTAGTTTAGTTCAATTTAATCTATTTCTACTCGTAACTCTTATTGAACAAATGATAACCAATTGTTTGCCAGTACAATGTATAGGTGTTGCAATCATCTTTAGATGGTCATATTTGCGTTCTAATTACGTCGCCATTATTCAAATGACAATAAGCGTAAATAAAATTTTTCAACAAACTGAAAGAAAAAAAGGCCAACACAGAAAGATTTGATAACTCAACTCAAATAGACATCGCAATAACATCGAAAAAGCGCTGTTATTGTTATTTTTCAAAAAGACATGTGATACGGCAATGATTAGATGTGTTGAAATGGAAAAAAAATAATGAAATAAGACAAAAACATATATATACAAATAGAAAAAATAAAATCACTGAATTTATATGGATTTGAAGCAAACAATTAGATGCCATATAAAAATTTACTTATTTACCAACCCAAGACCATATATCACATAGACATATACAGATATTGCTTCAAAGTTGATGACAACAGAAGCAAAATGCTTCTACTCTTGTTTTTTTTTTTTAATTTTTATTAGAGACAAGCAAATGAGGTTGAAGTCATTGGATATCATTGGATATTGTTTTAACATTTGAACAGACTTATAGAAGGTATCTCTATCTGTGGGCATCTACAATAACAAAGCCAACAGTAACAGCAATGGCAACAATCACAATCTGAGAATCAACAATAGTACGAGAGTACTATTTTTTTAAGATAATAAAATAGAAATAACTGATATAGTTTTGTCCGTCCGTCCCTGTACCATGTCTCTGTTTGACTGACTGTATAAAGTCTCATACTTCACCCTGGGTTTGATAGGTTCCTTCATGCATCATATTCGAACAGTAGTTGATGGTAAGTATCATTTTAGTTTTCTGTTTTTTCTTATGTACACTACAAAAAATATTGAGAGGGTGAAGAGAGAAAAGAGATTTCAAAGAAACAATTATGATGAGGCAAGGGGGTCTATCTGGTATCAGGGGCTTTCATAGACAGCCAAAGTCTTGATATTCATAAATGCTGTTGAGATTTTTAAACTTCTCAGAAAGGTGGGCGAAAAAATCTACCTATGAAAAAATTATTGGAGTTTGATTCGAAACGGAATGGAATGGAACCAACATACACACCCTCAAAAATAATCACTTCTGTAACATATACCCCAAACACATTTTGCTTCAATCATATATATTTTCAGGATTGGTCCAAACAAAATATTGTTTGTTTTGTTCAAACATATTATGATTCACCTTAGGGCATACACTGGTAGAACAAATTTTAATGACATTTTCTTTGCGTGGACATATTTTTAAGGCGCCAATTGGTTACTTCCATTATTTTACTTGCAGCATACTCTCTAGGTCTCTCTTTCTAAACACATATATGTTTATAGGCTATTCCTAAATTAATATATGTTTGCATCTAAGCATATTATATTTACAAACATTTTATGTCCCAAACATAATATGTTCTAACATATTAATATATATGTCCCAAACATGTTATGCTAGTTTATGAACATTATATGCTTGCACTTAAAAATATTGTGTTAAAAAATTTGAGTTCCAAACATATAATTTTTACACCCAAACATATGAAAAACAGTCTTTTCGTCCGTGCAGAGAAGGAATATGATCACCTCAATGATTTTTTAAAAGCAAAATTAAATTTTTGGAATAGGAAAAAGTAACATGTTTGACACATCATATTGTCTCGGAACTAAAGAATCTCATTTCGTCAAGCATGTGTATAATTGCCGAGAATATATTTTTTGCGACAAAAATAACATTGAAACAAGTTTGGGTGATCATATTCCTTCTCTGCGTGCAGGATTCTTTGGAGGAAAGCGATCCACCAGCAGCAGCTATGGATCCGACGTCTTTCTAGATTTCAATTAAAGTGTTTCTGTCATCAATTTGTATGTAATGAATTTTAAAGTTTTAAGAACTTTTGCGGTCATCGGCACTTCTGTTGGAGTTGGACTTAATCCTGTTGATGGTTTACCCAGAAGGAATTCCGATTAGGTAACAATCGTTGTATGACGGTAGAAAAGCTTGTCGAACTGCTAAGAGAATACGATGGACAACCCGCTTTAGGCCGAAAAAATTCCGTGGTCCCGAGTTGACTATGACTGCTGAGTGTAGGAGTCCAAGGTCAGCAAAAGCAGTCCAAAGTCAGCTCCAAAATATTGCTCCATCTCCCAGGAGCAATATTTTGGAGCGATCCACCAGCAGCAGCTTTCTGGATTTCAATTAAAGTGTTTCTGTCATCCATTTGTATGTAATGAATTTTAAAGTTTTAAGAACTTTTGCGGTCATCGGCACTTCTTTTGGAGTTGGTCTTAATACTGTTGATGATTTATCCAGAAGGAATTATCCAGAATTCTGATTAGGTAACAATCGTTGTATGACGGTAGAAAAGCTTGTCGAACTGCTAAGAGAATACGATGGACAACCCGCCGAAAAAATTCCGTGGTCCCGAGTTGACTATGACTGCTGAGTGTAGGATTCCAAGGTCAGAAAAAGGGTTCTGCGAGAGTGGAGCAATATTTTCCTAGTGGTTACACTGAATCAGCGTAAAATGGTGTATGTAGAGAATGTGATGAGAATAAGTACATTTTAGGTGAGGTTGAAGGAAATGACGATTGAAACCTCACCAAAATTGACATTAGGGATTGGACCCTTTATGGGGAATTCCTTTAGGATATGGACTTACAAGTCTGTGAAGTAGACTTAATAGTCTTGCAATTATCGTACAGTGTAGCCTCTTCCGTATTGTCTCTATCCACATTTGTCACGTTAGGGAATTGCATATCGTTTGCGTCTTGTCGACAACGAAAATGATTTCGGTTGATGCAAGAAAAGACTGTCTAAAGATAGTCATGTGGCATTCTCCAATCGGAAAAAATATAAAGGACTACTGAAGGATATTGGGACAATAGTTTGAAGAGTAATTGTAATCACAACCGGATACCTAGTTAAGGGCATATGTGTGTCGAATAAGATCCCCAGTACTGTTTCTTCCCTGAGAAGATTAGTTGGTGAAAATGTTTCAATTTGGGAAATTTAATCCTTTTATGTTATTTCCATTAGAAGTTAGCATATAAGACGTAAAATGATCTAAGATGGTGAAAAGTTGATCTTGCCAACGATGAAGTATATGTAAATAGGCTTGTGTAGATTAGTATCTGACAATTTATTTTCAATAACTAATTCCAAAACCTTTATCTTCTTGTCCAAGAAGGCCATTCGTAAGATCTGCTCATGATCTGGGCATGATCTGGAATTTTACATTATCACAGTTTACAGGATCTTTTAAGTATAAAAGAAAGTCGCCATTTCATCATCAATACTCATAGCGATTTCTTTCAGTGAATATTTCATTGAAGATGATGTTGAAAACTAATGGAAAAATACAGGCGCAAATCCTCTATAGAAATGATCTTTTATTTGCTTTACATTCATTTTAGTTTGAAAAGCGTTCAGCTTTCAGAAGAGGTCTTAAATTACCTTTTGTTAGTCTTGGCGTGGCGATGGCTTTAGGGCCCATTCGTAAAAATGTTCATCGAGTTGTTGTTACCATTCCATTCAATCGTCTAGGTATCTTTCTATTACCTCTACTTATCGTAGCCCTCTCTTTCTGTCTGCCTCGTTCTCTCGTTCAATATCCAATTCGTATTTGTTGATCATATTTTTTTTGCTTTTTTTCATTTAAAAGAAAAACATTAGTTAAATGTAATTTAAACAAGCGTGATTATGTTTTCAAAAGCTAGCTTTCTTACAATTTGCATTTCAATTGAAATGCTTCCTTTAGCCATCTCTGGCTGATGCCATTGTGTTCAATGACCAAAATGGATGACAAGAAGCGAACGTTTTCTGTAACATTATCGCTGTTGAAAAATCAAAAATCTCAATTTTTTACATAGAGTCGTCGTTGCTGTTTTTTTTCTGGTTATTGTGGCTTTTTGTTTGGCTGTGGATACACAATAAATTTTTGTAGAAACGCCAAGGTTTCATTTATAGGAAATCTGTTTGTGATATTGTCGCCGCTTATTGTTAAGATTTTCTAGAGCAATACGTGCTGAACGAAAGTCTAGGATTTTTTTTTAATTTAATATTTTTTTCGAAAAGCATTGGGGATCAATTTCATATTTGAAGAAGATAAATTTCGGACTTTATATTTCGATGGAGAATTATTTTTTTGGGAATGAAAGAGGTAGGGAGGAAGGTAGGAGACAATTATTGTAATATTCTGGAAGTAGAGATAAGCTATGGTAAAATCAAAATTTTAATAAAATAAAATCTTCAAAGATTTACTTCCTTCTCTGGTAAAAATAGGGACCAATTAAAAAAATATGAACCCTGGCAAAAATACGAACTTCAGCTACCCCAAACATTGGTTGCAGGACCATTGGATTATGGAGACAGATAGAGAGCTATGGGAAGCAGAGTGATTACCGTTAGATGCAGTGCCGCTTCCATGGCAAAAGGAGCCCTTGACATGGGAAAGGCAGCCAGCAAAAATAGAATTTTTGCAGTGAAGATTAACTACCCATCGCTAAAATCCAGTTCAAAGGACCATATCTGAAAGATACTCTACTTCATAGTAAAACAAATATCTGCATGAATAGAATACTTTTTTGTTACTGAAAGGTACTCAAATTTAGTTTAGGTTAGCAGTCCGTTATCTCAGACTCACACTATCCAGTCCATGGCGATACCACAGTCGTGAATTTCTCTCTTATCACCGAACTCTATGGTATGTTTAGCTCTAGGACGAGGGACCTTCTTTTTATAGCCGAGTCTGAAGGGATTTCCACGCTGCGACGAAACCCTCAGAAAGGTCTCCAGTATTACTGAGAGGGAATAATTGTTTGGTTTAGACTAGGATTGAACCCATGACTCTTAGTACGCAAGGGGAGCGTGATGACCACGGTGGCTCCCTGCACATATTTTATATTTTTTTATTCTATGTAGGATATTATTTACATTCCATGAAACAACTTAGGAAGTGTACGATATTGATCTATAAAAGCAGTGTTGCCAATTTAGCGTTTTCTCACTACATGGTTTTATTATTTTGCACCATTATATTGTCAAGGTATAACAACTCCGATGGGCGGCAATGTACCGTAGAACACGCATTATGAATGTCATTACCTTTTGAGGTGATGGAGGTCTCAACTTTTACTCTGCACGCATGGTCACCTCCTACAGCAAAATGCTAATTTTGGATGCGGGACATGCCGCAAAAAAGTTGTGTTATCGTTAAAAACAAAAAGGTCGAAATCATATATATAATGTCAGAGACAATAACATTGTTGTTACAAACATGTTACATGTTGTCGGTCCAAAAATAACATTTTGCTCTGGGAGGTGATAATACTGCTTCTCGGGGTTTATCTTGATAAAATCATGTGTCAAAATACGAAAGTATTTTGACACATGAGATAAAACTTTTAAATTTGATTCAAATAGAAAATAATGCAAATAAAGATTTTTTGTGTAAGTATTTACAGCTTTTGACAAATTTCTTTATATTTTAAGAGACTTAAGTTAACATCTCCCCCTACAAATTGAACTCAATGCCATTATCAATAATTCTAAGAAATATAAATAAGATCTCATCACGAAATCATTCCTTGGATGTAACCAAAAACCCTCTTACAACAGATTGCCCAAGTGCTGGTGTGTAAATATAAGTCATCTCTGAATATGTGGACATATATAATTTTATCGTTATTTTATTAAAGCAACAACAACGACAACATTGCCAACGAAGATGATCATTGGTAAACCAAAAAGAGAAATAAACAAAATTTTAATAAAAATTATTACACCTCAATGGGTGATCACGTAGCGGCGTGACAAAAACACATGGCACGCATTCAATAAATTTCACAAGAACGACGGACGAAAAAACACAAAAAAAACGACAAAATTAACTAGGGAGGTAGAATGGAGAGGCTGAGGCCAGTGTATGCTGCTGCTTCGGTTGTGTATCATACTGAGAAATACAAGACAACGACAAAGAAGTTACAACAGCAGCAAATCGAGTGTTCCAAAAAAATTAAAGAGGAAACAAATAGGCTGGATAAATGGCAAGTAGAGAAACGGATGGATTATATGTACACTGAAGAAAAAAAAAAAAAACAAAACAAAATAAGACGAATCAAAAGTAAATTTTAATTATTGTTAGGAAAGGCCTGTCAGTATATACCCAGTGACCCTTTTTTAAATTTGAGGAAATCATTTTTTTAATTCGATTTATTTTAGACAAAGCCGAATATCGAAACCTTTTTTTCGGAAGGTTCGAGTGTAATTTACATTGTTCAAAGGAACGTGTTGGTCATATCATTCATCAATATTTGGATATGCGGAAGCTCTGTGCAAAATGGGTGCCGCGCGAGCTCACATTTGACCAAAAACAACAACGTGTTGATGATCCTGAGCGGTGTTTGCAGCTGTTAACTCGTAATACACCCGAGTTTTTCCGTCGATATATGACAATGGATGAAAATGGTTCCATCACTACACTCCTGAGTCCAATCGACAGTCGGCTGAGTGGACAGCGACCGGTGAACCGTCTCCAAAACGTGGAAAGACTCAGAAGTCCGCAGGCAAAGTAATGGCCTCTGTTTTTTGGGATGCGCATGGAATAATTTTTATTGATTATCTTGAGAAGGGAAAAACCATCAACAATGACTATTATATGGCATTATTGGAGCGTTTGAAGGTCGAAATCGCGGCAAAACGGCCCCATATGAAGAAGAAAAAAGTGTTGTTCCACCAAGACAACGCACCGTGCCACAAGTCATTGAGAACGATGGCAAAAATTCATGAATTCACGAATTGCTTCCCCAGCCACCGTATTCTCCAGATCTGGCCCCAGCGACTTTTTCTTGTTCTCAGACCTCAAAAGGATGCTCGCAGGGAAAAAAATTGGGTGCAATGAAGAGGTAATCGCCGAAACGGAGACCTATTTTGAGGCAAAACCGAAGGAGTACTAAAATGGTGTCAAAAAATTGGAGCGTCGTTATAATCGTTGCATCGCTCTTGAAGGGAACTATGTTGAATAATAAAAACGAATTTTGACAAAAAAATGTGTTTTTTTTGTTAGACCGGGGACTTACCAGCCAACCTGTTAGTTAAAATGGCCAAGATTTGGCGCCAATGATTTTTTTACCTTTAGTTCATTTTTCATCTATGAGAGGGTGTAATTTTGTGATTTGCACTTAGGAAGTACTCCAGGGGATAAAATTTTTCTGATTTTAAAAACATTTTGTGGACAACTTAGTTCAATTTTCACACGATTTAGTTCATTATTTACCATAAAACACTTTTCTTTGTGGATAGGAGAGGAAAATTTAAAGACCATCCAATGATCTAAAAATTAGCATCATAGCTCCCCTTAGTACAGGAGCTATATAGAGTTACCATAAAATTCAATTTTCGATTAGACTTCTGGAGAGCTTCCGGTTAAGCTTCTCACTGGCACCAGCCTATAAAACAATAATAATTGGTCAATAACGATCGATTTTCCCATTTTATGAGTCAGTAAGCATTCATATTTACTTCTCAATTGAGCAAATTATTTCCAATAATTTTTTCAAGTGTACCCATATGATTTACTTTCTTAATCTCGTTTACTTACACAGAAACAAAGAAACTGACAACAGTTGTAATGAGAAGATCATCATCAACATCTTCTTCGAAGAAGATTTCAAAATTTTTCTCCAGAGTAGTAAGAGAAGCAAAGACTTAATTAAAGCTTTGAGCACGCACCAGATTCGAATGTGATGATTTGGGATAGCTTCAAAACGAAAAACTGCCTAGATTCAGGAAAAAAAGTAAAAATCTACTAAGAAGTCTGAAAATGATAGGATCAACTAGAAGAAAACTGAAGGCGGCTTTTTTTTACATACAAAAAAAAAAATCAAACTATCCAACAATCCAAAGTAAAAAAATCGGATTTGTGACCGATGATAAATCACTCAACTCAACTCATTCTCTAACAATGTCAGTGTCATTATCATTGTCTTTGCCATAGGCTAGAAGAATTGCTTTCTTTGGGCAAATAATATTTTTGCAGAATAATTGTCTAACAATGGCTGAGATGTCATTGATATGGGGAAATATTTGCAAACCTAGACCTTTGTTCACATAACCTAAGTAATTGCTGTGGCTCACACACGAACGAATAAAGAAGGATCAAAGATCCTTGTTAACCCCTTTCATGGCTAGATGATCCCCGATAAATGCCATAAATTTTCGCCAATATACTCTCGTTAAACAATACACCAGACAAAGGGGATATTTTCACCACAGTTTGCAAATTTGATGATCTTCTTCAGCCAACAATGGACATAAAGGATATTTGCCAAAAGAAATTGCATTATGGCAAAATGAAAGAATCGCACATTTACACCCTATCGATATCTCAACTCTCAGAGAGCTCATGGAGAGAAAACGATCAATGATCAATAACGAGTTTAATAGAAGTCCTTTTGCCAAAGGAGTGGTTTCTTTTGGGTTTGGTACCTACTTTCCTATACGTCAAGGCAAATGCCCTCAATATCCTTAGATTGAATTTCTTTTCTTCGTTATTCCTTTTATTATGGCAAACTAGAAAATTTGCATATCAATGTAATTGAATTTCTACTCTTCCTTATCTTGACATTTGAGGGGCAAGCTGCATGGCCGATGTCCTTGCAGATGTGTTGGAATTTCTTTCCTCCTTCTTAAGGTAATTTGCATAATGAACCTTTTTGCCATAAGGATTTCTCATGATTATTTATGCACTGCAGTTTATATTTTGTTTTTCTCTCGCCCAGTTCTTCATCTCAAATCTATTGATTGTAGTAAATTCTGCAGCGGCGGTATTCAGGCATCGGCATTGTGGCCATGTCCACATATTTTCAACGCAAGCAATTCTTATGATAATTATTTAGCCAAATGAGTGATTTGCATAATTTTTCTTGATGAGGGCCACCATAATCAAAGGATTCTACTAGCATTCAGTGATATCCTTAGAAGGAAATTGTATCGAGTTTGCATCAATGATTTTTTGAGATGCGTTTCATTTTTGTGTCCTCTTTCAATTTTAAATCTTGATTTATTGATGACATTTTTTTTCGTGGTTGTCAAGGAAGCAGCTGCTAAATTGTTTGCCTTGATAGGATCCCTAGGAATATATTAATTTTTTAATAGATCCTACAAAAAATATGTAATCATGTATTCTCAAGGTCGGAAAAGTTCCTATTGCAAAAGAGATCATATGCAAATTTTGGAATTCTACTGCGGCAAAGCTTTGAGCCATTTAAAGTTTTATAATAACTCTTAAATAAACAAGCATAGAGTTTTTCGCTATTAATGAAAAAACTCAATTGATTATAAAAAAAAACCTTAAATGATCCAACAGAAGAAATTTCACAAAATAAAAAATAATACCCTGTTCCACAGTGTGGCGAAGGTATAATGAATATTAACGAATACAGTGAAACCTCTGAAAGGTGGACGCCTAAATTTTGTCCACCTTTGAGAGGTGTCCACTTACGAGTGGTTAATTTTAATGTGTTAATATTGCAAACGTCCCCAGACAACTGCCCATGTTTGGGAGGTGTTCGGTCTTCAGAGTGTTTGATAGTTTGATAGGTTTCACTGTATATAATTAAAACATACGTTAAAGCTAAGTCATACGCAGTGGGCAGCTAAAGATAACTGCCCATATGCAAAACAATTTATAGCCAGTTTATCGAAGGTAAAAATAGACTTGAAGATTTCTTTAAGTTTCTAAGATTAAATGGGGATAAATGTTTAGTTTCTCGTCATTGAGGGGCGACAAAAGACGGTAACAACAGTGAAGGCCAAATTTGATCGAAATTCACTATTGTCCCCAAATTAGGGTGAAAGATCGTTATCAAGGTGAACCATCTTAATCATTTCAATATTTATGGGTTACATTGTTCATATCAGTGAGTGGGCCACTCATCAGTGGAGCTGGTAACATTTGGACCCGAGTCCACAGGAAATAATTTTGGGTCCCCAAAATAAAACACTGTGTCCTCAAATGCCCCCTTAGGTTAGGTTAGGTTATGTGGCAGCCCGATGTATCAGGCTCACTCCATTGTGATACAACAGTGGTGAACTTCTCTCATATCACTGAGTGCTGCCCGATTCCATGTTAAGCTCAATGACAAGGGACCTCCTTTTTATAGCCGAGTCCGAACGGCGTTTCACATTCCAGTGAAACCACTTAGAGAAGCTTTGAAACCCTCAGAAATGTCACCAGCATTACTGAGGTGGGATAATCCACCGCTGAAAAACTTTTTGGTGTTCGGTGGTAGCAGGAATCGAACCCACGACCTTGTGTATGCAAGGCGGACATGCTAACCATTGCACCACGGTGGCTCCCCCTCGGCACCCTTTTTTATGCTGTGGAATAAAAAGGAGTAACATTTTCTTTTTTAAATTTTGAAGATTCGCTGTGCTTCTTTTTTCATAATGTAGAAATTAAAAGAATTTCATTTACTCGTAAATCCGATTTATTATACCAAACCGATTTCGAAAAAAATCCCTTAATTAATGGAAATTCTCCACAAAATCCCCAACTCAAAAATCTCGCACCCATCCTCAATATAATATTCCCAATTCGGTGAAAAAATCCCCAACACTGACCACAGTTGTAGAAAACTTTCTTGTGAACTGAACATATAGCGAGAGCGACTTCAACATATATAGAAAAATGATCCTGGAAGTTCCAAAAGTGTAAGTGCTCACCGATGCACAAACAGAATGTAGTCTGCAAAGTACCAAGGAGTTGCTTCCGTTGCACGAAGCCAATCCAAATTGGGCAGTTTGTGAAGAAGAAAAATGATTGGGTTTACATGTCAAAGAGGTCAGCTGAAATATTATGGAATATGGTCACCTCGAATATGTTTCAAGAGGAAAATGTTATTTCTGGACGGTGAACATGTAATGTGTCTGTCGCAATCATGTTATGTTCTCGACAATTATGTATCTGATTTCGGCAACCTTGTATACGATTGCCGAGAAAACAAAATTTTTGCGACAAAAATAATATTTTGCTCTTGAAACATATTTGGGGTGATCATATTCCTTCTTTGCGTGCAGCAAAACTCAGACCGATGGCAATGGTGTGGGTCGCCTTAACGTCCGATGGTCACTCCACGCTCGTATTCATCGACCGTGGCGTAAAAATAAATGCCGAATATTATCGGGAAAATCTCCTTCAGTTAGTATTGAAACCATGGCCGTATACCACGTTTGAAGGTCAAAGTTAGCCAATTCGAACAAATCTAAGCTGAATCAAAAATTGGGTTTTTTTCCGAACCTTTTGTATTTGTTTCATTACCACCCTGTATATGCCCAATAATGCTTAAAAGTTTTTATTTAACTTCTGGCATCGTGAAGTCGGAATGTCTACCTCTACTTATTTTTCCTATTGAATCCTTAGTCTTCCCCTTCTTGGGGAAGCATCTCTATGTTCGTTTTCACATTAATTTTTATCTGAAGTATTTTCATTCAAACTGTAGCAAGCCCTAGCCTGTGTAAGCTTTGCAGTTAGCAATGAAGCTAATATATATCCTGGTTTATATAGGACCTCTATATTATCCTTCAATGTTGGTTATGCCTGGAAACTCCAGATTACATTGCCTCACCTCTCCTTTTCTGTCGATAGGTTAGGTTAGGTGGCGCTCCGATGTATCAGGCTCACTTAGACTATTCAGTCCATTGTGATACCACATTGGGGACTTCTCTCTTATCACTGAGTGCTGCCCGATTCCATGTTAAGCTCCTTTTTATAGCCGAGTCCGAACGGCGTTCCACATTGCAGTGAAACCACTTAGAGAAGCTTTGAAACCCTCAGAAATGTCACCAGCATTACCGATGTGGGATAATCCACTGCTGAAAAACTTTTTGGTGTTCGGTCGAAGCAGGAATCGAACCCACGACCTTGTGTATGCAAGACGGGCATGCTAACCATTAGGTTAGGTTAGGTGGCAGCCCGATGTATCAGGCTCACTTAGACTATTCAGTCCATTGTGATACCACATTGGTGAACTTCTCTCTTATCACTGAGTGCTGCCCGATTCCACGTTAAGCTCAATGACAAGGGACCTCCTTCTTATTGCCGAGTCCGAACGGCGTCCCTCATTGCAGTGAAACCACTTAGAGGAGTTTCGAGACCCTCAGAAATGTCACCAGCATTACTGAGGTGGGATAATCCACCGCTGAAAAACTTTTTGGTATTCGGTCGAAGCAGGAATCGAACCCACGACCTTGTGTATGCAAGGCGGGCATGTTAACCATTAGGTTAGGTTAGGTTAGGTTAGGTGGCGCCCCGATGTATCAGGCTCACTTAGACTATTCAGTCCATTGTGATACCACATTGGTGTACATCTCTCTTATCACTGAGTGCTGCCCGATTCCATGTTAAGCTCAATGACAAGGGACCTCCTTTTTATAGCCGAGCCCGAAGGGCGTTCCACATTGCAGTGAAACCACTTAGAGAAGCTTTGAAACCCTTAGAAATGTCACCAGCATTACTGAGGTGGGATAATCCACCGCTGAAAAACTTTTTGTTGTTCGGTCGAAGCAGCAATCGAACCCACGACCTTGTGTATGCAAGGCGGGCATGCTAACCATTGCACCACGAAGTATTCTGTCGATACTTCGTCTTTATTTTTCTTTAATTTTTTTTATTGGAAATCTCTCTTAGAGTTTAGAAGTTAGAGTCTTAAAGTGGTTAAAGTGGCAGCCCGATTAAGATTCAGGCTCACTTAGACTATTCAGTCCATTGTGATACCCATAGAGCCTTAGAAGTTTTGAATTTTGTGTTTCAATGTGAATTTATACTTATTTTCTCCTAAAATTTAATATTCTATCGTAAATACTGTAACATTTCACTTATAATAGATTCCACTTCTACTGATCCTTTTTAAATTGAATAGTTTTTTTTTCCAAAATAAAGAGACCTCATTTTCTTATAATTTAATCTTCAAAGTAGCTTATTCAGGCAATCGAAGAAAACATTCCCTTTCCATTTAGCTTTAGTAGACTGGTTGAAATGGATAAATAATTTCCAACAACACAAGGATTAAATTTCGACTTTTTTTCTGATACAGAAATTGAAAAAGGAGTGGCCAGAAATTGCGTTTCACATAATTGTGAGAAAGAATAACGAAATAAGGAAACATCATTAATATGCATTAATTCCAGATCAAGAATTATTTCCGTATTTTGTGTCACAAACAAACCAAAGAAAACAAAATTCGACACTCTTGCCTTCAGAAAAAAAAACAAAACAGGAACAGGCAAGGGAAATTAAGATCGAGAAGAAAAAAATGAAGAAATAATGATATTTCCATCCAAAAAAAATCTACATTTAAACAAAAAAGGATTTAAATCAAACGGAAGTGAAAGGAAACTAAGAATACTCAAATATCACACACACACAAATACACATGAAGCCACAATGTATGACATGAGTGTATTGGTGATATCATATGTGTATGGATGTAAGAAGAAATCATCATCAAAGCCTAATGACATTTTGAGGTTGAGCTGATTCTATAGATGAACTGTTTGAGGCTGGATGAGGACGATGATGATGATGCCATGGGCTGGTTGGTAAAGGGTGAAACCCAGAAAGAAATATGACGTTTGTTTATTTGCATCATTTACCTTTTTTACATACATACACTCACATTTGTGTTTCAATGACATCCTTTTTGAATCAAGCTCTAGCTGTGGCAAAAAAAAAAAACAAGGATGTCGCATGAATTTGACATAATCTGTAATTCAAACATGTCTCAGATTATATGCGCCAACAACTCACCAACCAAACCTAACCAAAAAATCACGAAAATCTTCAACGGGTGAGGAAAATAAATGAATTGTAAAATAGAAATGCCAGAAAAAAAAACGATACACCAAAGAAATTATTTGTAACAAAAATAATGATCACAAAGGCCATGGAATGTTGGGGTCCTTAAACACCCTTGTATGCCAAAATGACATGTGTAATGTGGCCTAAACCATAAAACCCCCTCTATGGCAAGGCCATTATTCCCATACATAGAGAAATTTGTACTCAAATACCTAATAGTTAATAATACCAAGTCAAACATACAGAATGGGAAATTTTGAAATGTTTTAGACAAGGGTTGTCGTCCTCGTCTTCGTCAACAACACAAAAAAAAGAAAAATCTAAATTTAATAGATCCTTCGTATTTTGGTTTGGTTACACATGGCCAAAGAGTTGTCACAGATCTTTAGGAATCTCATCATTAGCATGTGTAGTAGTTTCAATCAAAAGGATTATTAATGATTTTAGTGACAGGTCTTCAAGGATTCAAATGTGCAAGGATCCCTGTTACACTTGAATTGCTGTAAACCAGGTCTTTCTGTTGTACAACACAAAATAGCCTTCAAAAAGTGTTTTGGCATTCCGGCATTTCATTGCCGAATGCGACATTTTCTTGTTTTGTTTATTTTCATTTGCTTAAAAAATGATTTATGAAGTGAGGAAAGTTGCCTAATGGGAAAATCTTTTTAACGTGTATATAAATGTAACAATTTACATGGTTTAATATGTGTCCTGAGAAATTCAACACGTTTCAGTTTTTCCGGTGTATCATTAGCAAAAACAAAAACTGGAAAACCTTGAAGTACCATGTAATTAAAAAAAAAAAACACGAACAAAATATGCGAACGATTTGTTCTTCAATTTATATACCAAAGAAATCAATATCCCATATTTATTTTGCAAAAAGCAATTATAAAAATGGATATATTCGATTTGGGATACTCTAAGGACATAAGGGACGTAAAAACCGAAATGACAATGAAGAAGTTAGAGAAGAGCTTGGTCGATTAGGCATTACTTTAGTTATGGGGCTCACTTTTATTATATTTATTGTATATAGCTGGTGAACATCTCTCTTATCACTGACTTCTGTCCGATTCTATGTGTTAATCAAGTATTTTTAACAGTCGAAGGTAAGATACACCCAGAGAAGGAATATGATCACCTCAACCATGTTTCAAGAGCAAAATGTTATTTTTGAATGGTGACCATGTAACATGTTTGTCGCAACCATGTAATTTTCTCGGAGATTATGTGTCTGATTTCGGCAAGCATATTATTTTTGGCGAGAAAAGAACATTTTTGCCATAAACATGTTACATGGTCACCATCCAAAAATAACATTTTGCTCTTGAAACATGGTTGAGGTGATCATATTCCTTCTCTGCGTGTAAGTACTGCCAATAGAACCTTTCGAAGACCAATAGATGAACAGGTGGACGGACAGACAGACAGGGCTACATCAACTAAATTTTTGATAGTAAATCGATCAGAATTTAAAATATTGCTACTAGAGACACTATTTCTTATATCCAAATTTCGAGCACACCAAAGCTGCTATACCTTGGCCACATAGTGGGGTATCGACCTTTCGACTAAATAATCAAATTTAGATGAACAGATAGGACTACATCAACTAAAATGGTGATAGTAAATCGATCTGTTTTTATAATATTGCGACTAGGGCCACTAATTCCCGTAATCACGTTTTAAAGCAAATAAAAACTGTAATACTTCGGCCCCATAGTGCTTAAAATAGGGATATCAGAAATCAAGTTTTCTATTAATCTAGATTTTGCAATTTTGTAATTTTTATACCCTCCACCAAGGATGGGGGTATATTAACTTTGTCGTTCCGTTTGTAACATATCGAAATATTGCCCTAAGACCCCATAAAGTATATATATTCTGGGTCGTGGTGAAATTCTGAGTCGATCTGAGCATGTCCGTCCGTCCGTCTGTTGTAATCACACTAACTTCCGAACGAAACAAGCTATCGACTTGAAACTTGGCACAAGTCGGATGGTATTGCAAATGGGCCATATCGGTCCACTTTTACGTATAGCCCCCATATAAACGGACCCCCAAATTTGGCTTGCGATTCCTCTAAGAGAAGCAAATTTCATCCGATCCGCCTGAAATTTGATACATGGTGTTAGTATATGGTCTCCAACAACCATGCAAAAATTGGTCCACATCGGTCCATAATTATATATAGCCCCCATATAAACCGATCCCCTGATTTGGCTTGCGGCGCCTCTAAGACAAGCAAATTTCATCCGATCCGGCTGAAATTTGGTACATGGTGTTAGTATATGGTCTCTAACAACCATGCAAAAATTAGTCCACATCGGTCCATAATTATATATAGCCCCCATATAAACCGATCCCCAGATTTGATCTCCGGTGCCTTTTGGAGAAGCAAAATTCATCCATATAAACCGATTCCGAGATTTGGTTTTGGAACTTCTTAGAGGAGCAAATTTCATCCGAGTCAGTTAAAATTTGGTACATTGTGCTAGTATATGGCCGTTAACAACCATGCCTAACTAGGTCCATATCGGTCTATAGTTATATATAGCCCTGAGATAAATTGATCCCCAATCACACAAAAATTGGTCCATATCAAGTTCATAATTCTATATAGCCCCTATATAAGCGACCCCCATATTTCAATTCTTTCTCTCTACGTACCGTGCAAAAGTCCATATCGATTCGTAATTATTTGTAGACTTACCTATACATAGGGAGCCACCGTGGTGCAATGGTTAGCATGCCCGCCTTGCATACACAAGGTCGTGGGTTCGATTCCTGCTACGACCGAACACCAAAAAGTTTTTCAGCGATGGATTATCCCACCTCAGTAATGATGGTGACATTTCTGAGGATTTCAAAGCTTCTCTAAGTGGTTTCACTGGAATGTGGAACGCCGTTCGGACTCGGCTATAAAAAGGAGGTCCCTTGTCATTGAGCTTAACATGGAATCGGGCAGCACTCAGTGATAAGAGAGAAGTTCACCACTGTGGTATCACAATGGACTGAATAGTCTAAGTGAGCCTGATACATGGGGCTGCCACATAACCTATCCTAACCTACCTATACATAATTTTTTGGCTAATATATACCACGTATGGACTACCTTACAAATTAGAAAACGATGTTAAGAAGTTTTAAGATACCACAACCCTACTTGGGTTCGATTGTGGATGACAGTCTTTCGTAGAAGTTCCTATGCAATCCATGGTGGAGGGTACATAAGATTCGGCCTGGCCGAACTTACGGCCGTATATACTTGTTGAATTTGAATTTCTTGTAAATCGTGCCAAATCGACTTTTAATGGTGGGCATAATCGAATACTCGCCTTTATATAGTGACTAAAATCGACTAGTCGATTTGCGCCTCGGGCATTTTGAAGAACAATAGATGAACAAACAGACGGGCAACCAGGACTTTATCTACTTAAGTGGTAAGTGCAGAACGATCAATATTTATATATGGGGTATGGCAGAGATGTTGAAGATGTTGAAGTAAAAATCGACTTTAATTAATTTTTTGTCAAAACTTAAAACCATCGTTTGATTTTTTTTTTTAAATGGAGTCAATAGTATTTTTATAAAAACAATCGCTTTGTCGAGGAAAGGAAAAAAAATTAAAATTTCGACGTGGACCTTTCGAAAAACAACAGTCGGACGGACAGACAGACAGAATTACATCCACTAAAGTGGTGACTGTAAATGGATCAATATGTGTAATATGTACTAGATTCATTTTTTCTGGTATTCACATTTTCAAACAGATCAAAGCTGTTGTTCTTTGATCATATAGTGGTATGTAGTAGGGATGTCGAAGGCCAAAATCGTCAAATAGATTAATCGGCTTTCGATGTTGGTCAGAATCGACTTTCTATAGTTACCAAAATCTACTAGTCGAGATTTAACAACAATTGTAGAAGTCAAATTTAGGGATTAGGGATACAAAAATCCAAAATTGACTTAACGACTAATCGACGTTTTGAGAAAAGAAAAAAACGAAGACTACTTTTTGTAATTGCAAAAATTGACTAATCGACTTTTGAAATTTGAATGAAAATCTAGTCAAATCGGCTAGTCGTCTTTTGAAGTTTCTTCAAATCGATCAAGTCGAGGTTTACAGTAACCAAAATAGACTAATTGGCTTTTAATAAAAACTTGAATTTGAGTTCAAAGTTTTGAGTGATGTAGTTCTTTTAAAAAGTGGTTAAAAATCGACGACGTCGACTTTTCAATAATCATAAAAATTTAAAGTGGCCTTTTAAAAATTTTTAAAAAGTCGGAAAATCGATTTTTCCAATTTTTCAAAATGTCCAATAGACGAATGTCGAATTTTTCAAAATTTGAACAAAAGTCGAAAAGTCGGCGTTTCCTCATATTGGAAAGTTTGAAGAGTCGACATTTTGATTCGAAATACATGACATTATAAGTCGTCTTTTTAATAACCATAAAAAGTCGAAAGACGACTTTTTCACATTTTTTAAAAGTCAAAAAATCAAACTTTTAAAACAAAACGAAAGTTAGACTTTTCAAAATTTTAAAACAGTCGACGTTCTTATTACTTAAAAGTCAAAAAATCAAACTTTTAAAACAAAACGAAAGTTAGACTTTTCAAAATTTTAAAACAGTCGACGTTCTTATTACATATCATACATTTAATGTAGCTCTTTTTATGTTTAAAATTCAGCCAAAAAGTTGCGATGTCAAAGGTCGACTTTTCAAATTTGAAATAAGTTGGAAAATCGAATAAAAGAATTTAAATAGACTTTTGCAAAAGTCGATTAATCAAAAGTCAGCATTCTGGATATGGAGTTTTGCAAATTGATCCTATAACAAGGACGTCTTAATAACTTGGATACCTGCCATGGGAACCACACAAAAAAAAGAGCCTCTGAAATTTTCATGCTCTTGTCAAAGTTTCAAATACTTTCACAAACCTTGACTAATCTGTTGGCACTTAAAGTAAACATGTCATTGCATAAAATTATACGATTTAGCTTCCGTACAAGTCCATGGAAAATTCCCTCACTATGTGGTGGAATTTTGTGAAATTGATATTCTTGTCTATTATTAAGGTTAACAACTGATCTTAAATTCAAGGACACGCATATCAAACATAAATTCTCACTCAATACTTCAAGACAATATCCGTACAATATTCATCCATCAACCACCAAACTGTTAGACAATAAAGTCTTTCGAACTCTAAATACTCGTAGTATTGAAATTTTGCTGTTGAATGTGAGAATTATGCAAATCACTTAAAGGCAACGAAAATGATCTTTTTCCTCGACTCAAAGTCGAACTGGTGCAGTTGTGTATTTTTATTGAAAATTTTAAAGAAACAGACAATATAAAAGTAAATATAAGTGTATTGTCTAAAGTTCCGATTAATTTGCATAATATCCACAAGAAGAATGAATATAAAACGGAAAAATCCATTTCAATTCAATTGTCTAGTTGTGTGTGAAATCAGTTGTTTCGATCGACTTTGATATGGCGAAAAATTCTATCCAAACGAAAAGAGATCGGCCAACAAAAGGTGAGTGAGTTCCTTCTTTGGTATTGAATTTTTGTTTTTTTATGAAAAATTCCCACCACACTTGGTATTTAGGTTGTTGCACACAATACTCAGTGTTACGATTTTGTTTTAAGAATCTTATCTCTGTGAATTTGATTGGTGAAGATCAAGCAGGAAGAACGTGTTTAAATCTCCTTGAAGCGATTTAGGCACTTGTTCTATTGTCAAGGAGGATTTTCTGCAAATAATGTGGCGGAAGTAAGTGCATTTTCCCACATGATGTTAACACTTCATAAATCATTGAGCTAGGGCAGGGATAATCAGCAGTGGGCAAGTGTTATTGTTTTTTTTTTTTGGCAGAACAGAAGTAAGGGGTGTGGTAAATTTATCAAAATATAATTCCAAATATTTTATTAAAATTTTATTTTGGGCGATTTCGGTTCTAATAAAAAGAACAATATTTGCGAAATTTTGTTGTAAACTATAAGAGGCTTTTTAAGGCTTTTGGATTTCCCAGCAAAAAAAAATTTGGATGTTCTTCCAAAGGCACAACTTTAAAAGCACTTCCAGAAGATGCACTCCCAATGATGTTCTTTATTTTAACTAACCAGGAAGTGCTTTTAATTCAATTTTTTATAACTTGGTTTTTCCATACAATTAATGGGTAATTTTAACTTTTTTTGTTTCAAATAAGTTAAAAACAGAGTAAGAATTCATAAAATGTTACAAATCATTTAAATTTTGTCGAACAAATTCTAAATCCAATCTAAAAAAAATTTTGAATTTTTGAGGTCAAACGTTTCCGACAAGCGTTAGAATCCATTAAAAATTATACAAAAATATAAAAATTATTTATTTGACAAAATATTACAGAATTTTTTAATTTACATCCAAATCATTGAATTCGGATCACACCTAAAGAAGTGATGCAAATTCAGTGCAACGGCTGCTGAAATGGAGGACTTCCGTCCTATGACAAGCCCATGTTAAATTCATCGCTTCTGCGTCAATTTTGCAACACTTCCGGATCCCAAAAGAACATTTTCATTATTTTTTTGGCGACGCTTTTTTTGCTGGGTTACTATTGCTCACAACATTAGGAATTTCCAATAATATGAAAATCGCACTTTCAATTTAGCCGAAGGGCTATGAGGGAAGAAAAGTAAGGACAAAAAAATTTTCGAGAAACGAAATCGCCCTTAATATAATTACTTATTTTCTATACCCTCCACCATAGGATGGGGGTATATTAACTTTGTCATTCCGTTTGTAACACATCGAAATATTGCTCTAAGACCCCATAAAGTATATATATTCTGGGTCGTGGTGAAATTCTGAGTCGATCTGAGCATGTCCGTCCGTCCGTCCGTCTGTTGAAATCACGCTAACTTCCGAACGAAACAAGCTATCGACTTGAAACTTGGCACAAGTAGTTGTTATTGATGTAGGTCGGATGGTATTGCAAATGGGCCATATCGGTCCACTTTTACGTATAGCCCCCATATAAATGGACCCCCAAATTTGGCTTGCAGACCCTCTAAGAGAAGCAAATTTCATCCGATCCGGCTGAAATTTGGTACATGGTGTTAGTATATGGTCTCTAACAACCATGCAAAAATTGGTCCGCATCGGTCCATAATTATATATAGCCCCCATATAAACCGATCCCCCGATTTGGCTTGCGGAGCCTCTAAGAGAAGCAAATTTCGTCCGATCCGGCTGAAATTTGGTACATGGTCTCTAACGGCCATGCAAAAATTAGTCGAAATCGGTGCATAATTATATATAGCCCCCATATAAACCGATCCCCAGATTTGACCTCCGGTGCCTTTTGGAGAAGCAAAATTCTCCGATCTGGTTGAAATTTTGTACGTGGTGGTAGTATATGATATTTAACAACCATGTCAAAAGTGGTCCATATCAGTCCATAATCATATATAGCCCCCATATAAACCGATCCCGAGATTTGGTTTTGGAGCCTCTTGGAGGAGCAAATTTCATCCGAGTCAGTTGAAATTTTGGTACATTGTGCTAGTATATGGCCGTTAACAACCATGCCTAACTAGGTCCATATCGGTCTATAGTTATATATAGCCCTCAGATAAATCGATCCCCAATCACACAAAAATTAGTCCATATCAATAATTGTATATAGCCCCCATATAAGCGACCCGCATATTTCAATTCTGGCTCCCTATGTACCGTGCAAAAGTCCATATCGATTCGTAATTATTTGTAGACTTACCTACACATACCTTTTTTGTCTAATATATACCACGTATGGACTAACTCACAATTTAGAAAACGATTTAAGATACCACAACCCAAGTAATTCGATTGTGGATGACAGTCTTTCGTAGAAGTTTCTACGCAATCCATGGTGGAGAGTACATAAGATTCGGCCTGGCCGAACTTACGGCCGTTTATACTTGTTTTTTTTTTTTTGATTATTTGATTATAATTATATTATATAAATATTATATAATAAATTAAAATTAATGTAGTTCACATATTTTCCCTTAACATACTCGGCTATAAAAGGAGGTCCCTTGTCATTGAGCGTCTCACCTTTAACCAAAAAAAAAAAAAAAAATATAATATTTTTGGTGACTTCTTAAATTAATTTCAAAAAATAATAAGGAAATATTTCAAAACTTAACATGGGAATATATGGCCAATATATCCAACCGTTTTATCAAATATAACAAACAAGTTTTACTTACAGAAGCGCATGTAAACTTCGACGATTCGCTATTTCAAAAACTGATTTCTGGGAAAACGAAAAATTGGAAAATTTTGTATAGTAGATAATTACCCTAATAAAATATTTTTTAAACTAAACTAAATTGTTTAATTTTGGTGCGAAAAGGATTAATTAAAACAAAAACAAAAATGTAGTCTAAATCTTAAATTTGAAATTAATTTGTGATATTGTACGAATTTAGTGTAATTTAATTTGAGTTAATTTATTTTTTTTAATTTAATTCATTTACATTAATGAACTAAATACAATAATATAATTTAAATATTTCTCATGAACATCTAATGAGGGAATAGGGAGAACTGCTCTCATTTGGTATGCCTGCAGTTGTATTATTTTGTAGTGTCAAGTAATACAATCTATATTTTTATCAATATCCCAGCAAAACAAAAAATTGAGGTTGTCCTTAAGGCACAATTTTAAAAGCACTTTCAAAAATATCCTCCCAAAAATGTTTCTTATTTGAACTAAACACACCCAAAGAAAAATACTTTCTTTAGGAATGAAGTTTTAGACAAACGAAATTCTCCTTTAATATAAACTATTTTTTTTAAGAACCCATGAAACTATACAACGATTGTCTCTAATCATTTTTATTTGTTGTTAAGAAAATATGTTAGAAACAAAAAATAACTTAGTTTGTCTAAAATTTCGTTCTTCTGAAAAGAAAACTCTTCTTCCAGAGCAGGATGTTCTTTAAATTCAATTTTTTTAGAACTTCCTTTTCTCATATTTTTAATGGGTAATTATAATTTTTTTATTTGAGGTCAAATGCTTCAGACAAGCGTTAGAATGCATTTAAAATCGCGTTAAAAATCATAGCTTAAGAAGTGATGCGAATTGTGTGCAACGGCTGTTAAAATGAGGGACATCCGTCTTATGACAAGCCCATGTTAAATTTATCGCTTCTACGCCAATTTTGCATCACTTTCAGATCCAATAAGAACATTTTCACTAATTTTTTGGCTACTCTTGTTTTGTTTTTTTTTTTTTTGGATGTTTGTGCTGCTATTTATGTATTATTGTGTGAAAAATATATTTTTTTTCAAACTATTCTAGAAAATGAATTTAAATTACTTCAACTTTCCTAATCTATCACTTGTCCTCAATGTATGTTGGTTTCTATCTATCTATTCAATGTATGTTGGTTTCTATCTATTCGCCACTTGACCTGATTATACAACATTTGAATAATATTTCCAATTATTTGTAAAACCTCAAACGGAAATAATCCATATTTCCAGCTAATACACCTGCCACCCTCTCTAATCCACCATAGGGCGTTGATAATGACGAATTATAACAAAAACCATATGGCAAAACAGCCACATTTCCCCCCCTCGGGTAAATGGCTTTAGAAAGATAGATGGATGAAAGGCTAAATAGATATATAACCTCCTGTACGCCTGCGCTGTTTTAATTGTTTTGTGAATTCCCAAAAGAAATTTCTCCAGTTTTGTGAACATTTTGGATACTTAACAACAATAAAGTGTCAGTCAAATGTAAAATTTATGCAAATTACAAATAACCCCGAAAAAAAAACGAAAAACACAAACTGGCAACCATAATTAAAGCATAATAAAAAATTATTAACATTAGAAAGTTCACTGGAAAAAAAAACTAAAAACGTATTTATAAAGTCATACATACAAGTTAGTTGAGTTAGTAAACCAAGTCAAGCCAGACAAAAGCCATACATCCATCAACTTAAGTCACTTATTTGGTTTTGGGCTAAAACAAAATGGCGCTTAAAATATCCCTCTAACGATAGGGGAGGGGAAAAATGAAAAATCGTTAGTTTTCTTTCACTACTCACTCGCTCACTGGCTCACTCATTCACAATCCACATTTTCTTCTCATATGTCAGCCAGTTATGATGATCTTTGTATTGTTATGGATCAACGCTTTTTTGACTTTCAAGTTTTGGATTTGAGTCATGGTTTATATTTTCATATTATTGTTGCACTGAAAGAAATAGTCTAATATGAAGGTGATGAAGATTTTTAAAATTATTCCTGATAAAGAAAACATTTCAACCCAGAAAGAAAATTTCATTAAAATTGAGCCAAAGACATTGACATAACGAAAACTTGTCATTGAGACACTGAAAGTATCCATTAATTGTATGAAATGTTATTTAAAAGAAAAATCATAATAATAACGAAAAGTTTCATTGTATTTATGAAATTCTAATCGAGGACCTGTTTATAGTTCATATCTAGCCTGAAAGAACACTGCGGATAGGCATACACTTAGGGTAAGTTTTAGGTTTGAATCTGACCAATTTTCGCATCACCTGTGGAGAATTAAAATTGTCCCCAGAAGTCTTGAGTTGGAAACACCAGTACACTCACTAGTTTTAAAATTTTAACCTGAGTAGAGTCTCCTTTTATAGAGGACATTTTTACAACCTGAAGGAGTTTTGAAGATACTCAACTATCTTATTGCAAGTTTTTGATTTAAATCTAACCAATTTTTGCATCACCAGTAGAAAATCTAAAATTGCCTTGAAATCCATGCATCATTACATCCAGTAGTTTTAAAATTTCTATTTCAACCTGAGTATAGTCCCTTTTTATAGGAAATATCTAGCCTGAAGTAGCTTTGCAGATTAGCAACTATCTTATGGCAAATTTTGGTTTTAAATCTAACCAATTTTTACATTACCTCTGGAAATTTTAAAATATTCCCCAGAAACCTTAAATCATCAGTACAACCAGTAGTTTAAAATTTCTATTGTAAAGTGAGTAAAGCCAACTTCCCATATTTATTTCGCGATAGATCTGAGGATTTAATTGTTTATTTATCCTACACCCAGAGAAGGAATATGATCACCTCAAACATGTTTAAAGACCAAAATGTTATTTTTGGATGGTGACCATGTACCATGTTTGTCGCAAAAATGTTGTTTTCTAACCAAACATAAAATGCTTTCCGAAAACAGATACATAATTTCCGAGAATATAACATGGTTGCAGCGAACATGTTACATGGTCACCATCCAAAAATAACATTTTGCTCTTTAAACATGTTTGAGGTGATCATATTCCTTCTCTGGGTGTATAAATGGGAAGATCTGAAAGTTGTATATTTAGGCCGCAAAATTATTCATTACCAATTAGTCTTGGTGGTATCTTAGTTCAAATTTGGTTAGCATTTACTTTTAAATGGAAATCTTGTTTACTTTCACAAGGTATTGTCCTTTTAAAAAAGTACTTCTCTGTAGCATTACCCAGAGCTATATTCTAAGCTTGGTCGAGATTTGGGCGGACAATATAGTTTTCTGGAAATAAACAACAAACCCATTTGACAGGTGGTAGTATTCATGATAATCTGATGTATGGTAAGTGAAACCATTCGGTTATGGTAAGTCATTATTCTCAATCATAAGGTATTGTTGAGTGTATGATATAAATTCTCTTGGTAATCACTTTTTCATCCCAACTACTTACCCACACGCAGAGAAGGAATATGATCATCCCAGGAATATGAGCATGTTTCAAGAGAAAAATGTTATGTTTAGACGATGAACATGGATCATTCTTGTAACAAAAAATGTTGTTATCTCGGCAAACATATACATGATTACATAATTTTCTAGAAAATAAAATGGTTGGGACATGTTCCAAAAATAACATTTTGCTCTTGGAAAATGTTTGGAGTGATCATATTTCTTTTCTGGGTGCAGTTTTTACTGAAATTTTGAATTGCCGAACTTCATTTGGACTAGATTCCAATTTGGTATAATTTTTTTTTCGCATGTAAATTTTCTTCAATTTCCTAATGATGGGTTTGCCTCTCTCTCTCCCCCTTTCCACTAAGCAAATGGCAAATGCGTAAAGTAAAAGATGATCTCTTTTCGAATTTGACTCAAATGAAATGGATCAACTACTGCTTGAATGTAACCAAGTAAGTCAGAGTATGATATGAATAAAGTCCAAAACACAACAAACAAGCCATGTTAATATGGTGACTTTTTAGTTTAAGGTTCGTTTCTTGCCAACCAACAAGGGGTTGGTGGGCTAAGTCTTCATTGTTTAAGCCAAGTTAGCTGTTGGTTTGTTTTTTTTTTCTGTTTGATATTTGAAATTATTTGAAGTTATCTATGATTTTATAACGTCATCTTTTTTCCTAGCTGTTATGGACGAATGACTTCTTCTCCTAATGAGTCAACAGAAATTGGTTGATTGTTGTTTTTGCTTAGCAGGGTTCACATATATTCCAATTGCCATTCCTAGTGAATCGAGTTAGATATTGTGTGATGTGGAAAAACCATGTTAGAGGTTGGTTCGGTTTTTTTATAAACTTTTTGCCTAATTAGCGTTATCGTTTAGTTTATTTCTTTTTTCATATTTGGCATTTTTTATTTATTTTGTTTTTATGTTACTCGTATGTATTAGCCACTTTTGTGGTATTTGTTTATGATGGATGTTGGTTAGGGGCTGGGGGATTTTAAGGTTAAAAACCTGATAAATTTTCTGAGATATGAAATAACAATGCCACCCTCTCAATGAGGATTAATGCTCGAGTGCTAGATCATCATCTATTATTGTTGCTATATTTTATGGACTTTTCTTTAGTTTCCCTCGTATAAAAAATGAATTAATTGAACATTTATGCAAATTGTTCCATACATTTTCGATATGAACCGAAGAATATAATTTCGAAATTAATTTTAATCGTTCCAGTGAATCACCATTGACCTTATCCAGATCACAATTTATGGGGTAGTCTTGGATTATGATAGATATTAGAAAATGCAGTTTACATTTTTCATAAACAAATTCGTTAAAAATATTATCAAGAGGAATGAGCTGAATTCTTTCCTCTCTAAAACATCAGGTGTCGTTTGGAAAATCTATAACGTTTGAGGTTCTATTAATTTCCCTTTAAATTTGTGGACTAAACCATCTACTGACAGTACCGTAGAGGCTCACCGATCATCTACCACTGCACTGAAAAAAAGCATACTCGGTTCCAAAGATTTTGTCTTTACTTTAAAAAATTTGGTATTGATTCCGAGCCAAAGAAGCGGAGAATACAAGTAAGGATACTTTTAAGACACAATTCTCTTTTAAATTTAGGTTTTGTGTACTTGCTTCTAGGAAGCAAATTTTAATTTTTCGCTTTCTCAGCTTTTTTTCTTCATATGCTATCAAAGACCTTTAAAAACGAGTTAACGGCAACTTTATTTTCCAAATTAAGACTCGACTTCCAGTAGAAATTATGCTATGTTTGAAGTAAAAAACTTCTTTAAAATAAAGTTTTGAAAAACATGTCCTATATTTGAACGATTTTTTGCTTTGTAGTCAAGATGCAAAAAGACAACAAATTTAAAGACAATTTCATTAAATTTAAAGAATTTTTCTGAATTATTAAAGTCAAGTTGACCTTAGCCTATAAATTTTTTCTTTCATGTTAAGATACCCATTTTTAAGTCAAATCACTTAATTATAAGGACAATACGACTTCATTGAAAAGTTTATCGACTTTTGGACAAGGAAAATAACTTTATTTTAGAGAAATGCGTCTTCTATGCTAAGCAAAATTTGTATTCGTATTTTAAACAATATTTTTTTCAGTGTGGGGTAATTATATCGGAATTAAATGTACTTGGAACATTTTAGGTCTTTCGTGACCTGATGGATTTATTCCAGTAGAGATACAGGCAGTAGATAATAAAGACTAGATCAGTTTATCATATTTTCCACCACAATGGGAAGAGGCAAAAATTTGGTTTCATCACTAAAGTGAAAAAATTGTCACATTTGGGCGCAAAGGGTTTCCGAATATCTATCGATTGATAAAACATTTCTGTTTTTCCAGACATTTGATGCAGCGTTCAATAACGTGAATCAAGTTATTTTCAAATTTTAATATAATGCAAAGGTTAATAGCTGAATTTTGAAAAGACGTATTTTAGCCACTCTAGGTTAGGCTAACATTGAAAGTTAAGTTGGAAAGGGGGCACTAACTATGATCGACTCATATTCCCTTTTTATGTTAACCTGGTATCAATGCAGGCTGAGCTTATTGGACAAGAAGATGAAGGAAATTGATGCTTTCAAGTTATTGAAAAGAAAATGCCAGATATCAAACAACACAAGCCTAGCTATACGTTTCATTGCAAACTTCCATGATCATTTCCATTATTCATTTTGGGTCTTATATGCTAACTTCTTATGGAACATGCTCTTCCTAAATTCAACCATTTTCGCCACTACAGTGCTTTATTTTTTAATTTTTTATACCCTCCATCATAGGATGGGGGTATATTAACTTTGTCATTCCGTTTGTAACACATCGAAATATTGATCTAAGACCCCATAAAGTATATATATTCTGGGTCGTGGTGAAATTCTGAGTCGATCTAAGCATGCCCGTCCGTCCGTCTGTTGAAATCACGCTAACTTCCGAACGAAACAAGCTATCGACTTGAAACTTGGCACAAGTAGTTGTTATCGATGTAGGTCGGATGGTATTGAAAATGGGCCATATCGGTCCACTTTTACGTATTGCCCCCATATAAAGGGACCCTCAGATGTGGCTTGTGGAGCCTTTAACAGAAGCATATTTCATCCGATCCGGCTGAAATTTGGTATATGGTGTTGCTATATGGTCTCTAACAACCATGCAAAAATTGGTCCACATCGGTCCTTAATTATATATAGCCCCCATATAAACCGATCCCCCGATTTGGCTTGTGGAGCCTCTAAGAGAAGCATATTTCATCCGATCCGGCTGAAATTTGGTACATGGTGTTGGTATATGGTCTCTAACAATCATGCAAAAATTGGTCCACATCGGTCCATAATTATATATAGCCCCCATATAAACCGATCCCCATATTTGGCTTGCGGAGCCTCAAAGAGAAGTAAATTTCATCCGATCCGGCTGAAATTTGGTACATGATGTTGGTATATGGTCTCTAACAACCATGCAAAAATTGGTCCACATCGGTCCATATTTATATATAGACCCCATATAAACCGATCTCCAGATTTGGCTTGCGAAGCCTCAAAGAGGAGCAAATTGCATCCGATCCGGCTGAACTTTGGTACATGGTATTGGTATATGGTTTCTAACAACCGTGCAAAAATTGGTCCACATCGGTCCATAATTATATATGGCACCCATATAAACCGATCCCCAGATTTGGGTTGCGGAGCCTCAAAGAGAAGCAAATTTCATCCGATCCGCCTGAAATTTGGTACATGATATTGGTATATGGTCTCTAACAACCATGCAAAAATTGGTCCACATCCGTTCATAATTATATATAGCCCCCATATAAACCGATCCCCAGATTTGGTTTGCGAAGTCTCCAAGAGAAGCAAATTTCATCCAATCCGGTTGTAATTTGGAACATGGTGTTAGTATATGATCTTTAATAACCGTGCCAGAATTGGTCCATATCGGTCCATAATTATATATAGCCCCCATATAAAACATTCTCCAGATTTGACCTCCGGAGCCTCTTGGAGGAGCAAAATTCATCCGATCCGGTTCAAATTAGGCACGTGGTGTTAGTATATGGTCGCTAACAACCATACCAAAATTGGTCCAATCACACAAAAATTGGTCCATATCGGTTCATAATCATGGTTGCCACTAGAGCCAAAAAATAATCTACCAAAATTTTATTTCTAGAGAAAATTTTGTTAAAATTTTATTCGGTTCATAATAAAATTTTCATCATTGTCAAAATTTTATTTCTATAGAAAATTTTATCAAAATTGTGTAAAACAGAGTGTGAAGCTGTGCACACCAGAATAAATCCTTGAAAACGGTTTTGACGAAGTCAACCGAAATATTGGAAATAAAACTTAAATGAAAACATCATTCCTATGTTTTTTAATCGACCTATAGCCGAAACTATGATAAGTATTGCATCAAAATTTTATTTCTATAGAAAAGTTTGTTCAAATTTTATTCGGTTCATAATCATGGTTGCCACTCGAGCCAAAAATAACCTACCAAGATTTTATTTCTATAGAAAATTTTGTCAAAAGTTTATTTCTATAGAAAATTTTGTCAAAATTTTATTTCTATAGAAAATTTTGTTAAAATTTTATTTCTGTAGAAAATTTTGTCAAAATTTTATATCTACTTTGTCAAACTGAATTATATACGTATTGGATCGATCTTTTTTGATTTAATATATACAACGTATGGACTTACATACAATTTAGAAGATGGTGTTAGGAGGTTTTAAGATACCTTGCCATCGGCAAGCGTTACCGCAACTTAAGTAATTCGATTGTGGATGGCAGTGTTTAGATGAAGTTTCTACGCTATTCATGATGGAGGGTACATAAGCTTCGGCCTGGCCGAACTTACGGCCGTATATACTTGTTGAATATTGCTATAAACAGTCTTTTGCTCTGGTTACAAAAAGAAAAAAATATAATTCGAGATACCATAAGTAGAACTCCGAAGTATTTCAGCCTCTTTAAAGTAAACTAACATTCAGTAGTATGCTAACAAGAGGACTTGTATCAGTATGCGAACAAGAAGACTTCTATCACCTTTTTTGGAATTTTGCTATAAACAGTTTTTGGCACTCTTTAGGTAGAGTTGTAGTAGTTGTGATATTCGCAGATCAGTCAGGGATGACTTCTACAATACAATTAGAGATATCATTCTGTAAGTCCAACGTATAACTAAAAGAAAAACTTAGAACAAGAGGACTAGTTATGTACTACATGGATATAAGGTCCACAGAGTTAAAACCATGTCCTTTGTAAGGATATCAACGTCGAAAATCGATTTTGTGACTAATGGACTTTTTTAAAAATAAAATGAAAGGCCGAAGTCGACTAGGTGATCGATTATAACCATTAGTTTGGAATTTAGCTATAGACTGTCTTTTGCTCTCTTTAGAAAGAAAAAGGGTCACAGTTGTGGTGGACGCACATGATGTGGCACTAGCAGTCAATTGGAGATATCATCCTTGGAGTTCCACATATAACTAAGGAGTGGAGATGGTAGAACGATACATGTGTAAATTTTACAAAAACTGACTTACTTATGACTTGGATCATGACAAGACTATCCGTGCTATTGCTGCTGTTGGAAAAATAACTCGGGCTCAGTTAGATTCGCAAAATAATGTTAGATTTTCCGGCCACAGTGAGTTATAATCTAGGGAAAAATTTATAAAGCATGGAGTTCACAAAATCTTGGAAATAAAGGTTAGTAAAAATTTCTATTGAGATGGTTACAAACGGGAGGGATAATTAAGAATTTATGACAAAATTTTACAGGAAAATGTACTTGTTTTTCGGACTGAAATATATCATTAATAGAGGTGGCTGTCGATATTTATTTGGTGGCCAATTTCTGAGATGTAATCTTCCTTTTTGGACTTTGCGCTCCTCAGTTTAAGCCACAGATTACCGCAAATCTCTAAACGAGATGGCTGGGCAGTTTAAAACTTCAGAGCAGTATGTATTTGGCAACCGACAAGCTCATATTGCCTGCGAAGACTGTAAGGAGGACGAATGATCGATGGAAGTCCAAGGTAAAGTACTACCTTCCACATTTAAGTATAAACTACATTTAGCTACCAACAAGCTCAAATTCCCTGGGAAACTATAAGGAGCACGAAAATCAAACGCAGCCTAAAATTTTCCCAAATCAATGAGATAATTGAGCAGTTTAATATTCTCCTGATATGTGTGATTATTTGTAGGATTATTTATGGGAATTTCAGCGCATATAAATGGAAACTACACTCAGTTGACATGTCTCTAGCTGCCGGTGGGTTCATATTGCCTGCGAAGACTGTAATGGGACGAATGATCGATAGAAGTCCCACAATGATCTCAAAGACACTAAAAATTGTGGCCCTATATAAGCATCCCAGCAAAAAAATTTGGAAGTTCTTCCAAAGGCACAACTTTAAAAGCACTTCGGGAAGATGCACTCCCAATTATGTTCTTTATTTTAACTCCCCAGGAAGTTCTTTTAATTCAATTTTTTGTTTCAAATAGGTTAGAAACAGAGTAAGAATTCATAAAATGGTACAAATCATTTAAATTTTGTCGAAAAAAATTGTGATTTTTTGTAAATATTTGAGTTCAAATCTTTCCGGCAAGCTTTAGAAAATTATAAAAAATTATAAAAATTATTTATTTGACAAAATATCACAGAATTTTTTAATTTACATCCAAAACATTGAATTCGGATAACACCTAAAGAAGTGATGCAAATTCAGTGCAACGGCTGTTGAAATGGAGGACTTCCGTCCTATGACAAGCCCATGTTAAATTCATCGCTTCTGCGTCAATTTTGCACCACTTCCGGATCCAAAAAGAACATTTTCATTACTTTTTTGGCGACGCTTTTTTTGCTGGGATAAGTCGAACACTAGATTTAATTAAGATCTCAATACTTCAGTTTATTTGCTTGACAAAGGAATTTAGAAATATGCTTTGGTTATAGTTAGTGTATACATTTTCAGACTGCATACATTTTCAAACTGCTTCCCTCAACAATCACATAAGACCCAATGGACCAACATGTGAACCCCCACATTCTAACTTCTTCACTAAAAGAGACATTAGCTAACTCCACCGCAAAATAACCAACTTAAAGGGGCTAACATATGCAACGCCCTTGGCTTTTGCTCGAACCCAAGAGACATAAGGAAAAAGTATAAGAGTGCGTGAGCAAAAGGGGAGAGAAGGACATTGTGTGCTAAAAAAGTCCTTATATCCGATGAAAGCCTTGGTAACTTGGTGGGTGTAGTTTTTTTATAGCTTTAGCTTGAAATACCCTTTCTAAGAAAATACTCAGACTGACCGGCATACAAACGGTGAAGTAACAAGTTGAAATTTCCAATGGGGACAGGGTTAAAAGAAACAACTTCGGCTTCCAACTACCCCCATGTGGCGGACAGTTAAGCTCTTTGAGGGCTATTGAATTGAAACATGCGTGTTATGGTATTTGTTTTGTATTTTCCCAATGACCATATCATGGTGCTATGCAAGAGAGTTTCCTACGCATATGCTAGAGAAAAAAATCTCCCCCCACCCTCACATAGAAAAAAGGCTAAAAAACACACGCACATACAAAAGATTTCTGACATTAGCAGAGTTAGATCCTTTGGAATAGATTGTACACAAAAGAGTTGGACTTTCATTTTTCTTTCATTGAGGGGGGAGAAAAACGCAAGGACTTCGCTTTTATTGAAAGGTGATAACACCCTTTTTAGCAAAGTGTTTAGTATGTGGTCAATACCGTGTTAAATGGGGTTAATATAACCACACACACATACACACACTTGGACCATATGGAGTGCCAGGACTCTGTATATTTTCTTTTTTCCCTAGACAAATGAGTGTGTGTGGCCACTTCAACAAATGACCATTAGTTGGTGCTGTTGCTGTCGCTGCATAAGGCCAGAAAAGACTCCTTTGTATTGTCATTTTCCTCACAGGGTTATGTTAACATTTTAACTTTTGTCTGATAGCATAGTCATAGCCCCTTTGAGCGTGGCCATTAAAGCCATGATGAAAAGGTGTTTCGTTACGTTGTTTGAGTTTTTTTTTTTTCAATTTTGTTAAAGGGTGTTAAGAAAATTACCGCCAGTTTATTCCAGAAGTCTAGCCTATACAGGGGTTTTGGAGAGACGTAGAAGAAAAATTATAGGTAATTTATTTAAGAGGAGTTAATTTAATGATTAAATTAAACTATTACTAGCACACATACGACAGACTAAGGACATTTTTTTTGTAAAAGAAACAAAAGGACGTTGCTTTGGTCATTGGCATTTTTTTATAATTAGAAGAAAATTTGTCAACCCGTCTATTGGATGTTAAATGAGAGGGTTAGAGGGATAATTTAAAATGAAATATGAGTGTTATACTAGTTTGAAGTTCTTTGAAATTAAAAAAATATTATTAAGGCGAGGGTGGTCCAATAAATATTTAGCTTCATAAAGGGTGATACGGTCAAAATTTGGTCAATATAAACTTGACGTATTTCTTTCAATTTTGCATTTCAAAAACCTGAACACCCCTCATTTTGAAGGTGTGTGTGTGTAGAATGTTACTCCTATTTTGATTTTGGAATTCACACTTCAGTTGTCAAAATGCCGTCCAAGCAAGAAGAACAGCGTATCAAAATTTTGCTCGCGCATCGCGAAAAACCGAGCTACTCGCACGCAAAGCTGGCAAAATCGCTGAAAGTTGCCAAATCAACCGTTACAAATGTAATTAAAGTGTTTGGGGAACGTTTGTCGACAGCCAGGAAGTCTGGATCGGGGGGAAATCGAAAACCGGAAGCCGCTGAGACGACAAAGACAGTTGCCGGTAGTTTCAAGCGAAACCCTAACCTCTCTCTCCGAGATGCCGCAAATAAGCTGGGTGTATCGTCTACAAACGTGCATCGAGCCAAAAAACGAGCCGGACTATCGACTTACAAGATGGAGGCTGTACACAACGATGCTGACGAAGTTTGACTGCGTGGTAACGGACGACGAAACCTACGTCAAAGCCGACTACAAGCAGCTTCCGGGACAGGAGTTTTATACGGCAAAAGGAATGGGAAAGGTAGCAGATATTTTCAAGCACATAAAACTGTCAAAGAAATATCTGGTTTGACAAGCCATCTGTACCTGTGGCTTGAAAAGCAGCATTTTCATAGCTTCCGGGACTGTCAACCAAGAAATTTACGTGAAAGAGTGTTTGAATAAACGTCTGCTGCCTTTCCTGAAGAAACACGGTTGTTCCGTACTGTTTTGGCCGGATTTGGCATCTTGCCATTACGGTAAAAAGGCCATGGAGTGGTACGCCGCCAACAACGTGCAGGTGGTTCCCAAGGACAAGAACCCTCCCAACACGCCAGAGCTCCGCCCAATTGAGAAATACTGGGCTATTGTCAAACGGAACTTAAAGAAGACCAAAAAAAAAATGCTAAGGACGAGCAGCAGTTCAAGGCAAACTGGCTTTCTGCGGCAAAGAAGGTGGACAAGGTGGCTGTACAAAATCTGATGGCAGGTGTCAAGCGTGAGGCCCGGCAATTCGGATTTGGAAAAGCGAAAGCCTAACTGAATATTTTTCCTGAATTTTATACTAATTGAACTTGAAAAAGAAATTTAATTTGATTTTTTAAATAAACGATTTACACGCGTTTTCCCTTGACCAAATTTTGACCGTATCACCCTTTAGGAGCGATTTTGTAAATCGCGCAGGAGAATAGAAAAGAGTTTAGATGAAGTGTATGTTTACTCTTCTCTTTTAATTGCTATCATAAAAAAAATATTTTTGTCTTCAATTACGAAATTAGTTAATTGATCCAATTAATTTTTAGATGAAATGTTTTCAATCATAGAAATTATAGTATCAATCACGAAAGTAAATTAAAATATTAATCGATACATTTAATTTGTGTTTCAATTAAAAAAATTGTTGACCAATTTAAATTTTTAGTTGAATATTTTAAAAAATTCAATTAAAAATTTTATTGAAAAATGTTTGATATTTTTTTTCTGTGTCATTCAAATTTCGACAGACTTTATTATAAATCTGGCTGGGGAGATAATTCATTTTGGGTCTTGTACGGTAACTTCTTATGAAAATTATTCTTCCCAAATTTTGTTTGTTTTTTCGAATAGCATTGTTAGATTTGTTTCCGCCGTTTAAGACTTTCTCCTATGGTCAATGTTTTTTTTTTTGATCGTTTGGGCTCATTTTTACAGCATATCAAGGGAGTTTCTGAGCCATTCCGTTACAATTTCCGAGACATCCAAGTGATGAAACAGTGGACTGCTTCCGAAAAATATGCCACTATGCTTATCCTAACCTAACTTTCTTTTAATTAAAATTTCTTTAGTTGAATGCTTTTATGTAAATTATATGTCCTAAAGTGTAGGTTGCATACTCTTTCAAATTTGGTCAGTATTATTTTTTGAAAAATATTCCTGTGGAAAAAGTGGTCTTTCGCAATGAGAGACCACTTCCAGACTTAAAAAAAAATTTTCACCAAAATATTAGTCCTTCTGGTAGCTATAAGTCTATATTGAACCCCCTTCGGATATCAATCGCAAATTTAAACCCCTCGCTTAATGGCAAGGCATATACTTTTTGTAGATGAATCGAATGCTACACATACGAGTATAGTTTGAAGTACTTCTTTTAGGAAAGTTGTACATGCCGGATGTAATCAGAAATGATACCAATATTATTGAGGTTTTATTTTAGAGCTGAGGAATATTTTTGATGTCCGGAATTAAGTTCATGACCCTAAGAGTTTATCCCCACCTTTACATTACGATGTCATCCCTTGGGCGATACTACAAACACGTGTCTTTGCATATTTTCTAAATTAGGGAAAGATAAATTAATTTTTTATCATTCCATATTTGGTGTTCAATCGATTTCTGATCACATACCTTGTAGCAAAGATAAATCGTATTGGTCTACTTCTTTCATCAAGCCCGACTTTGCTATATTAGAAAAAAATCTCCCCTTCTTTGTCGGTACACGCCTTGATATTCTTTTGTATTTCCCATCTCTTCCTCTTTTAAGATTTCCTATATTTACATTTCATTCCAATAATATCCTGCGGTAACATACAAATGCCTAAACCACCTTTCGTGGTCCAATGTCAATAATATATTCTCGATATTTTCTAGAGTAATAAACTCTAAATGAGAAAATTGTCTTGGACGCGTATCTCATTTAGTTTTAGTTTTGAAATTTCTTTCATCTACTAGAAGTTCACAAGCAAATAAGAAAATCTCTGCATATTTGTAATCTAGAGAAATTTAACAGGAAATCCTTCGACAATGACCCAAATTGTACACGCGAGTTCTTGGAAGGATCGGCCTTAGAGGCTTTGTTGTGGTCACAAACTGTGCTAATTGATAATTAAGGGCGCGGTAAACAAAATGGTAAACAAAGCGGCAAGTGTATCGAGAGTGAAAATTTCTGATTACAGAGCAGGTAGTTGAAGTTATTACTGATGATGACAAGTGAAAGTGCAGGGTTGGTTTTTAAGGGAACATTGTCGATTTTACCAAAAATATTATGGTACATTATAGTTATATCTTAGAATGAATTAATTTAAGAACAGTATATGGTATTAATGATGCTCAAGATTGTATATAAGAGAATTACATAAAGAATAAGTTCCCATGATGCCCATGCATCTTTAGAAATAGGGGAAAAGAACGACGGAGCTGAATCGTACGTACCCTTTATTATAAATTTTCATTCACAAATAAAAAATTCACAAGTGCATTACCGTGAAACCTCTCCAACTTGGACACTCTAAAAACCCGACACCTCCCAAAAGTGGACAGTTCTGCAGAAAATTTTATTTTATAGATTTTTTTTTCAAAATTTTATTTCTATTGAAAATTTGTCAATAATTTACTTCTATAGATAATTTTGTCTACAATTTATTTCTATAGATAATTTTGTCAAAAATGTATTTCTATAAAAAATTTTTTGAAAATTTTATTTCTATAGAAAATTTTGTGAAAAATTTTTTTCTATAGAAAATTTTGTCAAAATTTTACTTCTATAGAAAATTTTGTCAAAAATTTATTTCTATAGACAATTTTGTCAAAAATTTATTTCTATAGAAAATTTTATCAAAATTTTAGTTCAATATAATTTTTTTTAAAAATTTTATTTCCAATGAATATTTTGTCAAAATTTTATTTCTTTTTTTTTATTTCAGCTTAAAACCATGCATTGTCTAAACTACAAGTGTAGCTTATCCAACAGAGGAAAAGAATGTTTGCCAAATTTATTTGGGCAAAGCCCTATAGACTCCCAGATGGTTGGATGGACGCACAACAACATTTTATTTCTAAAGAAAATTTTGTCAAAATTTTTAGAATATTTTGTCAAAATTTTATTTCTATAGAAAGTTTTGTCAAAATATATTTCTATAGAAAATTTTGTCAAAATTTTATTCCCAACGAAAATTTTGTTTTCATTTTGTTTTATTTCTATAGATGTTTTATTTCTATAGATAGATTTTGCAAAAATTTTCTAAACAAATAAAATTTTCACAAAATTTTATTTCTGTAGAAAATTTTTTCAAAATTTTATTTCTATTTTCTAAAATTTTGTCAAAATTTTATTTCTATAGAAAATTTTGTCAAATTTTATTTCTATAGAAAATTTTGTCAAAATTTTATTTCTATACAAAATTTTGTGAAAATTTTATTTCTATAGAAATAGTTATCAAAATTTTATTTCTATAGAAAATTTTGTCAAAATTATATTTCTATAGAAAATTTTGTCAAAATTGTATTTCTATAGAAAATTTTGTTAAAATTTAATGTCTATAGAAAATTTTGTTAAAATTTTATTTCTATAAATTTTCTATAGAAATAAAATTTTGTGAAAATTTTATTTCTATAGAAAATTTTGCCAAAATTTTATGTCTGTAGGAAATTTTGTCAAAATTGTATTTTATATTTTACCAAAATTTTAGTTCTATAGAAAATTTTATCAAAATTTTATTTCTATAGAAAATTTTGTGAAAATGTTATTTCTATAGAAAATCTTGTCAAAATTTTTTTCTATAAAAAATTTTGTCAGAATTTTATTTTTTTAGGAAAGTTTGTCAAAAATTTATTTCTATAAAAAATTTTGTGAAAATTTTATTTCTATAGAAAATTTTGAGAAAATTTTATTTCTATTGAAAATTTTGTCAAAAATTTACTTCTATAGATAATTTTGTCAAAAATTTTTTTCTATAGATAATTTTGTCAAAAATTTATTTCTATAAAAATTTTTTTGAAAATTTTATTTCTATAGAAAATTTTGTGAATTTTTTTTTCTATAGAAAATTTTGTCAAAAATTTATTACTATAGAAAATTTTGTCAAAAATTTATTTCTATAGAAAATTTTGTCAAAATTTTATTTCTATAGAAAATTTTGTCAAAATGTTTGTAGAAAATTTTGTGAAAATTTTATTTTGTTAGGAAAGTTAGTCAAATTTTTTTTTTATAGGAAATATTTTCAATTTTTTTTTATTTCTATAGAAAAATTTGTCAAAACTTCATTTGTATAGAAAATTTTATCAAAATTTTATTTTTATAGAAAATTTTGTGAAAATTTTGCCAAATTTTATTTCTGTAGAAAATTATGTCAAAAATTTTTTCCTATAGAAAATTTTGTGAACATTTTATTTTTATAGAAAATAAACATTTTATTTCCATAGAAAATTTTGTCAAAATTTTATTTCTTTAGGAAAGTTTGTTAAAACTATCAAAACTTCATTTCTATAAAAATTTTTTTCAAAATTTTATTTCTGTTGAAAATTTTGTGAAAATTTTATTTCTATAAAAAATTTTGTGAAAATGTTATTTCTATAGAAAATTTTGTCAAAATTTTATTTCTACAGAAAATTTTATTAAAATTTAAATTCTATAGAAAATTTTGCTAAAATTTTATTTCTATAAAATTTTTTTTCAAAATTTTATTTCTGTTGAAAATTTTGTGAAAATTTTATTTCTATAGAAAATTTTGTCAATATTTTATTTCTATAGAAAATGTTGTCTAAACTTAATTTCTATAGAAAATTTTTTCAAAATTTTATTTTATAGAAAATTTTACCAAAATTTTAGTTCTGTAGAAAATTTTATTTCCATAGAATATTTTATCAAAATTTTAATTCTATAGAAAATTTTGTGGAAATGTTAATTTATTTCCGATATTTTTGCTTTTGAACATATCAGTCATCCTGTAGTGGATCTTTTTTAATAAAACAGTAGCTATTGCCGAAATTGTTGTAAAACTTCATGCTTCATTTATTCCTCTTTAAGTTATCATCACTCCTTTCGCCTCATCGTAAGCAAATCAATAAATTATTGTTCGTTATGGGCCCTTTCCTCCAACTAAATTGACTCACTATTGTTACAAATCGAATCGAATAACATGTTTATTTCGCCATAAAGAAACACCTATTTAATAAATTTATCCAACAACTGTCAACAATTTACAAAACAGCGAATATATAAAAAAAGAAATCGAAGAAGTAGAATGTCAAAGCAACAGACAAAACACCCTAACCAAAGGTAATAGACTGTGAATTTTGAAAAAAGGGTAAAGAACTCCCTTAGTTTGTCATACTACACCCCCTCCCCTTCTCGATTGCAGTAATTTAAAGAAAATAACGGCCGCATGACTTGCGTTGCCTGTCAGCCTGGCGTCTTTCATAAGCTGTTAACATATTTTAGACTACCATATTTTGGCGGAATGTAGAGACACCAGGCTCGCAATAATGCCTTCCCCGTTAAAAAAAAAAAGTTTCTCTACAAAAAACAAAATCTATCGAAATTTATAACATTATTGTCACTAAATAAACGATCAAATGACAATTTAAAAAACAATGACAATCTGCCCGGAGGGTGAAACATAAAGAAAGAATTTTAACTTAACTCCTTGTCTTATTGGCAGTAGCTTACAAAGGATACCATAACAATATCCTGTAAATCACCTACACCCTCTCGTTTCACAACACTTTTCCAAAATATTACCAGGATATTTGATTTTTTTTGTTGCTGTTGCCACACAAGAAAGGCAAATCACCCTTTTTTATTGAGTTCGAAACCCCTTTGTTGTTATGTTAGCCAAGTTTAGCTTTTCAATATGTTGTCTTTACCAATATCTACAAAAGGATAAATGGAGATATCCTCAAAAAACAACGAAAAGTTAAAAAAAAAGTTATTTGATAAAATATTTGCCTTTGACTTTGGAAGAAATTCTATGGCTTAAATTTTATCAGTCGTTTATGATGTGATATTGTGTTTTTTATCCTTCTAGAATCGAAAAAGTCCCCAAGGATTTGGGGAAATTTTCAGTTCCGTTTCGATGTTTTTGTTTACCGCTTAGAAAACTGTCAAACAAAAACTTTTGTAACATGGAATTTTACAAGGGAGAGAGCTACACAAAAGCTCTTGGAAAATTACCAAGTTACTAAGGCCTTTCAAAACTTTGATTGTTCGATGATTCGTGGAATTGAAATTTATATTTGTTAATAATAACAATGACATTGTTGACAGTTGATGTTTCCAATTTGATTTAAATGAAAGGCTGTGAAATGTTGAATTTATGTTCTCTAATTTTGGGGAGAAGTAAATTCAATCTAAATAAAAATTAGGATTTACCTAAGTTTGATTGTTGTGTCGAAAACGAAAAATTAATGTCGACAACTGAAAAGAGTGGATTTAGACGCATTCCAACATCAAAAGTTAATTTTTAAAATTGCAAAAGAACTTGGACACTCTGAAAAGCGGAAACTTTTTAAAAATAGACTCTATATTATCACCAAATGTGGGCAAAATTGAGGCAATTCCAACGTAATCGAATAACTAATACTGTATATGCCTTTCCTCAATTTTTTTTTAATATATATTCTTGTTTTTCGAAAATAAAAAGAAATCCTTGTCAAAATTTCTCTGATCATAAATTTGATTTTTCTTTTGTAATAAATTTTGTAGACCATAAAAAATTGCATTAAAAATTAAATATATTCTCATAAATTGTTTTGCCATAGATTGTCAAATTGAATTTGGTATGTTTTTTTGCTCATTTTTGTTCTGCAAAAGATAAGGCAGGCAGCTTATTTTTTGAATTCTTTTTTTTTATAAAGAAATGTTGCATTTATGTAGATTTGTCTATGAAGCCAACCGCCATTGTCAAATGTTTGAATAGTTTATGTTTGCTCCTTGATTTGCTTTGGTTGGATGTCTTCTTTTGATTGAAGATATTAGTGAGGGTGTGAGGGGTTAGAAGATGGTTTGGTTGGATGGTATGAAGCATGTTCCATGTCACTTATCACTTGACACTTGTTATTGTAACGAATTATTTGTGGTGGCTCAATTTTATTTTTTTTGCTACTCTTCATTCGTCTCATTTTGCGTCATTTGCAAATATTTTTTCGTTGATTTGAATACCCTACCCATTTAGGGTAGGAATAGTAGATTTATTGAAATATAAAATTTTGTTGCATATAAGGTGAGAGACATTGTTCTAAAAGTGGGGTGAAATTCAGAAGTTTCATTTCAGTTATACAAAAAAATATTCAAAAAATCATCCAAGGGATTCTGAAATTACCAAGCAATCGAAAAGGAAGCAATTTTGTTACGAGGAAGGATCAAAAGGAGTCAGTAAGAGTTTAGTTGCGCTTTTTGGTATACAATAAAGTAGGCAGTGCATCCACACTGCATGTATCGGTGGCAATAACGTAAACGAGTAATCTAACTAGTTTATGATCATTCGTTTATGTTATTGCTACCAATTCATGCAGTATAGATGCACTGCCTACTTTATTGTATACCAAAAAGCGCAACTAAACTCTTACTGACTCCTGACTCCTTTTGATCCTTCCTCGTAACTAAATTGCTTCCTTTTCGATTGCTTGGTAATTTCAGAATCCCTTGGATGATTTTTGAAATATTTTTTTGTTTAACTGAAAAGAAACTTCTGAATTTCACCCCAAACTGAATTTCATACCAACAATGCTATAAAATAGGAAACTCAAGATTATATATCACTTCTGAGCATTATTGCTATTGAAATGAACAATTATATCAGCGCTATGTGAAAGCTGCTCCATCGTCCACAAAAATCAGCACTGATTCGGTTGTTTTGTTAGCAGTTGGTACTGCCCCTCTCCCTTACAATCCTACTCCATTTTTTTAGATTCTGCTTCAACTTCATATTATTTGAACTATTTCGAAATTACGCAAAGGCAAGCCAAAGCCGCTGGAGGAAGCGAGATTGCTGGTTGAATCCAGAAAATCTCTGACGGTTACTCGATTTTTCAAGGCACATGAAAATTTGAAATTACTCCACACTAGGTATTTCGAAAGATCGTATTGGAGCCGTGGCAGCTTGCCCTCAAAATCAAGGGAAGTTGTGAAATCAATTAGTGGTTGACGCTGTTTAAGGCCGCTCATGTGGAGTTTCTATGTTGATTTCGGATCCGGCCACCTGAGACTAAGGAACAGTTGAAACAGTGGATTGTGCCTTACGAAGTGTTCCGAAGAAGTCAGGGACTTTGTTACCGACCGGAATGGCGATGACAACAATATTTTCGGTTACTCGATTTTTCAAGGCACATGAAAATTTGAAATTACTCCACAATAGGTATTTCGAGAGATCGTATTGGAGCCGTGGCAGCTTGCCCTCAAAATCAAGCAAAGTTGTGAAATCAATTAGTGGTTGACGCTGTTTAAGGCCGCTCATGTGGGGTTTCTATGTTGATTTCGGATCCGGCCACCTGAGACTAAGGAACAGTTGAAACAGTGGATTGTGTTCCGAAGAAGTCAGGGACTTTGTTACCGACCGGAATGGCGATGACAACAATATTTTCGGTTCCCCACTCCGCGGCTAAATTAATGACAAATGTAGAATTCCCCTTATCGCGCGGCAAATAAAAACTTTAGTATTCTTTAGAAAATGGAGCCCAACGTGGATCATTTTATTAAAAATTAGGCAAAGGAGAGCCAAAGCCGAAGACAAGGCAATAAATATTCTTGAGATTCAAAGACTTGTTCATTATGGTAGAGGGAAATGCGAGAACCTGAAGCATCTTGGTGAACTGATGGGTTAGCAGTGTATGCGTTGAGGTTGTTTGGAATATTCCCCCATATTCCGATTCGCAAATAGAAAAAATTTTCTTTTTAAAGAGAAGTTCGAACTGAAGTCCAAGACAGCCTCGAGTTTTTCCATAAATTCTTGCGAATTGCGATTCCGAATATCAGAATATGAGGGATTGTCTTTCTACTGAAGGACATTTTGCTACAAATTCATCCACTTAATGTTCGATTCAGGGGTTTTGCGATAGGAAAACTATATGGTATAATATCATAATTGGTAAAATTAAGAGACATTATCGCCATATTGTATCCTTCCTATTTTTAGCATTAGAAGTATCAGGTATAAGCAGAAGAAAATGCGCTTTTAGGCTTTTCCTGGGCTCCTCCCCTTTGGACTCTTCCTATATGCATCTTTGGTTCCACTTAGCAACCATCTGCCCCCTCGTGATTTTTCCACCAGAATATCTTCTTAGCAAAATATGCCTGCTTTGCAATTTCAATGTGAAAGGATTGCAATTATTTGTGACAAGCTGACAACGTCGTGTAGGGTATTGAAGATGAAGCAGCAGCTTCAGAGAGATGTCATTTCAAATTGTATTTAATGTGCCATACATTCTCAATGTGTTTACACTGGCCTGCCACTGATTCCTTCGATGCTGAGGAGGTTGCCTCCGTGTTTGCTGCTGCTCGCGATGTCTTCTGTATACGGCTGACTGAACGTACGTAGGTGTTAAAAAGAATTTATGAATTATATTTTTATAATACAAATGCATGAACAATCACATCGACTATTTGGGAATGGTCGCTCTAGAGTGCAAACATCGTTCATCTATTGTGTGTACAAGAGCTAATTTCTTTAAGATACCCCTACTGCCAGATACTTTACGGATTGTTGCAGCAAAAAAACATCAACTATGTAGATGTCACTACAATTACAAGATGATCTTTTTTAGTGTTTCGGCGTATTTGTTTTTTTTTCGTTAGTTTCTTCGAGCTTCTATATATTTTGTTCTGAAATGATATGACTTGTGAGAGATGTCTTGCAGTCGGAGAAGATTGCTTAATGTTGCGGTTTTTATTTTTATTGTTATTATTAGCTACATTAGCTTTATTTCAGCTATAGAGTTCTATAAAAAAATTATTTAAAATAAACCAATCAGATAGAGATAAAGAATACCGCAGGAGACTGATCAGGTTGGGAAAGATGGCTGAAGTAAAATTTTGCAGAAATGGCGAATAGGAAATTTGGCGCCCAACGCGTGGGGTTTGATACGACATTTCTTTGATAGTTCGTTAATTACTTGTCGTTTTGAAGTCCTTTCAATCTAATTAATATCTTTTTGAAATAGAAGCGACATCTAAATTATATGTGGCGCCCAACGTGGGTCAAGGACTTTACTCATTTCGGAAGGAAATATTTTTTCTTTGTTTCCAAGAAAAACTTCTAACCTTATGAAAAGACACAAAATAATTTGTTAGTTATTTGACGATAGACAAGTTTTGTGATTGTTACGAGGAACGAAAACAATTTACGTATCTGTAGAAAATTCAGGACTTTTATATTTCGTTTCGCCGCTTGAAGAAGTGAAAATGTTCTAGATCAATAAAACAAAGACAAATGTCGGGCGGTTATTCTATTCTATTTTTGGAGGCATACCAAAAACTTTTACTGCAAAGAGAAAACTTTATAGTACACAGAAAAAAATATCACCAAAATATTACCAATTAAAAAGTTGATTGAAGTTGCCATTTTTTTTAATTAATAAATTGATTGATACCATTAACTTTTAATCAAGATAGAAACATTAAGCTAATTATACCAACATTTTAAATTTTAAAATTTTTATTTAAAAAATTAATGGATACAATTAACTTTTTAATCAAACTCGGAAGACTAAGTCACTTAAGAAAAGTGATCGACATTTTTTTTTAATTTTTAACTAAAAATTTATATCAAACTATCAAAGCCATCTTGCGTATGCCAGTTAGAAATTTAACTGCTGAAATTTTTTAAGTTGAAAGTTAACCGGAGGAAAGATATTTTCATTTTTCTTTCTGTCAACTGGCAGTTAAAGCCTAACGGAGCTACATAAAAATGGCCGCAAGTCAGTTAAGAAAATAATTGAAAATAGTTACGTTTTTAATGGAAAAAAGAATTGAGTTTTGCATTCAACATCAATTAAATCAATTATAAAATTAATTGAAAATTGCTAATAAAATCAATTAATTTTTAAATCAAGCATTTTTTTAATTTCCAATTAAAACTGTGATTGATACTATCATTTTCGTGATTGAAGACATTTCATTTAAAAAATTAATTGGACCAATTAATTTCGTGATTGAATCAGAACAAAATTTTTTTGTGTGTGTAGGCATTTCAAAAGATCGGGAGGGAAATATCCTATTTTTTTTTTAATATGGGAAAGCACTTGGTGCGATAGGGGCTGTATTTGCTTGCCCTCAAATTCAAGCACAATCGTGAGATCAATTCAGCACAGTGGTTGACGCTGTTTTAGGGCGCTCGTTGGTTGTTTCTGCGTTGATTCGCGATCCGGCCACCAGAGACTAAGGGAGAATTGAAACAGTACAACTTACTAAATATTCCGAAGATGTCAAAGATTGCCCTACCGACCGAAATGCTGATGCCCTCAATTTTATGGTATTTTCTAGGCGTAATCGAAGAGGAAAACTATCCCCTCTTGGCGCAGGAAAACGTGTTCACAACAACGCATCGGCTGCCACCTCATCACGACTTCACTAAGTTACTGTTGAATTCCACGTATTCTACAGTGAATTAAACAGTAGTATTCTCTAAAATCTGGCGCCCAACGCGGTTCATTTTATGTTATTGAGCGAGCAACTTTATTAACATATTATTTGACACAGTTGATAAAGTTGTCTTAATGAGATTTGCTCTACTTTAAAATACCTTACAGAAATTGGCGCCCAACATGGATCGCATACATTTAAAGGAACAACATGTTAATCCACTATTCCTGTGGCTGAAGACGATCACAAAGATCATCATTTTAATATCTAAAGCAATCATTGCTGGTTGGTATTTATGATGACGTCTTTCATTTTTTAATTTGGTGATTATTGAATACATCCTGTATATCTGCAGCCTACTGGTCACTATGAACATAAAATAGTTGAGTAAAAATATATATATATATAAGTTCATACCACCACCGCTACTGTATCTCTTTCCTATCCATATTCCATCTTCCCCGTCTACTGTTCATAATTCATTATTATTTTTTATTAGTTGTCTTAAGTGGATTCGTTGGTTTGGAGTCTCTATTGTTTTTCGTTGAGGCTTTCTTCTTCCCTACGCCAGCTCATTCTTCGTCTCTTCTCCAGCTGTTTACATTAAGTGCACTATTAAAATATTTTTCACTTTTTCTTGGTATTGTTTTTTTTTTTTGCTATTATTGTCATTGTTGCTTGTAGTTGTTGTTGTTGGTGGTGGCGTTATTTTTTTTTAACAATATACCATTTAATTTATGAGTGAGTGATGTATGACATTTGGAATGTGTTTGTGATTTAGTTTAATAGACTAGTATTTTAATCAAAACGATAATTTTCGCTGCAAGCATCTTGGAGGCGACAAAACCGAACAAAAAGACAATGTGGCGATTAATACTCATCAAAATGGGTCAAAAGTTTATTGAGACTAATATTCATTAAGATAAATCCAAAAATAACTTTGTTGAGATTATCCATGAACGAAAAATCAGACAGATGAAAGTAATGGGGTAATTGGAAGAAAGGTATGTGAATATGTGTTATGGAATTTTTACATTTTTTTTAGTATTGGCGCTCGAAGTAAAACGGTCTACGTTAGTCAGAAAAATGTTTTCATAATATAAAATATTATGGAAATTATAAGATTGTCAGCCAGAATGGTGTGGCATGAGATCGGATATGTTCAGATATGATATGGTGTGGATATGAGATCAGAAAAATATTTTATATTTTTTTTTGTTACTTATCATAAAAAACTACATTTATATAATTTTTACTTTTTTTATTTTTTTTTGTTTTGTTAAAAAAAAAAAAAAACAAATTTATTATTGCCCAAAATCTTATATTACAGCTATCTATAATAATCCTCGTTCTATTCCCACATCCTATTAAAACTCAAATTCTCACCACAAAATAGAATGTAATAACCTCGGCTAAAACTACTCCCCTGTGATAAGCATGTATTCGAATAATAATACCTTATTGACCTCATATGTTAATAGGTATGTCCATATGACTTCAGTTGCCTGTTACCAAGTGTATTCTCAATTTAATGAAATACCAACGGCTAACTTTAATAGTTGAAAAACACAAAACACCTTAAGGGGATATTTACTATACAATTTACAAATATATATCTAAAAAAAAGAGACGTTATATAAAAATACTGAAGTATATACATCAATCCATATGTACGTATGTAGTATATTATCCACATAATATCAAAATAGCCATTAATTACTCCCTGTTGTTATAAGTCGAAACCTATAAAAACCATAAATTAAATTCCCTATTCAAAATACCATAGCTCTCCCTTTTGCCCTCTCTCTCGTTCTCCCCAAAAAGGACATTTATACGTATATCAGTTATATACCAATACAACAATTGCATATATAGACACACACACGCTAACATATACTCAAATATCCATACGTATTTGGACATTTGTATTAATGGTGAATTCGGACTGGTATTTTACCAATAGTGACTGAGAGAATGAAATGAATTCATCGTAAACGTAATAATGTAATAAATATTCAAATTACACTCATTTTTCGTTGTTGTTTTTTTTTCCTTATTCGATTTGTTGGCCACGAACAAGTCAAACAAAAGTCGACAGAAGCAACAAATTTCATATGGCCAGGTGAAAATAATTTTGGTAGGAGAATAGTCAATGAAAATGTTAATATAAGGGAGGTTCAAATCGAATTGTTAAAATTTCAGGGGAATCGTGTAATCAACGAAAATTTTGTATTAAACCTCTACACAGAAAATAAGTTCACGAAAATTTTTCCAATTAAAATTTTAATTAAGTTTTAATAAATATGCAATTAAAAATTTAATTGAATCAAATCACAAGAACTAATAGTATCAATTAATTTTTTAATTGGATCAATTAATTTGTCAGAAAAAAAATTGTGTATAATGGCCAACTGATAATTTTTTTAAAGGTTTATGACATAAAATCAAAATAACGAAACAAGAAAAATATATTCGGCAAAATTAATTATTAATTATTTGCGGAAAACAACCTTAGGTCTGATAGCTTAATTAGATGGGAAAATTTTGAAAATTAAGTATAGTTTGCAAAGTTTCTTGTTGTGTTTTAACTAAGTTTTGCTTTTATTCAATTTTTGTTGTTTTTAACTAACGAAGTCCGCCTTAAGGTAGACTTGGGCATTAGAGGGTTAATTATATAGAATACTGAACTCCTATAGAAAAAAACAAGTAAGGAAAGTCTAAAGTCGGGTGGGGCCGACTATATTATACCCTGCACCACTTTGTAGATCTAAATTTTCGATACCATATCACATCCGTCAAATGTGTTGGGTGCTATATATAAAGGTTTGTCCCAAATACATACATTTAAATATTACTCGATTTGTACAGAATTTGATAGACTTTTACAAAATCTATAGACTCAAAATTTAAGTTGGCTAATGCACTAGGGTGGAACACAATTTTAGTAAAAAAATATGGGAAACATTTAAATCTGAAGCAATTTTAAGGAAACTTCGCAAAAGTTTATTTATGATTTATCGCTGGATATATATGTATTAGAATTTTAGGAAAATTAGAGTCATTTTTACAATTTTTCGACTAAGCAGTGGCGATTTTACAAGGAAAATGTTGGTATTTTGACCATTTTTATCGAAATCAGAAAAACATATATATGGGAGCTATATCTAAATCTGAACCGATTTCAATCAAATTTGGCACACACGACTATATTACTAATTGTACTCCTAGTGCAAAATTTCAACCAAATTGGGCCAAAACTCTGGTTTCTGGGGCCATATAAGCCCATATCGGGCGAAAAATATATATGGAAGCTATATCTAAATCTGAACCGATTTCAATCATATTTGGCACACATGACTATACAACCAATTGTACTCCTTGTGTCCATATTAGTGCATATCGGGCGAAAGATATGTAAGGGAGCTATATCTAAATCTGAACCGATTTCTTCCAAAATCAATAGGGTTCTATTCTAACCTAAATTAGGAACATGTGCCAAATTTGAAGACGATTGGACTTAAATTGCGACCTAGACTTTGATCACAAAAATGTGTTCACAGACAGACGGACGGACCGACAGACGGACATGGTTATATCGACTCAGGGAACCATCCTGAGCATTATTGCCAAAGACACCATGTGTCTATCTCGTCTCCTTCTGGGTGTTACAAACATATGCACTAACTTATAATACCCTGTTCCACAGTGTGGCGCAGGGTATTATAAAAGCAGGAAGCTTTTCTATGCTATAGTTAGGACACACCTTTGTAGGCGGAGAGTCTCGATTTCAATATCAGACTCAGTCAAAAATGATAAAAAAAACCCCTAGACAGTGTTGCCAGTATTGAGGATGGGAACGGAATTTGTGAGTTGGGGGCTTGGGGATTTGATGGGGAATTTCCATTTTTTGAAATCGGTACAGTAATTTGAGGATTTTTTGAAATCGGTACAGTATAATAAATCTGGTTTATAAAGAAGAAGCGTTGTGAATCGAAAATTTAGGAAAGGAAACTTTGCTCCTCTTTATTGCACGGCTTACACGCAAAAAAATAATTCTTTCTTCCCTAACGAAATTTTAGACAAAGTTCGTTTCTCATTTGCTTTTAGCTGTAAGGAAGTTTATCTGAAAAAAAAATTGAATTTTCCCTCACATCTTTCTCACTTCCACGAAGTTTTTTAGTTCATAGCACGTTTTTCTGTAATACAAACAATGTAGAAGAAATTATTCGATTTTTTAAATTTTTTAAATTATACCTTTCGCCTGGACGAAGAATCGAACCGCGGACCATGCAATTTGTAAGCCAACACACTATCCACTGAGCCATGTAGCTGTTATTGTCATCAATAGAAAATTATCCATATAAGTAACATTAAAGAGAAACATTATCTTGCACTTGAACAGATAAATTATTTGTACATATTAGTCTGTAAGGATTTTGTATCTATAGACGTAATAATAAAAAAAAAAAAAAAAAAAAAAAAAAAAAAAAAAAGTTATATTTATATAGCATAGCTTGCGGCGCCCACGAGCCGATTAAACGAACTTTATTTAACAGAAATGTACATTTAGTTGGGCACCTTGGAGCAGTGGTTGCTACGTCCGATTTGCATGTCAAGGGTCGTGGGTTCGATCCCTGCTACGACCAAACACCAAAACGTTTTTTTTATTTTTTTTTTTACATATATTCCAGATATGTTCGGAAGATTCCGAAAAGATCTTTATCATTACATATTAAAATTTTATTATGAACTGTAAAATGTGTCTTATTAAAGACCTAAAGTCAGAAAAGAACAGTGTTTGATATAAACGAAATGGACTGTGTTGTTGGTTCAAAAATAATTTTTTTATTGAAAAAATAAAAATTTTGTAACAAACGAATTTTTTGGTGATAAAAGTTTAAAATTTTGGAAGCAATTAAAAAAATTCTAACAAAAGAAAAACGTTTTCGGTACACGTTTTCCAAACGTTTTTTTTTTTGCGTGTAGATAGGGTGCAAATGGAGTAGTTGGACTAGAAACGAACACAGGATTTTATTTTGGAAGTCCAAGCGTTAATTTATAATTTTACTTGGCTTGGCTAAGACATTTTTCTACAATTGTGAAATCTTTTCGTGGGGACTCGGTCCCAAATGTTGCTTCGTTACAAATTTAGACAATATGTGCGATAAAATAATGAAGATTGTTCACCTTCCAACTTTATTACTTGAGTAATTAGAAGTAAGTTTGTGTTTCGAAATCTTGATCATATTGCAACTCGCAAGCTGGTAAAACAAAATTTTATATTTTTTTTTAATTTTTACAGCTCTAATAGAGCAGAGCCTATTTTTTCAAAAACTTGTCAAAAGTTTATTGTGGATTTTTGTGAGTAATTTTAATTTAAATTGGGGATTTTTGGGCGTTTGAATTTGAGGACAAGAACAAGAAAAATACTGGCAACACTGCCTCCAGAGAAATAATATGATTTAATCACCATTGCAAAATAGACGCAGAGATGGAATATGAACTAACTAAATTCGGCAAGGATGTGTATGTTTGTCAAGAAAACAAAATTTTTGCGACAAAAATGTTCCGTATGCCCAATCCAAAAATAAAATTATGCTCTTGAAACAAGTTTGGGGTGATCATATTCCTTCTCTGGATGTGTTTTCCAATGGTGCTTAAAGCCTGCCCTAAGTGCTGGCTTGACTTTATAGAGGTGGTGACTTGAGTGACTTTATAGAAGTGGTGGCTTCACTTTATATCTGAGATCTACTCTGTCATCTCATTAAAAGATTCGCGGAAGTCTATGGCAATTTTCAAGCCGAGAATTACAGATCTTAAGTACTTAAATATAGCTTCATTATTGTAGAATATATTAAGGCCACATTTATATAAACGTCTCAATTACTTCTGAAGCCAATGTCCTTTGGATCCCTTCTGCCAATTTCCGAAATTTTTAATTCTCTTGTTTTTGAACTTTATCCAAATTTTTGCTACAGTATTAAAAAAATTGCATATTTGTGGACGTCGTCTTCATTTCAAAATAATTTTCTTCAATACACCCTATTATACATTTACCTTGTAAATAATTATAGCAGGTCAATATTCAGAAAACAGAAATGTAACGTTCATCAAAATAGAAAAAAAAGAACTTGACATTTTGCATTTCTTTTGTTGATAAATTGGTGCTGATGGCGTTGATGAAATAAATTTCTTTTCGCTGTGGGATATACACTGAGAGCTGAGAGGGTATGGTGATTGAAAGGGAAATCTAAGGATACCAATGACTTTATGTAATCTTCAAATTTGACCAATGTATTTTTTTTGTAACTGAGTCAACAAATATTTACAACATACTAAATATTACGCAACCTAAATTTTAGGATGCGCAATGTACACAAAAAACAATTTTTTTTTAAATAATGCAATTTTATTTAAAATAAAGCTTATATATGACTTCAATTTTTTTTATTACATTTAGAACCTATATTTTGGAAATTTGCGTCCCTCCGTTAAAGTCGCCTGTCTTTGAACTAAGGCAAATTTTCCTTATAGTAAACAAACACAATTTTGATTTAAAGACAACATCCTTAAATTATCGGAATCGGCTATAAAAAGGATAAGAGAGAAGTTCACAAAGTGTGGTCTGAATAGTCTAACACCCATTGTCATGAATCTACGTTAGTGTTACGTTAGCTAACGAAATTTTTCTTATGGATATATCTGTGATCTTGTCTATATATTCTATATACCTATAGTTCCTAACTGCTGAACCTTTTCAGTTAAAGTTAGCCTGAGAGAAGATATATGAAATTTACTTTATGTTAGCTGGGAGTTAAATGCTAATAGATCTACATGATAATGATCGTAAGTGGGCTGCCTCTAATCCAACCAAACCTAGAATGCGAAGGGGAATGTGAGGTAGATCTTTTTAGCCTTACAACTGAAATTTAAACGATATATAAACTGAAGAAAAGTCGGTTACTTCAGGGAACTGAATTATACAATCGTGGTGGAAATATGGTTTGTATTTAGTATGCCAGAGTCTGGAATTGAACTGACTTCCAAGAAAGTCATATTCAACATTGCATCACAGTTAGTTCCCAAATAACATCTTTGGAAATGGAACAAATTAAAAGGGCATTGTTGGTAGGACTGAATAAGTTATACGTTTTAACCAATTTTTATTTTTAATTTATTTAAATAAGAAGAATTTTATAAAATAAGGTGAATTTTATTTTTTGTAGTATTACCACAAATGTGGCTGAATCTGACCAACCGCCTAACTCATTAAACTACAACCCAACGAATATTTAAGCAACAGAATCCTCACAGTAAGATCAAGCCGTTATTGAATAAGATAAATTCAGTATCACCATTCTTCATCTCCTTTGAATCACTTTTATATTTTTGTAGAACACTGTGCCTTTTTTACGATATTTTCTGTATTATTTGATTTTTGTCACTGTTAACATTGGTAATATTTTTTTATGCTAATCAAATGACACCCTATGGCATAGTAAAAGTCAAAAACATTGCCATGTATTCACGAATACAAATAGAAAAAAATTTACGACATTGACTTCGGTTATAGCCAATATAGGCAGGCTATTCTCTAGTTGGCAAAAGGACCTTTAGTCGTCGTTGACTGATTGTCAAATATTTTCAAGGTTTTCATTTGGTTTGAGAATTTCATGTGTCATTCCAATGAGGGGAGTTTAGTTCAAGTATTTAATATTGGGAGGTTTGGTTTAGTAATCGAACTCCTAAAGGTAAGGCCATTACCTTTGGCCTATGGTATGATACTTGTGGTGGTCGTTATGAAGGATAAGGTGGTTGTTGGTTAGCCTTTGTTTTGTGACCATTAAGGTTAGAGGACGCAATACAAATGGCATTTATGACTTTTAATATAACTCTATACTTTTATTCATAGGCCTAGGCTATATATGTATGGAGGTTTGTGTCTATGTGTTAGTATTTAAAGCAATTTACCATTGCTGGTTATTGGTTAATACTATTGTTGACTTGTTTTTAGGTATTTGGTAACATTTGATAACATTTGTGGTTCTTGGGTTGGCTAGTTTTTTTAGTGTCGGCCATTTATTATGGGCCATTCATTAGCATATTCGTTTTATTCTTAGTATGGTGGCTATTAACCTTAGCTAAGTTTAAAAGGGAAATACCCTGAAAGGCTATAGCGATGGTTGAGGTAGTAAAGGGTGATTTGTTAAGAGCTTGATAACTTTTTTTAAAAAAAAAACGCATAAAATTTGCAAAATCTCATCGGTTCTTTATTTGAAACGTTAGATTGGTCCATGACATTTACTTTTTGAAGATAATTTCATTTAAATGTTGACCGCGGCTGCGTCTTAGGTGGTCCATTCGGAAAGTCCAATTTTGGGCAACTTTTTCGAGCATTTCGGCCGGAATAGCCCGAATTTCTTCGGAAATGTTGTCTTCCAAAGCTGGAATAGTTGCTGGCTTATTTCTATAGACTTTAGACTTGACGTAGCCCCACAAAAAATAGTCTAAAGGCGTCAAATCGCATGATCTTGGTGGCCAACTTACCGGTCCATTTCTTGAGATGAATTGTTCTCCGAAGTTTTCCCTCAAAATGGCCATAGAATCGCGAGCTGTGTGGCATGTAGCGCCATCTTGTTGAAACCACATGTCAACCAAGTTCAGTTCTTCCATTTTTGGCAACAAAAAGTTTGTTAGCATCGAACGATAGCGATCGCCATTCACCGTAACGTTGCGTCCAACAGCATCTTTGAAAAAATACGGTCCAATGATTCCACCAGCGTACAAACCACACCAAACAGTGCATTTTTCGGGATGCATGGGCAGTTCTTGAACGGCTTCTGGTTGCTCTTCACTCCAAATGCGGCAATTTTGCTTATTTACGTAGCCATTCAACCAGAAATGAGCCTCATCGCTGAACAAAATTTGTCGATAAACACATTTCGAACCGAACACTGATTTTGGTAATAAAATTCAATGATTTGCAAGCGTTGCTCGTTAGTAAGTCTATTCATGATGAAATGTCAAAGCATACTGAGCATCTTTCTCTTTGACACCATGTCTGAAATCCCACGTGATCTGTCAAATACTAATGCATGAAAATCCTAACCTCAAAAGAATCACCCTTTAGTAGAGGTGTCTGAAGGATAGATGGATGGTTTTCGAATTCTGATTAGATTGTTTAATTTGTGGAAATGTTATTGATTATATACGAGGGTTGAACTTTACTGTTAGTTGTCAAATGTTAATGGTTTATGTTCAAACATTGGGAATTCCATACACAATGGCGCCATATTGGATATATTTTACGATGCAAATGGAAAAATATGACATTAAAATATATATTTGGTTTGAGGACTATGTTCCTGTGTCAATAAAATTGCAGCAATTGATTCAATATGCAATATGGTAGATTATAGACCTTTTGATTGTGCCTCTAGAAGCAAAATTTGCAATTGACATTTATATCCTTCAGATTCATAAACTTCTCATATGATGCTATATCCGATTTTTGATTTATTTAATCTACCGTGTACCAGATATGAAATGAACATTGCCCCGAATGAAATTGACCAAAATAGGTTTGGACTAAAGCCATGGAAGTTCCAAACAAGTATATACAGCAGTAAGTTCGGCCGGGTCGAATCTTAAATACCCACCACCATGAATCAAATATACTAGGTTCCTTTGAAAATTTCAGGGGGGTTTGATGACAGATATTTTCCCAAGCAGATCAGTTCAACCAGTACGCTTCCCACAGATAAATGTAAAGATTTTACCTATGAAAACTAGATCAGATTCTGAATATATAAGAACCGTTTTTCGCTTGAGTTTTGGAGGAATCATAAACACCTCTTGTAAGTGTGAAAGAAAATGATGAAATAATAAATAAATAAATGTTTACAAGAAGTAAAAGCTGGATATTTTGCATAGAGTTTCAAGGAATTTTCATGATCAGTGCGCCTTCTATACCCTCAATAAATGAAGTCGGTCTATATGGAGGCCTTACCAAATGGACCGATAAAACTAAATCATATAAATCGGGAGTTTGGTGTAATGGGGGCTATACCAAAACATGGAAGGATACACACAGTATTCAACACATTTAATTGTAGTTCTAGAATCTAGATCCCAAATTGGAGGGCCGGTTTATAAGGGGGCTATATCAAGAACTGTACCGATGCCCAATATATCCGGCGCACCTCTTTATGGTCCTAGAATACCTCTAGATTTCCTATTTCAGGCAAATTGGATAAAAACTACGGATTCTAGAAGCCCAAAAAGTAAATCTGGAGATCGGTCTATATGGGGGTTATATCGAAACATGGTCCGATGATCACCATTTTCGGCACATCTCTTTATTTTCCTAGAATCCATCTAGATTTCCAATTTCAGGCAAATTGGATAAAAACTACGGATTCTAGAAGCCCAAGAAGTAAAATCGTGAGATCGGTATATATGGGGGCTATATCAAAACATGGACCGATACACACCATTTTCGGCACGCCTATTTATGGTCCTAGAATACCACTAGATTTCCAATTTCAGGCAAATTAGATAACAACTACGGATTCTAGAAGCCCAAGAAATAAAATCGGGAGATTGGTTTATATGGGGGCTATATCAAAACATGGACCGATACACACCATTATCGACACTCCAATTTGTGGTCTTAAAATACTTCTAGATTTTCAATTTTCAGCAAATCGGATAGAAAATACACTTTGTAGATGCCCAAGAAGCAAAATCGGGAAATCGGTCCATATGGGGGCTATACCAAAACATGGACCGATAAGCACCATTTCCAGTACACCTTTTGATGGTCGTAAAATACCTTTAGATTTCCAATTTCAGGCAAACTGGATAAAAACTACGGTTTTTATAAGCCCAAGACCTCCCTTCAGATTACTGGCGGATCTGGAAAACGTTAACTTAAGCAGTCTGTTAATGTTTTTGGAACAATCTGGTTGGTTCAACAAAGAAAAATAATCAAGAAGGTTCAGCGGTTAAAACTAGAAGTGCCCATATGTAATAGGTACTTTTAGTTAATGTGGTATCACAATGGACTGAATAGTCTAAGTGAGCCTGAATCTTAATCGGGCTGCCACTTTAACCTAACCTAAGCCCAAGACCCCAAATCGGGAGGTCGGTTTATATGGGGACTATATCAAAACTTGGACCGATATAGCCCATCTTCGAACTTGACCTGCCTGCAAATAAAAGACGAATCTGTACCAAATTTCAGGACGATAGCGTCATTATTGAAGGCTGTAGCATGATTACAACGGACAGATAGACAGACGGACATGCTTATATCGTCTTAGAATTTCTCCCTGATCAAGAATATATATACTTTATAGGTTAGGTTAGGTGGCAGCCCGATGTTGCAGTCTCACTTAGACTATTCAGTACATTGTGATACCACATTGGTGAACTTCTCTCTTATCACTGAGTGCTGCCAGATTCCATGTTAAGCTCAATGACAAGGGACCTCCTTTTTATAGCCGAGTCCGAACGGCGTTCTACATTGCAGTGAAACCACTTAGAGAAGCTTTGAAACCCTCAGAAATGTCACCAGCATTACTGATGTGGGATAATCCACCGCTGAAAAACTTTTATACCCCCGTCACTATTCTATGGTGGTGGGTATAAAAAGTGTAAGAGCTCGCTGATGGACAACAAAAATGTGGACTAGATAGAGCCAAGGAGTTGCTTCGCTTGCATGAAAGTGATCAGTTACCGAATTTGGTTTCATTTATTTATATATTTATTCATTGCCTTTGGCTTACATGAATTCCTTACAGGCTAAAATTGAGCAGTTTGTGAACCAAAAAAAAAAATTATCGGGTTTACTTACCAAGGATGTCAGCAAAAAATTTACACTACCATTTATTGACCACAAGAACTCTATCGCCGCCAGTGGTGTGGGCTGCCGTAAGGGCCTATGGTCGCTCCCCACTCGTATTCACTGATCATGGGGTCAAAATAAATGCCGAATATTATCAGGAAAATGAAAAGACAGTATTGAAGGCTTGCGCAGACCAACATTTCGGCGGCAGACCAAGGACAAGTCCACGATTGTCAACCAAGAAAGGCTTAAAAAGAAGGTTCCTCGCTTCATTTTTACCACACAATGACGACTAAAATCTCTGAATTTCAATCCGTTGGACTTTTGCGCCTGGGGAATTTTGAAGAAAACAACCAAAGTATCGATTATCTCAAGACTTTGCTTCACCGGGAATGCCGAATATTATCAGGAAAATGAAAAGACAGTATTGAAGGCTTGCGCAGACCAACATTTCGGCGGCAGACCAAGGACAAGTCCAAGATTGTCAACCAAGAAAAGCTTAAAAAGAAGGCTCCTCGCTTCATTTTTACCACACAATGACGACTAAAATCTCCGGATTTCAATCCGTTGGACTTTTGCGCCTGGGGAATTTTGGAGAAAACAAGCAAAGTGTCGATTATCTCAAGACTGCGTTTCGCCGGAAATGGGCCGGTTGAAGGCCAGGATTCATACTAAAACAAATTAGCATAAATCCAAACTGATTTTAAAATTGGATGTTACGTCCGACATTTTGTGGTTTTGAACAATAAATTAAAAAAATTAAAGAAGTAATGTGCATTTCATTGTTGCATTACATATCAGTCATCCTTATAAGTATCTTTAATAACGTCATGCAAAATAAATTTCCAAGCAGATAATATGGGTCTCTTGGCATATCCACACAATTTTTACTTTGGAAAACTTCAAATGGTGGTCAGAGAAATTCGTAGTTACTCTAATGGGGTATACTAATCTACTCAGAAACACCTCCTCCGTTCGTGAGACTCTTGTTATACGAACGGTATTCTTGCTAAATAATTATGGATAAATAATATTGAATAATTGTAGTAGAAAATACAACAAACATAAATAAAATTTTCTGATTAAATAAATGTTTCTTATTAATTGGCGGCTAAATTTCAGTCGATATTAATCGACATAATCGGCAGCGGTGGAGTCACTAGGCCGCTAAATTCTTCCACCCTCGTACGATTATATCGTCCAGTGTTTTCGACCGATCATCCTCAAGAGAGATTTTTTTTCTATATATTTCACAAAAACTTTGTCGATTAAGAATTGCATGTAACTCCCTTATATGACCCAATTTCCCTAATAGAAGTCAGCTTTATAACTCTTTTAAAACAATTTTCAATTAACAATAATAATTTAGAAAATAATTTCTGAATGTATATTGCTTTTATCCAAATCGATTTTCGAGATTAATTTGTAATTCCAATTTTTTGTACTATAGAATATCTGAAATATGTGACCTTTTCTTTTGCCCTGCCCACATGTTCATATGCATATCAGACTTTTAATGATTAACATCATCAGTCAGTCAGACAGTTCATCAACATTCAATAATAACATATTGTCATAAATTTTTCATAACTTTTTTATAGTGAATAAAATATACGGAAAAAATCCCTCACTGCTGTCAAATATCAAAAAAAAAAACGTTTATATGAAAGCCCAAAAAAAATATATCAAAAAATAAAAGGAAAGTTCAGGGGTGTTAGGGTGGCCGAAGGGTGGTTACTTGCCTCTATAGCTGGAATTTTTCGATTTTATTATTATTTTTTTTTTGACAACATTATATGTCGACTTACACAATGTTAAGGTGAAAAATGTTAAATTTTCGATAGGTTGACAGATGACATATCAACCAACAGCGAGTAGTAGTAAACAGCCAGCAGAAGCAACTTCACAAAGGCAGGCGATGTCATTTGAATACCACCAATCCCCCTGCCGCCGCACACATATGCGAATGGATGAATGGATCGCTGGATATATGGAATATAAAAATTTCCTTATGAGTGAGACTTGCAGACGACGTAATTGTATGCGATATGGATTGAATCGCGTGTAGTTAACGAATTAACAAACTTTTTTTTTGATATTTTTTTGGAAAAAGGAAACTTTGACGAAACGGCTCAAGTAATGTCAGCGTATATGAATTTATAAAGTTGGCTTTTATTTCATTTAACTTATTTTGGCTTTGTGTTGGGAGGGGAAAGGGATCCCCTTTCTGGTAAATGCTTATGGGCTAATTAATAATGTTAATAATTAATTATTAACGGAAAATGATAAATACGATAAGCTAAGGTTAATGTTATAGTTAGATTTTTTCCCCAAAAATATGAAAACTGTCCACATTTACACATTATAGTGGTGACGAATACATTACTGAAATAAAATTGGAGTGAAACTGATAACCTATATATTTTCTATATAGCTAGATTATAAATTTATATATTTGGGACACGATTCTACCTTTCTTAAATGCATGATATCGAGAAATAAAATAGGGATATATGGGGAATGGATTAGATTAGAAAAAATGTTGACGCTGTAACACTATGTGCACTACATATATGGAATGGAATTTGAACATTTCGGCAGACGGACATTATTAAATGAGACCAGACTCCGTGATGATCATAAAATAGGATACAGATGATGGGAAGAAATATTGGCATAAGTTCTACTAAGTCTTGGCTTGTTAAAAAAGAATTTAAATGGATTTCAATGCGCATTAACCCAACATGCTTAAATGTTGCGGGCTGGGAAATCATTGTTTCGACTTTTTTATTTAATATTTATAGTTTTTTCCTCTTTTTATTAAAAAAAAAAAAACTTTTTTAAGATGAATTTACACGCAATGTGTGTAACTTTCTTGTTTTCATTAATATCTTCCTTGCTTAGGGAGATAACAAATTTTAATGAGACTACTAACATAGCTTGTTAATATGGCCACATATTTGCTATGCCCGCATTTCCACTGGAATTATTATCGTGTATGACCCTTAATCAACATTGAAGACAGAGACTCTTATAAGAAAAACTTCTGTATGATTTCCAGAGGCCAATTACCAATCAATTTATGATGAATAAAACGGAAGGAGAAGAATCCCGCAATGTTTTTTTTTTTTTTTAATATGGAGGGTAATAAAAAAAATAGAAAACAAAACTCCCCAAGCACAAGAACATGCTTATTTTTTAACGATTAATTATGAAAATGTCTTGAAATATTTCCCAAGCATACCTTCCATTTAACTTCCATATATCCATCCATAATACAATGTATTAAGAAATCGTGAAGACTTTTTGAAGGGAAATTGCATGATAGATTTTTTATATATAAAGAAGTAAATCGAAACCACTAATGAAGGAAATCTAACTAAGAGGGAAAGAGAGAGAGAGACAGAGAAATATGACAGAAAATATGTATAAGAGGGAGAGCAAGAAAATCTAAACCATTAATGCATGTTGTTACTATTAAATTGGTACTTTCTTTATGGGGAAATAATCTAACAAAGACAATGACATCCAAAGCATATCCAAACAATAGTTTATCTTCTTCTAGAGTCTAACAACCATTCCTCTGCTTTCCAAAGAAGACATAGTTGAAAGGTTCCCATAAAACAATTTAAAGTTTGTATTTAATTTAATAATAAACTCTACAAACAATATAAGGGAAAGGGGGCTATTCTTTAACTACACACAGAGAAAATATATGATTGTTGCATTTATACTTCAAGAGCAACTTAATACAAATGGTAATATTTTCAGAGAGCGTACACACAAACAAATAATACATTTATTTTATGAATAGTGTTCACAAAAATTTTCCAAACACGGGATTCATAAATTATATGAAAACAATTCATAAAATAAACAAGTATATACGGCCAGGCCGAATCTTATGTACCCTCCACCATGGATTGCATAGAAACTTCTACGAAAGACTGTCATCCACAATCGAATTAATTGGGTTGAGGTATCTTAAAACTTCTTAACATCATCTTAAAAATTCTTAAAAATTGTGAGTTAGTCCATACGTGGTATATATTAGACAAAAATGGTATGTATAGGTAAGTCTACAAATAATTACGAATCGATATGGACTTTTGCATGGTGCGTAGGGAGCCAGAATTGAAATATGGGAGTCGCTTATATGGGGGCTATATACACTGTTAGAAAAATATGTTTTTCATATGTTCCGATATAAACAAAATGTGTTTCGGGCACAATTTTTAAACACAATATATTTAAGAGCAAACATGTAATGTTCCTAAACTAACACTAAATGTTTGGGACATCTATGTTAATATGTTAGAATATATTATGTTTGGGGCATGAATGTTTCATAAAAATCATATGTGTGAATGCAAACATATATAAATTTACAAATTTCGACTGAACATACATATGTTGTGATATTTTATTCAAAGCGACAGAGAGGGTGTAGAGAAAGAAATAAAGATGGAAACCGGGAGAGTTGACGAAAGATACCAACAAAACACAGCGAAAGAATCAAAAGAGAACAATTTCTGTGAAACCGCTTGTATGTTGTTTCGGAAAACTGTTTTATGATAAGGCCAAAAATTTGATATGCTTAAGTCTAAATATTATTTAATTTGAATAAAGAGAATAGACATTCGGAACCAAGAGAGTAGACATTTGAAAAACAAACAGCATATGTTTTCGCCTTGAGAGCAACATATTATGTATGTGTTGACATGTGTTTTGTTTATAATTTTGGCATTATGGGCACAATTTTTTTCTTGGTTCGTTAAAAGGAATCAGGGGTCTTAATAAAAATAACGAAAGGGCACTATACTCTTTTTAGAGTTGGGAGAGTAAAATGAAATAAGGAGGAAATAGTGAAAAATTACACAGTAAAATGTATAAAAACAAAGTTTAGTTCCTCTTTATTAATAAGTAGTCCACGAGGAGTTGACGGACACCTTCAAATATAAAAGTGACTATAAATTTTTAATAACCCACATTTCGAAGTTTTATTATAAAAATTTAATGTAGAATAAATATAAATGTGTAAATTAAAAAAAAAAAATGTTCGGTCGGAGCAGGGATTGAACCCACGACCCTTTGCATGCAAGGCAGACATGCTAACCACTGCTCCACGTGGCAAACAAATGTATGTTTCTGTTAAATAACGTTATGTTTGCATGGGCTCGTGGGCGCTGCAAACTATGCTATATAAATGTAACTTATAACGATATTTATCTGCTGGTGACTATAACAGCTACGTAGCCCAGTGGATAGTGTGTTGGCTTACAAACTGTATGGTCCTCGGTTCGATTCTCCGTGCAGGCGAAAGGTAAAATTTAAAAAAATTATAAAAGTGAATAATTTCTTCAACATTATTTGTATTACAGAAAAAGGTGCCAATAACTAAAATATTTCGTGGAAGTGAAAATTACGAGTATGTTAGGGAATGAGCACAATCGTCTTTGGGAAAAATTCTTCCAAGCATATAATATTTTTGGGCTCAAAATGCTTCCAAACATATAATATGTTCACATAAAACAAACATATTAATGTTTCGGCAGTATCCAATAATATATGTGCTTCCTGCAAAATATGTTTGGAACATATGTTAAAGAAGCGATTTTTTCTGAGGGTGTACAATTATGAACTTGATATGGACCAATTTTTGTGTGATTGGGGATCGATTTATCTGAGGGCTACATATAACTATAGACCGATATAGACCTAGTTAGGCATGTCTGTTAACGGCCATATACTAGCACAATGTACCAAATTTCAACTGACTCGCATGAAATTTGCTCCTCCAAGTGGCTCCAAAACAAAATCTCGGGATCGGTTTATATGGGGGCTATATATGATTATGGACTGATATGGACCACTTTTGGTATGGTTGTTAAATATCATATACTAACATCACGTACCAAATTTCAACCAGATCGGATGAATTTTGCTTCTCCAAAAGGCAACGGAGGTCAAATCTGGGGATCGGTTTATATGGGGACTATATATAATTATGGACTGTTATGAACCAATTCATGCATGGTTGTTGAATACCATATATTAACATCACGTACCAAATTTCAACCGAATCGGATGAATTTTGCTCTTCCAAGGGGCTCCGGAAGTCAAATCTGGGGATCGGTTTATATGGGGGCTATGTATAATTATGGACCGATTTCGACCAATTTTTGCATGGCTGTTTGAGGCCATATATTAACACCACGTACCAAATATCAATTGAATCAGATGAATTGTGGTCTTCCAAGAGGCTCCGGAGGTCAAATCTGGTGATCGGTTTATATGGGGCTATATATAATTATGCACCGATGTGGACCAATTTTTGCATAGTTGTTAGAGACCATATACTAACACCATGTATCAAATTTTAGCCAGATCGGATGAAATTTTCTTCTCTTAGAGGCTCCGCCAGCCAAATCTGGTGATCGGTTTATATGGGGCTATATATAAATATGCACCGATGTGGACCAATTTTTGCATAGTTGTTAGAGACCATATACTAACACCATGTACCAAATTTCAGCGGGATCTGATGAAATTTTCTTCTCTTAGAGGCTCCGCCAGCCAAATCTGGGGATCAGTTTATATGGGGGCTATATATAATTACGGACCGATGTGGACCAATTTTTACATGGTTGGTAAAGACCATATACTTACACCATGTACCCAATTTCAACAGGATCGGATGAAATGTGCTTCTCTTAGAGGCTCCGAAATCCAAATCGGGGGATCGGTTTATATGGGGGCTATATATAATTATGGACAGATGGGGATCAATTTTTGCATGGTTGGTAGAGACCATATACTAACACCATGTACCAAATTTCAGACGGATCGGATGAAATTTGCTTCTCTTAGAGCAACCGCAAGCCAAATTTGGGGGTCCGTTTATATGGGGACTATATATAATTATGGGCGGATGTGGATCAATTTTTGCATGGTTGGTAGAGACCATATACTAACACCATGTACCAAATTTCAGCCGGATCGGATGAAATTTGCTTCTATTAGAGGGTCTGCAAGCCAAATTTGGGGGTCCGTTTATATGGGGGCTATACGTAAAAGTGGACCGATATGGCCCATTGGCAATACCATCCGACCTACATCAATAACATCTACTTGTGCCAAGTCGATAGCTTGTTTCGTTCGGAAGTTAGCGTGATTTCAACAGACGGACGGACGGACGGACGGACGGACATGCTCAGATCGACTCAGAATTTCACCACGACCCAGATTATATACACTTTATGGGGTCTTAGAGCAATATTTCTATGTGTTACAAACGGAATAACAAAGTTAATATACCCCCATCCTATGGTGGAGGGTATAATATAGCGATGTTATGATCTAAAAAAAAATATTTTCTTCATAGTAAAAGAAAATAATCAATATCTGAAATTTTATTTCATTGGTTTAATGATTATAGCCATAGTGTAAAATTTTATGTTCTCGATGAAATAGGTTTAAAAAATATTACGTGGAAAATATATTTTGCCCAGTTAAAATGGACATAGTCAGCTACACAAATGCTATTATCTCGGAGATAATCTAAAAAGTTTTACTGTACTTTTTCTTAATTAAAATGTTACGATCTTGGGGAAAAAGGTTTTTCAATTGAAAATATAGTGTGCCTAATTTAATTTAATATGTAATTTGATGTAACGTAAACGGAAGTTTATCTTAACTCCAAGACAAAAGATCACCATTTCTCAACATCATACAACTCCAAATATGGCAAGAAAGTAAATACCAACAAAAAAAAAAAACGAAAACAAAATATAAATTTTTATACAAAATTGTATTAAGTTGCTAAGAAAATGGAGCTAATTTCATTGGTAACAAATGTTTGAAATTGAATAAAATAAAATAGATAAAATAAAAACAAATAGAGTAATATTTAAGTCCACTAAGCAGCAAGTGAATAACTAATAATGGTACAGTATTACTTTGTTTTTTTAGCCACAGTCTAGCCTACATTTTGAAATAGCTACATAGTTTTATTTAAATAATGGCTTTGGAAGATAAATTTGATAATATCAATTTTAAGATACCAACAGCCAGCCACATCCGGTGTGAAAATTTCAAAGTAAATCTCAATTTCTGATATCAATTTCGAACAAAGAATATAGTTGTTCGCAAGATTGAATACCCTTTGTCATGGATGTGGAATAGTACAAATTTGTTACAATTGGAAATAAAAGTCGGTTAAAAAAGTAATAAGTGTATATAAACAATAAATCAATTTTTGGAGGATTCGCATTCGGATCACACGCATTTAGTTTGACAGGTATATTCAGTGAAACCTCTCAAACTTGGACACTCTGAAAACCGGACACCTCCCAAATATGGACCGTTGTCTGGGGACATTTGCTATATTAACACATTAAAATTAACCTCTGATAACTGGACACGTCTCAAATGTGGACACAATTTAGGCGACCGTGAGTGCACATCTTTCAGATGTTTCACTGTAATTCCCCTACGGGAAATTGGTGCAAATTGCCACTGACGGACCTATCACAGGACTGGTACCGGTGATTCAGTTTGTCGCAGTTTTTAACCTACCTAAACATTTAGTGAAGTAGAATTACCAGAATAACCTATTGTTCAATATATTTCAAAAGATTTTAATTTCTGGTTCGATTCGAATAACCAAAGTGAAACAGATTGCTAAGAGTTTGTCCGAGACTGGTTCATGAGGACCTGTCTATGGAGTGCTACTACTAAAATGTGCCAGGACGTGTCCTAAGGAACGAGTACAAGACGTGTCCTAAAGTGTAAATTTACCTCGTCAATGACAAACCCATGTTAAAGTGGCCGGTCCCTTCCATACGTCTTGACCAGAACTAGGACTGGTCCATGCACACCAGGGACTAGACCTGTACCGGTCCTGTGGTCGATCCATTTCCCGTAGGGTCCTTAATGTCATATTGCACCTACTGTGTTTCACCACTGTGGTATCACAATGGACTGAATAGTCTGAGTGAGCCTGATACATCGGGCTGCCACATAACCTAACCTAACCTAACCTACTGTGTTTAGACATATAACATAGCCAAATGAGGGAATAAAGACAACACACACAGAGAGCTATCCTCTCACCCTCTGTTACAGACCCTAAATATGGTCAAAGACTGCCGAAAATGTCTCAACGAAATGACTGGTAATTCGGATTATTCCAGGGAAATTAGATTGTCTTGGTTTACCTGAGAAGACCAATAAGCAGTTGGAAGTTCTGTAGTGCATTCCCTTAGTTTGGTAAATGTAGACTGGCAGAAAACCCTACTTTATATTAACGAAATGTGTGATTAGGTTAGGTTAAGTGGCAGTCCGATGTATCAGGCTCACTTAGACTATTCAGTCTGAATAGTCTAAGTGAGCCTGTGTTACCACATTGGTGAACTTCTCTCTTATCACTGAGTGCTGCCCGATTCCATGTTAAGCTCAATGACAAGGGACCTCATTTTTATAGCCGAGTCCGAACGGCGTTCCACATTGCAGTGAAACCACTTAGAGAAGCTTTGAAACCCTCAGAAATGTCACCAGCATTACTGAGGAGGGATAATCCACCGCTGAAAAACTTTTTGGTGTTCGGTCGAAACAGGAATCCAACCCACGACCTAGTGTATGCAAGGCGGGCATGCTAACCATTGCACCACGGTGGCTCCCAAAATGTGTGATTAATATAGATCCAATAAAACTAATTCGTTGTTACAATAAATTTTATGTTAATCAACGAAAGGTTTCTTACTATTAACGAATTTTTTTATTGCCATAATGAAAACGTTTCGTTATATCAGTGGACATTTTCGTTGGCTCAATTTCAAAGAAATTGTCTTTGTGTTCAGATTATTAGCTAAAAAAAAACATCATTTCGATGGTAAACGTGAACGTCGTTCACTAGTTTTTTTATGGATCAAATTCCTTCCGGTCATTTTGCTCTCTCTGCACCTTTAAAACAAAAAATTAATAAAAAAATATTTTTTAAGCAACATTTATTTTAGTTTTATATCTGTGGGCAACATCTGCTGATTTTCTAAAGTCGATATTCCATAGATTCAATAAATCTTAATTTTAATTATTTTTTCTATGCTGATCAAATGTTACCCCCTTCACATCTGTGTTTTCTTTCCATCCGTTATTAATAATTTGTTATGCGCTAAGTAAAGGAAAAAAATCTCCCTTATAAATTATAAGTTTCGTAATAGTCATTGTAACTCTCTGTCTGGCTTATTCCCTTTCATAATTTTCTCGTTTTTTAAGGCTATAATGAAGAAAAATATCCTTTTGAATTTTATATATTTTTTCCAGTAATTTTTTCAATTAATTTCTTTCCGTTTCCTTTGGTTTTCCTCCTCATCTTGAGGCATTTTCCTTTCAATACTTTTGGCGATGGGGTTTATGATTTGTTTTTTTTTTTTTGTTTCCTTAGTCAACTTTCTTTGGCGGTTTGATCTGGTCCTTTAAGCATTTATAATTTCTTGGCAATATTTAATTTAATTTCATTGTATCAAAGTTTCAATGGATATATGGCAATGGGTTCGTGGGAGATGTAGAAAAAATAAAGCAATGAGAAAAAACTAGAGGCAACTGTTTTTCGTTAGCCTTCCTCCCCCTTCTGGAATATTCCTTAATCATAATTTTTCATTGTTATAAAACATGTTGATGACTATGTTGTTATTTTTTCATTATTAAAAATGTAAACATAAAAATTGGATTCTTTTAAAAGAAATCTCCCCCCAGTTAAGGGTTCTAAAAGAATAACTGCCATGACTAATACAACAAAGAGCTTCACAAAGAAAGTCCTGTAACAGGACAACAAAAAACACAAAAAAGAAAAATTATTTGGAAAAATACAATCGATCTGAGGGTTTAACAAATTCGTTTTTTTACCCCTTTCTTTCGTGGCCAGTAAAAATTTTCAATGTCTGTTGTTTTTCCTTTCATTTGAACCAGCTTTCCGGAAGGAAACGGCATTGCATTTATTTTGGTAACTTTTCATGCTGAAAGCATTTTTTTTTGTGTATGGCCGTTTAATCGCCTTCGATATGCTACGGGTTTATCACGTTTAACAGCCGAAGGATATTTAAAGGCAACAAAAGGACACCTTATGAAAACAACCACTGCCAATATTGGTAACACAAATAAAAGCAAGAAAATTGAAACTTTTTTCCATAGTTTCAACAAAGTCAAATTTAACCAAGTGTTACCGTTTAAAGGAAACGAGATTGGCGATCAAACATTCAAATTTTATAAGACAAGGTTTCATTAATAAAATATCAAAGGTTTTTAGTTAAAAATGTTTGTGAATAGATTCTTCTAATTGAAATGGAGTAAACCACTGAAAGAAATACTGAATGTAAAAAGGCTCGTCTATGTCTGAAAAAAATTTTATACCTGTAAGCTGAGAATGTTCTCTTCATCTAGATTTGTCCTCTCTTCGATTTCACTTATTTTTTACTTTTTGGGAACTTTGTTTCCTCAATATGTGCTCAAAGTGTCTCCCTGTGAATTTAGGTGCGATGGTTGTCTGATATTACACATATACTCGTACTATAAATATAGGGTGATTTCGTTTCTGCAAAAAGGTGTTGCCCTAGACTTACACTACTTTTTTCCTAATGTCATTCTACCGACTGCCATATCTAGGCGAAAATCACAAATAGACTGACCTTCCTCTTGTTAACCTTATGCTATGCACTTCATTTAGAGAGTGGTCTCTATGGAACTTCACAGTCTCCATGTTTGTCTTCAGCAACTCCTTACCCAATATCTCCAATGTCATTAAAACCGAAGGATTTATGCATGTTTAACACTGAATAACAAAAGTATGAAGACATTGAGATTAGGTTAAGTGAAGATATTTAATCATTCAAATAAAACGTTTACAAGTTTATTTCCTAATTTCAGTTTTGTTTTTTGTTTTTTCTTTCCCTTGACATTATATATCGCTTGCACCATAGAAGAATGTGTAACTCTTTGATATCACTGACAACGAATTTATTACTACTTGTGATAGGTTTTATTTTTGAATTTCCTAATTTTGAAGTTAACGGAAATAAAGTTACTTTTCCCCCTCTTTTTGTTGTAGCTCTCACCTCATGCTTCAAACATTTCCGATTTAGTTTCTAATCTTTTTGATTTTGATGGAGATCGCGTGTAAATTAATTTCGATTAGAAAGGAAGTTGAAGCATGGGGATATTGAATGGATTTATATCCGTTTTTTTTGTGTGGATTAAGGTAATCATTAGATTTCTTTTTGTTTCACTTCATGCATGGTAAGTGTAAGAGTAAGTACAAATATGATTTGATGTCTATGAAATGTTAGAAAGTTCTCTGTCTGTATTTAATTGCTAACAGGAAATCAAAAATTCTTTATAGACAACAACGAAATTGAGTTGAACTATATTGTGACATGCAATTTTGTCTGGAAGTAATGTTGATGGGGTTATTAATTAATCTTGAACATACCAAGTATTTCAAGAAAAGATTGTACATTTTTGGGGATCAATCGGATCAATGTACAATTTATATTCCAACCAAAAGTGGAGAGCATTTAGTAAAAACTACCCTAAATAGTTTTATTATACGATGATGTGTTAAATTAAATTGATTTGAATTAATATAATTTAAATTAAATTAGTTAAATTAAAATTGTAATGAAAAGTACAGTTATAAATTAAATAAAATTTAAATTAAGAATAATATAGGAACTAAAACAACAAATAAATTTAATTAAAATTTCATTAAGTTTAAATGAATATTTTTCACTTAGTCGAAATTGATGGTTCGTTGAACATTTTTATACCCTCCATCATAGGATGGGGGTATATTAACTTTGTCATTCCGTTTGTAACACATCGAAATATTGCTCTAAGACCCCATAAAGTATATATATTCTGGGTCGTGGTGAAATTCTGAGTCGATCTAAGCATGTCCGTCCGTCCGTCCGTCCGTCTGTTGAAATCACGCTAACTTCCGAACGAAACAAGCTATCGACTTGAAACTTGGCACAAGTAGTTGTTATCGATGTAGGTCGGATGGTATTGAAAATGGGCCATATCGGTCCACTTTTACGTATAGCCCCCATATAAAGGGACCCTCAGATTTGGTTTGTGGAGCCTCTAACAGAAGCATATTTCATCCGATCCGGCTGAAATTTGGTACATGATGTTGGTATATGGTCTCTAACAACCATGCAAAAATTGGTCCACATCGGTCCATAATTATATATAGCCCCCATATAAACCGATCCCCAGATTTGGCTTGCGGAGCCTAAAAGAGAAGCAAATTTCATCCGATCCGGCTGAAATTTGGTACATGGTGTTAGTATATGGTCTCTAACAACCATGCCAAAATTGGTCCACATCGGTCCATAATTATATATAGCCCCCATATAAACCGATCCCCAGATTTGACTTGCGGAGCCTCAAAGAGAAGAAAATTTCATCCGATCCGGCTGAAATTTGGTACATGATGTTGGTATATGGTCTCTAACAACCATGCAAAAATTGGTCCATATCGGTCCTTAATTATATATAGCCCCCATATAAACCGATCCCCAGATTTGGCTTGTAGAGCCTCTAAGAGAAGCATATTTCATCCGATCCGGCTGAAATTTGGTACATGGTGTTGGTATATGGTCTCTAACAATCATGCAAAAATTGGTCCACATCGGTCCATAATTATATATATCCCCCATATAAACCGATCCCCAGATTTGGCTTGCGGAGCCTCAAAGAGAAGCAAATTTCATCCGATCCGCCTGAAATTCGGTACATGATGTTGGTATATGGTCTCTAACAACCATGCAAAAATTGGTCCACATCGGTCCATAATTATATATAGACCCCATATAAACCGATCTTCAGATTTGGCTTGCGAAGCCTCAAAGAGAAGCAAATTGCATCCGATCCGGCTGAGATTTGGTACATGGTGTTGGTATATGGTCTCTAACAACCGTGCAAAAATTGGTCCACATCGGTCCATAATTATATATAGCGCCCATATAAACCGATCCCCAGATTTGGGTTCCGGAGCCTCAAAGAGGAGCAAATTTCATCCGATCCGCCTGAAATTTGGTACATGATATTGGTATATGGTCTCTAACAACCATGCAAAAATTGGTCCACATCGGTTCATAATTATATATATCCCCCATATAAACCGATCCCCAGATTTGGCTTGCGAAGTCTCCAAGAGAAGCAAATTTCATCCAATCCGGTTGTAATTTGGAACATGGTGTTAGTATATGATCTTTAACAAGCGTGCCAGAATTGGTCCATATCGGTCCATAATTATATATAGCCCCCATATAAAACGTTCTCCAGATTTGACCTCCGGAGCCTCTTGGAGGAGCAAAATTCATCCGATCCGGTTCAAATTAGGAAAGTGGTGTTAGTATAAGGTCGCTAACAACCGTACCCAAATGGGTCCAATCACACAAAAATTGGTCTTATCGGTTCATAATCATGGTTCCCACTAGAGCCAAAAATAATCTACCAAAATTTTATTTCTATAGAAAATTTTATCAAAATTTTATTTGTATAGAAAATTTTGTCAAAATTTTATTTCTAGAGAAAATTTTGTTAAAATTTTATTCGGTTCATAATAAAATTTTCATCATTGTCAAAATTTTATTTCTATAGAAAATTTTATTCAAATTTTATTCGGTTCATAATCATGGTTGCCACTCGAGCCAAAAATAATCTACCAAAAGTTTATTTCTATAGAAAATTTTGTGAAAATTTTATTTCTATAGAAAATTTTGTTAAAATTTTATTTCTATTGAAAATTTTGTTAAAATTTTATTTCTGTAGAAATTTTTGTCAAAATTTTCTTTCTATAGAAAATTTTGTCAACATTTTTATTTCTATAGAAAATTTTGTGAAAATTTTATTTCTATAGAAAATTTTGTTAAAATTTTATTTCTGTAGAAAAATTTTTCAAAATTTTATGTCTACTTTGTCAAACTGAATTATATACGTATTGGATCGATCTTTTTTGATTTAATATATATCACGTATGGACTTACATACAATTTAGAAGATAGAGAATAGCTTGCCATCGACAAGCGTTACCGCAACTTAAGTAATTCGATTGTGGATGGCAGTGTTTAGATGAAGTTTCTAAGCAATCCATGATGGAGGGTACATAAGCTTCGGCCTGGCCGAACTTACGGCCGTATATACTTGTTTAAAATTAAAATTTAAATTAAGATTAAAATCAACATTAAAACTGAAACTAAAATTTCATAAAAATCAAAGTTAAAATTAAAACTGAAATTAATATTAAATCTAAAAATGAAATTAAAAGTAAAATAAAAATACGAAATTTATTAAAATACGAAAATTATTAAAATTAAAACATAGTTTTGGTTTAATTTAATGTAATTAAATTAATCTTTACACCGGGAACTACTAGGATTTGTATACCCTCCACCATAGGATATATTATGGGGGTATATTAACTTTGTCATTCCGTTTGTAACACATCGAAATATTGCACTAAGACCCCATAAAGTATATATATTCTGGGATATTCTATCGACTTGAAATTTGGCACAAGTAGTTGTTATTGATGTAGGTCGGATGGTATTGCAAATGGGCCATATCGGTCCACTTTTACGTATAGCCCCCATATAAACGGACCACCAAATTTGGCTTGCCGATCCTCTAAGAGAAGCAAATTTCATCCGATCCGGCTGAAATTCGGTACGTGGTGTTAATATATGGTGTCTAACAACCATGCAAAAATTGGTTCACATCGGTCCATAATTATATATAGCCCTCATATAAACCGATCCCCCGATTTGGCTTGCGAGGCCTCTAAGAGAAGCAAATTTCATCCGATCCGGCTGAAATTTGATACATGGTGTTAATATGTGGTGTCTAACAACCATGCAAAAATTGGTCCACATCGGTCCATAATTTTATATAGCCCCCATATAAACCGATCCCCCGATTTGGCTTGCGAGGCCTCTAAGAGAAGCAAATTTCATCCGATCCGGCTGAAATTTGATACATGGTGTTAATATGTGGTGTCTAACAACCATGCAAAAATTGGTCCACATCGGTCCATAATTTTATATAGCCCCCATATAAACCGATCCCCCGATTTGGCTTGCGAGGCCTCTAAGAGAAGCAAATTTCATCCGATCCGGCTGAAATTTGATACATGGTGTTAATATGTGGTGTCTAACAACCATGCAAAAATTGGTCCACATCGGTCCATAATTATATATAGCCCTCATATAAACCGATCCCCCGATTTGGCTTGCGAGGCTTCTAAGAGAAGCAAATTTCATCCGATCCGGCTGAAATTTGATACATGGTGTTAATATGTGGGGTCTAACAACCATGCAAAAATTGGTCCACATCGATCCATAATTTTATATAGCCCCCATATAAACCGATCCCCCGATTTGGCTTCCGAGGCCTCTAAGAGAAGCAAATTTCATCCGATCCGGCTGAAATTTGGTACATGGTGTTAGTATATGGTCTCTAACAACTATGCAAAAATTGGTCCACATCGGTCAATAATTATATATAGCCCCCATATAAACCGATCCTCCGTTTTGGCTTGCGGAGCCTCTAAGGGAAGCAAATTTCATCCGATCCGGCTGAAATTTGGTACATGGTGTTAGTATATGGTCTCTAATGACCACGCAAAAATTGGTCCACATCGGTCCATAATTATATATAGCCCCCATATAAATGATCCCCCGATTTGGCTTGCGGAACCTCTAAGAGAAGCAAATTTCATCCGATCCGGCTGAAATTTGATACATGGTGTTAATATGTGGGGTCTAACAACCATGCAAAAATTGGTCCACATCGATCCATAATTTTATATAGCCCCCATATAAACCGATCCCCCGATTTGGCTTCCGAGGCCTCCAAGAGAAGCAAATTTCATCCGATCCGGCTGAAATTTGGTACATGGTGTTAGTATATGGTCTCTAACAACTATGCAAAAATTGGTCCACATCGGTCAATAATTATATATAGCCCCCATATAAACCGATCCTCCGTTTTGGCTTGCGGAGCCTCTAAGGGAAGCAAATTTCATCCGATCCGGCTGAAATTTGGTACATGGTGTTAGTATATGGTCTCTAATGACCATGCAAAAATTGGTCCACATCGGTCCATAATTATATATAGCCCCCATATAAATGATCCCCCGATTTGGCTTGCGGAACCTCTAAGAGAAGCAAATTTCATCCGATCGAATGAAATGGTCTCTAATGACCATGCAAAAATTGGTCCACATCGGTCCATAATTATATATAGCCCCCATATAAACCGATCACCAGATTTGACCTCCGGATCCTCTTGGAATACCAAAATTCATCTGATTCAGTTGAAATTTGGTGCGTGGTGTTAGTATATGGTTCCCACAACCATGCAGGAATTGGTTCATATCGGTCCATAATTATATATCCCCCATATAAACCGATCCCCCGGTGGCTTTCGGAGAAGCAAAATTCATCCGATCTGATTGAAATTTGGTACGTGGTGGTAGTATATGATATTTAACAACCATGCCAAAAGTGGTCCATATAAGTCCATAATCATATATAGCCCCCATATAAACCGATCCCGATATTTTGTTTTGGAGCCACTTGGAGGAGCAAAATTCATCCGAGTCAGTTGAAATTTGGTTCATAATTGTATATAGCCCACATAAAAGCGACCCCCATATTTCAGTTATGGCTCCCTACACGCAAAGAAAAAAAACGTTTGGAAAACGTGTACCGAAAACGTTTTTCTTTTGTTAGAGTTTTTTGAATTGCTTCGAAAAGTATACACTTTTATCACCAAAAAAATTCGTTTGTTACAAAATTTTTATTTTTTCAATAAAAAAAGTTATTTTTGAACCAACAACACAGTCCATTTCGTTTATATCAAACACTGTTCTTTTCTAAATTTAGGTCTTTAATAAGACACATTTTACAGTTCATAGTAAAAATTTAATATAGTAGAATGTAATGTTGAAAATTTTTTCGGAATCTTCCGATCATATCTGGAATATATGTAAAAAAAAAAAAAAAAAAACTTTGGTCGAAGCAGGGATCGAACCCACGACCCTTGGCATGCAAGTCAGACGTAGCAACCACTGCTCCACGGTGACCAACTAAATGTATTTTTCTGTTAAATAAACTTTGTTTAATCGGCTCGTGGGCGCCGCAAGCTATGCTATATAAATATAACTTAGTTATATGGGTAATTGTCTATTGATGACAATTACGGCTACATGGCTCAGTGGATAGTGTGTTGGCTTACAAATTGCATGGTCCGCGGTTCGATTCTCCGTCCAGGCGAAAGGTAAAAAAAAATTTTAAAAATTTATAAAATCGTAAAATTTCTTCTACATTGTTTGTGTTACAGAAAAAGGTGCTAAGAACTAAAAAAATTCGTGGAAGTGAGAAAGATGTGAGGGAAAATGCAATTAGTCAGAAAAAAAAATTTTGAGTTAGTCTTTATAAAATTGTTTTTACATCCTGGAAAAGAATAAACGTTTACCACAAAAAAATATACTTTTCTTCCAAATACACTTCCTTTCAACGAAAAGCAAATGAGAAACGAACTTTGTTTGTCTAAAATTTCGTTTGGGAGGAAAGAATTATTTTTTTGCGTGTACGTACCGAGCAAATGTCCATATCGATTCGTAATTATTTCTAGACTTACCTATACATACCTTTTTTGTCTAATATATATACCTCGTATAAGATTCGGCCTGGCCGAACTTACGGCCGTATATACTTGTTTTAAGTGATATTTTCAGTGAGCGCATAAGTTTCTCTGATTCGTATATCCTTTTTTTTTTAAACTAAAAACTAAACTAAAACTAAATTAAATTTAATGGTTTAAACTAAAACTAAATTAAATTTAAATTAAATTTAAAAAAATTATATTAAATTAAAATTAAAACTAAAATAAAATTAAATTAAAGCTAAAATAAAATTAAAATTATAATTAAAATCGAAGTAAACATGAATATTAATATTAAATTTAAAATTAAAACCAATTTAAAATAAAATTAATAATACTGTTAAAATTATATTTAAATAAAATTATATTTAATTTAAAAGTAAAATTAAAAACATATTTTAAACTTAAAATTAATATGCAATTTAAGATTAAAATTTAATTTAATCTTTTTATTTAGACAATCTTTGTTAAGTAATCTTTTCAGTAAGATCATTAGTTCTTATGATTAGTACTTCCTTATTTTTTATGATTCTACTGCTATTTCTTCTCAGTAATATTGTACATAAATTCATAACTTAATAGCAATTTCGTGTAAGTTTTTCTATAACATCTTCTTTTATTTATTATTTAATTATAATAAAGGAATTGTATAATATTAATTTATACACATAAGTTATAAACATCTCTGGGAAATATTTTGAAAAATGTATGTGTGGCGGTAATTTTTGCCATGGAAATGGAGGTTATTAGCAGCATAATTGTCAGTCACATTCATGCTACAGAATTTTATTGAAATTCATAAAAAAATTTAACATTCGAATTGCCATTAAATGTTAACAGTTTTATATGAAGGTAACTATGTCCCTCTTAGTTACCAAAGTAACTATAGAAGAAATACGTAAGTGTGATGCCTCATAGTTTCCTACACCATTGAGTATAGAGAGTCACTTAAGAGGGCCATTGAAACAAACAAAAAGCAACCGCGAATTCTTCCCCAAAACCAAATAATGAAACAACCAAATCCATAATTGAGGCAGGTGAAGTGAACTCATTCGTGACAGATTAGAGTAAAAACAGAAAATAATGTAAGCCACTACCACCTAATATACCTTCGGCTTTGCCAATGCCATTGTACTTGGACCGATGTTGTCGAGAATTCTTCCGTTTTCTTCAATAGTTTTCCTATGTATTAAGGCATAGGTGCGCTTGATCGTTGATCGCATGTTACGCGTACAAATAGCTAAGTACATGAGACGCTCAAGCGGACGTATGGATGGATATTGTAAAGCTTCACTTTTCCCGCTGTTTGCTAATACAGGTGTCTGGGGAGGGTTTCTTGTTGCGATCATCATCATCGTCACCAGCAATTATTTCTTATTTTGTCGTAGACAAATTGAACTGAATTTAATTGTTCGTCTTTGGGTATAGCAAACATGTTCGTCGATTTTTCGACGCTTCCATGTTAGGCATGGACGATATAATGACACCGACATTACCCAAGCAATTGATGGTACCGGCATAGATTCCCACTCATCGTCACCACCACCACCACCGCCATCACCTTCTTCAGTTTAATACCGAAGAAAATGACAAATTCGGTTGTGGCTGAGTGATTTTATTTTCTCATTTTACATATCAGCTACTTGTCAATCTCCATTCCAGCATGGTAATGTTGGGGGAAAATGACAAAGTGATTTCCTTCCAGACTTTTGCGTATGGTTGGTAGTTTGGCCAAGAGTATAGCAAAAAGGGAATTGAACTGTAGCGTGATTTGGGGTTCTTTCTTTATTTTATTTATTTGCTTTCCCATGCACAAGACCACTTGAGTCTCATATTTCAGCATGAGAAGTTTAAAATCATAATGTACAATTAAATAAATATAATATAATTACAATATTAGGTTTCATGAAAAAAAAAATTTTTTTTTTTTTTTTTAATTTAAAAAATTAATCAAAATAGATCTATAAGCAAATAACCTTAATATTTTATATTGAAAAACTGATTACAGACTGAAAAAAAACACTATTAGAATTTAAGTTTGACAATTGTAAAAAGAGGAGAAAAATAACAACAATTAAAATAAGATTTATAAAATTTATAATTACAGATAATGGATAAAGAATATTAAAATTGAAAATATGAAAAAGAGAAACAAAAACAAAAAATTGAACGAAAATTTTATAACAAATAAAAGAAAGTTATAAATAAAAGTACATATTGCATAAAAATAAGGGTACATATTGCATGAAAACGAAAACAAATTTTAAGAATTAAAACTAGCTAGCAAACAGTTTAGAGTAAAATAAAACAAATGATAAAGAATCTTGTTTAATTATTACTCAAAAACGAGATAACATTTTTCTTAAAGGCATCTGCATTACTTATACATTGGATATTATAAGTAAGTGAGTTCCACAGACGGATGGAGTTAATAAAAAATTGCCACTCAGAGACCAAACAGCTATGACGAAGCAAAATTAATCTTTTTCCTCTATTAAATCTTGAAAAACGCAGGCGTTGAAATAAATGCACCGGGTGACCACTATAAATAATCCTATGCAAGAAAATAAGGACTCTTAACTTAAGTAGATTGTGAAATGTCATGTCATGTGGGTTTCGAGCATAAAGATTATATCAAATGTTGGCAATGAAGGTATTCTGAAATGATTCAATAGGAATATCCATGGATGGCATTTATTTTCAGAGTTTGCTAAAAAGTGGCATAAAAAGTGGTACACTAATTAAAAATGTGGCTTACTTTGCTATACAGAAAGAAAGTGTGATCTAATTTAGAAAGATGACATAAGAAAAAAAAGTGCAATTTAATTTAAAAAAAGTCTCACGCTTTTATCTTCCTTCATATCATTTTTTTGGTAAAAAACCTTTATTGAAATTGATAAAATACTTAATTAAAAAATTGATTGAATTTAGTTTTTGAACGAATCAAAAATTTATCGCAATTAACCAATTAATTGAATTAATATTTAAAAAAAGGACGTATTTTTACGTGTTTTTTATATTATTATTTTAAGCTATTTCAATTAAACATTAATTTCAAAAAAAAAAAAAATATAATAGCCGATCCTGAACGGTTTTTCACATTACAATGAAACTACTTAGAGAAGTTTTAAAATACCGAGAAATGTAACCAGCATTACAGAGAGGTGATATTCCACGGCAGAAAACCTTTTTGATGTTTTGGGGGTCCTGGACGGACATTCTACTCATTGCCACACAGTGGCTCCCAATATTCAGTAGATTAACCCGGGTTATCTACTATAGACAAACTCCTTTGCCAACTTTTAGGCGCTACATTTGTCCACTAAAAACATGATAGTAAAAAAGCGTAATTACTCTAAACTATAGTATTCGAATCGATCGGGAATCGAATCGGGATCAAAATATGCAAAGGTAGCACAGTATGGAAAAAGTAGCATAAAAGTATCACCGCAAAGGTGACATAAAAGTATCACCGAAAAAAGTTCATCAACTGAGTCAAACGAAGACAAATATTAAATTAAAATGACAATGTGGCACAATATACTGAAAAAAAAACATATTATTAATTAGGGTTTTAATTGGAAGAATATTGGAAATATTTTTTTGGAATTAAAAATTAGAAGGATATGGATTCCAAATGATGGTCACCTATTATGGGAACTAAGTTTGATGACCTTCGGGAGCAGCTTTGCCAATTTGGCTTCACCCGCTAGCTCTGGCATTTTTGAAGTCGTTTTGCAAAAAAAAAACATTATTTTCGACACGGACAAAGCTGCGTTTCTATCTAACCCCTGATGGTAGAATAAGCTTTTGCAAATCTTTCAAAGCTCAATCCAAACATTTATAATATCCCCCCGGTACAACTGGTACAAAAAAATTTTTTTTCTTTGTTGTCGACATTTATTTATAGAATGAAACATATTTTTCCTTGGTTTCCAGGTATTGCATAGGGGGACCATATATTACGATTTCCAGATTTGATATCGTCTGCATCCTCATCGAATATCAGGTAGAAAGGCTACCTGATATTCGATGCATGATTTTTATACCCTCCACCATAGGATGGGGGTATATTAAATTTGTCATTCCGTTTGTAACACATCGAATCGAATCGAGAAGCATATTTCATCCCATCCGGTTGAAATTTAACCATGCAAAAATTGGTCCACATCGGTCCATAATTATATATAGCCCCCGTATAAACCGATCCCCCGATTTGGCTTGTGGAGCCTCTAAGAGAAGCAAATTTCATCCGATCGGGCTGAAATTTGGTAAATGGTTTTAGTATATGGTCTCTAATGACCATGCAAAAGTTGGTTCACATCGGTCCATAATTATATATAGCCCCCCATATAAACCGATCACCAGATTTGGCCTCCGGAGCCTCTTGGAAGACCAAAATTCATCTGATTCAGTTGAGATTTGGTACGTTGTGTTTATATATGGCCTCAAACACCCATGCAAAAATTGGTCGAAATCGGTTAATAATTATATATAGGCCCCATATGAACCGATCCCCAGGTTTGACCTCCGGAGCAAAATTCATCCGATTCGGTTGAAATTTGTTACGTGATGTTAGTATATGGTATCCAATGCAGGAATTGGTTCATATCAGTCGATAATTATATATAGCCCCCATATAAACCGATCCCCAGATTTGACCTCTGGTGCCTTTTGGAGAAGCAAAATTCATTCGATCTGGTTGAAATTTGGTACGTGGTGGTAGTATATGATATTTAACAACCATATCAAAAGTGGTCCATATCAGTCCATAATCATATATAGCCCCCATATAAATCGATCCCGGGATTTGGTTTTGGTACGTGGTGGTAGTATATGATATTTAACAACCATGCCAAAAGTGGTCCATGTCAGTTCATAATCATATATAGTCCCCATATAAACCGATCCCGAGATTTGGTTTTGGAGCCTCTTGGAGGAGCAAATTTAATACGAGTCAGTTGAAATTTGGTACATTGTGCTAATATATGGCCGTTAACAACCATGCCTAACTAGGTCCATATCGGTCTATAGTTATATGTAGCCCTCAGATAAATCGATCCCTAATCACACAAAAATTGGTCCATATCAAGTTCATAATTCTATATAGCCCGATATAAGCGACCCCCATATTTCAATTCTGGCTCTCTACGTACGATGCAAAAGTCCATGTCGATTCGTAATTATTTGTAGACTTACCTATACATAACTTTTTTGTCTAATATATACCACGTATGGACTAACTCACAATTTAGAAAACGATGTTAAGAAGTTTTAAGATACTTACGGCCGTATATACTTGTTATTTTTCAACTCTAGCCCCCACCATGTAATAGAAACAAGTCCATAATTAGATACAATTTCAGATGTCTTTGGTATAGCTAGAAGAGGATACTGGCCATCCTCGAAAGGATTTTGTCAGAATTTCGGATCAAATTTTCAAAAATTTTATTTATTGATTTGGACTAAAATAAAACTGCACAAAAACTCTTAACTAAGAGGATAAAAATATATATAGGACGACGGTTATATTTTTTTTAACAAATTTTGTCTAAACTTTGAAGAAAAAATGTTAAATCAATTGAATAAAAAATAACAAAAAAAGCCGTGGGAAAATTGTCCGGTCGGCTCGAAACCCGAATATAGTACCCACCTCTAAACGTTTATTACCCAATTATGTTTTTGTAAATTTAAATTATATATAAAATTTGTATTATGGATATGTTTATCCAGTCTTTAATTCCAATGAACTTGATTACCACACAAGTAAAGACCCAATTTTGAGTTCATTGCTCCAAGTGTGTGTATGGCCTTGTTTCACAGCTACTTGTGAATGTCACCATAATTTTTTTTGGGGGGCTAATTAGCCAACCAACCACTATGTCTTGTAATACTAACCATAAAAAGCTAAGTAATAACAAATTATTAAATTTTGCCATCTTAAAACTTATGAAGGTATTTTTGCAAATATTTTATTTCATAAATTTTAATGTTGGCCTTATTTCAGGCTCAAGCTAATAAACACCTTAGAGATATTAGCCAAGACTTGCGAATAATGATTTTTTGTTAACTTAAAGTCTGATATATTGGTATCAATGGCAATGGTAGAAATATTCCTTGGGCAAAGTAAAATATTTTCCATAAAAAATATCTTGGTCTCTCCCAGATGAAGATTTTTTGTGCGTTTTTTTGTTTTGTTATAAAACAGAAAAATCATTAAAAATCCATCATCATCAATTTTTGTAGCATAGCTCATATGGATGATGACCACTACCACCACCACCACCACCACTGGCCAATCTATCAAAAGGACCAATTAACTGCATAAGAGGGGATCGATGAGCTTGTATCATGCTTTGGTTTTTATGTAGTCAGGATAATAAAAATTGATTTAATACAGACATTGAGATAAATTCGACAGATTCAAAGGCAGCGATTGATGGAATTTAGATGGCCATTACTATATATGGTGGTGGTGACTGGATTATGATTACTTTTATTCCTTAGTGACGAATTAAAAGCTAATCACCCAGAAATGTATTTTCGACATTAAAAGAAACGAATAAATTCTTGGCAATGACTCTGGCATATATTAAAGCTCCATTATGTCCTCTCCAAAGATGGGACTTTCAGGTTTCCTTTAACCACTGAATGCAGTCTTCATTCATGCCTGCCAGAGACTTGACAAATAGGCGCCCCCTCTTTTGAATGTGTCGCTGGTTTTTTTTGGGCGGCGTTATTAATAGACTTTTGAATTTGTTTGGTGTTTAGGTTAAATTGAAGCAAACGGCGCGACTTTACGCTTCGCTAACATCCCGGCTGCCTGTTTGCCTTTGTGCCATTTACCAAGGCAGCCAGGCTGTCATGCCTTCCATTCAGTCAGTCATTCTGTATTGAACTATTTTTTCAGAATTATTTTTTTCGCAAACTTTTCAAGATTATTTTGCACTGATAACAATTGCAAAATGCAAAAAAAAAAAACGAAGTTGCAACAAGACCATACAAATCGCCACTATAGTCGTCATTGGTACCACCATCGTCAGAGACCATTGCCACGACCATCATTAGCTTACTTATTTCCCCCTTATTGTCTGGTGGTCTGGTTTTCTGTATTCCCGATACTCGGAGTTTTTTGTGTAACTCTTATTGGTGGTCAACTGTGGTGGTTAAAACGAGTCCGGTTTAATTGTGGCCTCTGCATGCTGCATTTTGCGGGTTTGCATGTCAAGAATTGTGGTCAATTTGTTGAATTCAAGCATGACTCGAAACAAATTCAAAGCAAACTCTTAGCAATTCGCGTATTTATTACATCAAATGATCATTAATTATATTGAAAATGAAAATTATGTACAGAAAATTGTTTTCGTGCGTTTTTTTTTCATTTTTTGTTTGTTAATTCCAACATTGTGTTCGATACATTTCTGGATGGTTTCGAAAAAAGGGGTGCATATGAAATATAATCTAAAAATGTAAATATTTTCAGAGAACTTCAGTAATGGAAAATTCAACAAAATGTATTATTCATAATTTTATATAGAATCATATAAGCTGCGAAAATAAAAACCGATTTGAGATAAAAATTCGATAATAGAATCAAACAAAACTGAAAACCCATAGGCGAGCAAACTGACTTGAAATATAATAAAAATCAACGCCGCTGAACATATTTCTAGTAAGTCGAATAAAAAAGAGAGATCTTTGCCATAAATTCTGGCCTTCAAAACGACCGACAAAGCCATCAAAGTCATTATCCGCTCCACGAAAGCACATGCCCAGCGCAGCGCCGTGTTGAGTTTTAAAGATTTTTAGCTTGCTTAGCTTAAAAAAAAAATTGTCAAAATTTTATTTCTATAGAAAATTTCGTCAACATTTTACTTCTTTAGAAAATGTTGTCAAAATTTTATTTCTATAGAAAATTTTGTCAACATTTTACTTCTTTAGAAAATTTTGTCAAAATGTTACTTCTTTAGAAAATTTTTTCAAAATTTTATTTCTGTAGAAAATTTTGATAAAGTTTTATTTGTATCGAAAATTTAGTCAAAATTTTATTTCTATAGAAAATTTTGTCAAAATTTTATTTCTATAGAAAATTTTGATAAAATTTTATTTCTATCGAAAATTTTGTAATTTTTTTTTCTATAGAAACTTTTTTATGTTTTATTTCTATAAAAATTGTTGTCAAAATTTCATTTTGTATAGAAAATTTTCTATACAAAATTTTGTCAAAATTTTATTTCTATAGAAAATTTTGATAAAACTTTATTTCTATAAAATATTTTGTAAAAATTTTATGTCTATAAAATATTTTGTAAAAATTTTATTTCTATAGAAAATTTTTTGTCACAATTTTATTTCTATAGAAAATTTTGATAAAATTTTATTTCTATCGAAAATTTTGTATTTTTTTTTCTATAGAAACTTTTTTCTGTTTTAATCTAAAAAAAAAATTGTAAACATTTTATTTCTATAGAAAATTTTGTAAAAATTTTATTTTTGTCAAAATTTCACTTCTTTAGAAATTTTTGTCAAAATTTTACTTCTTTAGAAATTTTTGTCAAAATTTTACTTCTTTAGAAAATTTTTAAAAATTTTATTTCTATAGAAAATTTTGTCAAAATTTTATTTCTATAGAAAATTTTGTCAAAATTTTATTTCTATAGAAAATTTTGATAAAATTTTATTTCTATCGAAAAGTTTGTAATTTTTTTTCTATAGAAACTTTTTTATGTTTTATTTCTATAAAAAATGTTGTCAAAATTTTATTTCTGTAGAAAATTTTGATAAAAATTTATTTCTATAAAATATTTTGAAAAAATTTTATGTCTATAAAATATTTTGTAAAAATTTTATTTCTATAGAAAATTTAGTCAAAATTTTATTTCTCTACAAAATTTTTTGTCACAATTTTTTTTCTATAGAAAAATTTTGATAAAATTTTATTTCTATCGAAAATTTTGTAAATTTTTTTCTATAGAAACCTTTTTCTGTTTTATTTCTATAAAAAATGTTGTCAAAATTTCATTTTGTATAGAAAATTTTGTCAAAATTTTATTTCTATAGAAAATTTTGATAAAATTTAATTTCTATAAAATATTTTGTAAAAATTTTATGTCTATAAAATATTTTGTAAAAATTTTATGTCTATAAAATATTTTGTAAAAATTTTATTTCTATATAAAAATGTAGTCAAAATTTTAGTTCTATAGAAAATTTGGATAAAATTTTATTTCTATCGAAAATTTTGTAATTTTTTTTCTATAAAAACTTTTTTCTGTTTTATTGCTATAAAAAATGTTGTCAACATTTTATTTCTATAGAAAATTTTGTCAAAATTTTATTTCTATAGAAAATTTTGTCCAGATTTTATTCCTATAGAAAAATTTGTCAAAATTTTACTTCTTTAGAAAATTTTGTCAAAATATTACTTCTTTAGAAATTTTTTTCAAAATTTTATTTTTATAGAAAACTTTGATAAAGTTTTATTTGTATCGAAAATTTTGTCAAAAAATTTTTATGTTTTAGCTCTATAAAAAATTTTGTAAAAATTTTATTTCTATAGAAAATTTTGTCTAAATTTTATTTCTATAGAAAATTTTGTCAACATTTCACTTCTTTAGAAAATTTTGTCAAAATTTACCCGTTTGTGAATAAGTTCATTGTTCTTTACCTCTAAAAAATTTTTCCTGAAGACGAACATCGGAGATGTTTCGAAATATTGGATAATTTTAAATAAAAATACAACTCAACAAAAACAACAACATCTGTTTTTATTCATATGACCTCAAGCCGAACTAAACAAATATAATTAAAATTTCACTTCTTTAGAAAATTTTGTCAAAATTTTACTTCTTTAGAAAATTTTGTCAAAATTTTACTTCTTTAGAAAATTTTGTCAAAATTTTACTTCTTTAGAAAATTTTGTCAAAATTTGATTTCTGTAGAAAATGTTGTCAAAACTTTATTTCTATAGAAAATTTTGATAAAATTTTATTTCTATCGAAAATTTTGTAAATTTTTTTCTATAGGAACTTTTTCTTTTTTATTTCTATAAAAACTATTGTCAAAATTTTATTTCTATAGAACATTTTGTCAAAATGTTATTTCTATAGAAAATTTTGTCAAAATTTTATTTCTAGAGGAAATTTTGTCAAAATTTAATTTCTATAGGAAATTTGGTCAAAATTTTATTTCTATAGAAAATTTGGTCAAAATTTTATTTCTATAGAAAATTTTGTCAAAATTTTATTTCTATAGAAAATTTTGTCAAAATTTTATTTCTATAAAAAATTTTGTCAAAATTTTATTTCTATAGAAAATTTTGTCAAAATTTTACTTCTTTAGAAAATTTTGTAATTTTTTTCTATAGAAACTTTTTTCAGTTTTATTTCTATAAAAAATGTTGTCAAAATTTTATTTCTATAAAAAATGTTGTCAAAATTTTATTTCTATAGAAAATTTTGTAATTTTGTTTTTTTTAGAAAATTTTGTAAAAATTTTACTTCTTTAGAAAATTTTATTTCTATAGGAAATTTTGTCAAAATTTTATTACTAGAGGAAATTTTTAAATTAGTCTTAGTTGGAAAGGAATATTGTGCAAAATAGTAAGAATTCTACCAATCTACGAAACAGTAAAAAGTCTACCATGTTTGGTAGAATTCTACCAAATGTGGCAACTGTGGAAGCAACTTCTTGGCTCTTTCAAGTCTAACCTTTTCTGTGCGTCGGTGAGTTTGTGCAAGTTTTTGGTGGAACCGCTCTCGGTTGTAGTACATATCAGCCACTTTATATAACAAATGGGCATTAACAATTGGAGTACAGTGAAACTTCTCAGAAGTGGATACCGCACAAATTTTGTCCCCATTTTGGAAGGTGTCCACATATAAGAGGTTAATTTTAATATGATAATATAACATAACATTCCATGAAAATTCCAAAAGTCCACATTTGAAGGTGTCTGCTTTCCGGAATATCCAAGTTTTACAGGTTGTCTAGTCCTCTTAAATTCAATATAATTTATTGCTTTATTATATAATAATGCATGTTCAGTTTTTGTTTTTCAGAAACTAAATTTTCCTCCATGACAAATATGAGCACTCACCTATTAACATCCATAAATATTCATTCGTAACCGTTGCCTTATCTGATATAGGCGAATTATATCACTCATTATCATTTGTCCACCACTATGCCATGCTCTACCATGCCTACCAGCCTAAGTTTTTCCAATTCCAATTTGGTCACTCATTGCAAATGCATTTCCATAAAATTCTATGCCTTTAACTACTGGAATATGTAAATTTGAAAATTTCTCTTACATGTAATTAACGTAACCAATGCCATGGAAAGATCAAATATAGAGATCCATACCACAACACTTGTACTACACAAATATCAAATTGACAGGTTAACCCCCGATGATGATGATGGTGGTGGTGGTGGAGTAAAGCCGTTGAATTTTTACACGCAGACAGGTGTAAAAACAAACTGGAGGTTAATCGAAAAATAGCCGCCAGCAAAGGAATTCCCTTTGCCCATTCAATAGCCAAAGAGTAATCCAACAAATGAATGAGGGCATTCTTAAGGACACCTGAGGATTGTGTCTTGGGAGTATTTTAAGTTCGAATGTTGTTGTTGCTGGGACATATAGCGCGAGCTAAATTATAACAGAAAACTGGCCACAGGAATAAGAAGATGGTGTGGGGGAAAACCTTCTTCATAACACACCATAGCCCCTGGTCTATTAAATCAATCAAGCAAACATATCAAACTGCCATAGAGTCCAGGAAAAATACCAGTTCAATTAAAATACCACCAGTGGCTATCAAAAGAAGGCTACTACTCGCGATGATGATGACGATGATTGCCCCGATAGTTTTGGTGTCTTGTAATTCTCCTTTGCCCATTACACTAACAAAATAGGGTTGGTTTTGACGATCACTAATGATGAGGGTGATGGTATTACGAGGATGTCTCATAATACCCTCAAAGGCTACCCTCTTTTATTTACGCTTGATAAATTCAATAAAAATGGGGGTTATTTCTCTTGTTTTTTTCTTCGATACAAATACCATAAGAAAACAAGAAAATTTCAATGCTGTTACTTTTTTTCAATTCCTCTATTGGAAATTTTACCCAAAGAACAGCCGCATTTTTAAAAGTCATTTATGTTAATAACCGACGAGGTCAAAAAACATGAATAATGATGATCACATTTCCCTGGAGTGGTGTATTGTGTCTGTCCATCATCTTGGCCTTCTTGACTTGAACTACCCTCAAAGGTACAGGTGTATTTCGTTTGGGCTCGTGTTATATACCAAAGAGTGAGTTTTTTTCTTCTGTTTGTGAGTTTTCAGCCTTCTTTGCAAGGACATTATGGACTAACGAAGCGATTTCTTTGTTGTTGAAGATATGTGATAGTAATTGTACCCGGAAATAAAATGTGAAGGTGGCAGGTCGAGTTCGAGGTTCTAAAATAAAATATAAAAAAATGAGAGAACAGAAAATATTGATTAGATAACAAGACAATTGACATGTTGTAAAAATAATAATGAATATAATAAAGAAAAAATTGAGTCATTGACAGCTGTCTAAAGGTTTATAGTTTGTTTGTGTGCCCTGAATAAGGAGTTTATTTGGAGCAGTATTTTTTTTTTTTGTCTTGGTAGGTTCTATACTGTTACTCAGCTGTTGATAGATTGTGGAATGTTTTAAGTGGACATTTTTTCAAATTCTACAAAGCGAAGAATGATAACTTTATGCAGCCGTAAGTTCGGCCCAGTCGAATCTTAAATACCCAGCACCAAGAATCAAATATTATATCATAAAACCCCTTGTCAGGTGGATTTTAAGAAACATACTACCTCAAGAAAATCAAATCAAATTGTTCGCCGAATTTATAATTTCTATATATGGGGACTATATAAGATTATGGATGAAGAACAATGAAGACCAATTTTTGTTTGAATCTTAAACATCTCGTGTAAGCGTGCAAGAAAATTAAGAAATAACGTTTTGAATTGAAATCCATCTATGGGGACTATATAAGACTCTGGATTTTGAAGAAAATTTTTTATTTGAGAGATCAGTCTATATGGAGGCTTTATTAAATCCTATACAAGTTTTTGTGGGCCTAAAATACTTTTAGATTACCAATCGGATAAAGAAACTCGACTTCTAGGAGTCCTAAAATATCTGTAGATTTTCAGTTGCAGGCAAATCGGCTAAAAACTATGGTTTCTAGAAGACCAAGAACCCAAATCGGGGTCTATATGGGGGCTATAGCAAAATCTTGGCCGATATAGCCCATCTTCCGATGTTTCAGGCTTACTTAGACGATTCAGTCCATTGTGATACCACAGTGGTGAACTTCTTTCTTATCACTGAGTGTTTATACCCTTCACTACTACTGTGGTACAGGGTATAATAAGTTTGTGCATTTGTATGTAACGCCAAGAAGGAGTAATCATAGACCAATCTTTTAGTATACGGATCGGCTTAGAATTAAATCCTGAGTCGATTTAGCGATGTCCGTCTGTCTGTCTGTCCGTCTGTCTGTCTGTTGATGTATTTTTGTGTGCAAAGTACAGCTCGCAGTTTTAGTTCGATTGTCCTAAAATTTGGTATAGGGTCCTGTTTCGGCTCAAGGACGATCCCTATTAACTTTGGAAAAAATCGGTTCAGATTTAGATATAGCTGCCATATATATTTTTCACCGATCTGGTCATAATTGGCGTGTATATCAACCGATCTTCCTCAAATTCGGTACATCTGAATATTTTATGAGTCACGAAAAACTTGCAAAATATCAGCCAAATCGATTTAGATATAACTCCCATATATAGCTTTCGTCAAATTTATACTCATTTGCACACAGAGGCCAATTTTTGCACCGATTTAGTTGAAATTTTGCATAGGGAGTAGACTTAGCATTGTAACTATGCGTGCCAAATTTGGTTGAAATCGGTTCAGATTTGGATATATCTCCCATATATAGCTTTCGTCCGATTTACACTCATATGACCACAGAGGCCAATTTTTAACTCCGATTTAGTTGAAATTTTGCACAGGGAGTAGAATTAGCATTGTAGCTATGCGTGCCAAATTTGGTTGATATCGGTTCAGATTTAGATATAGCTTCCAAATATACGCTTTTCTGATTTCGACAAAAATTGTCAAAATACCAACATTTTCCTTGTAAAATCGCCACTGCTTAGTCGAAAAGTTGTAAAAATTACTCTAATTTTCCTAAACTTCTAATACATATATATCGAGCGATAAATCACAAATAAACTTTTGCGAAGTTTCCTTAAAATTGCTTCAGACTAAAATGTTTCCCATATTTTTTTTTTACTAAAATAAAAGTAAAAGTCTATCAAATTCTGTCCAAATCGAGTGATATTTAAATGTATATATTTGGGACAAACCTTTATATATAGCCCCCAACACATTTGACGGATGTGATATGGTATCGAAAATTTATATCTACAAAGTGGTGCAGGGTATAATAAAGGGTGATTCTTTTGAGGTTAGGATTTTCATGCATTAGTATTTGACAGATCACGTGGGATTTCAGACATGGTGTCAAAGAGAAAGATGCTCAGTATGCTTTGACATTTCATCATGAATAGACTTACTAACGAGCCACAACGTCGAATTTTCAGTGAATGGGCCCTAGAAAAGTTGGCAGAAAATCCGCTTTTTTATCGACAAATTTTGTTCAGCGATGAGGCTCATTTCTGGTTGAATGGCTACGTAAATAAGCAAAATTGCCGCATTTGGAGTGAAGAGCAACCAGAAGCCGTTCAAGAACTGCCCATGCATCCCGAAAAATGCACTGTTTGGTGTGGTTTGTACGCTGGTGGAATCATTGGACCGTATTTTTTCAAAGATGCTGTTGGACGCAACGTTACGGTGAATGGCGATCGCTATGGTTCGATGCTAACAAACTTTTTGTTGCCAAAAATGGAAGAACTGAACTTGGTTGACATGTGGTTTCAACAAGATGGCGCTACATGCCACACAGCTCGCGATTCTATGGCCATTTTGAGGGAAAACTTCGGAGAACAATTCATCTCAAGAAATGGACCGGTAAGTTGGCCACCAAGATCATGCGATTTGACGCCTTTAGACTATTTTTTGTGGGGCTACGTCAAGTCTAAAGTCTACAGAAATAAGCCAGCAACTATTCCAGCTTTGGAAGACAACATTTCCGAAGAAATTCGGGCTATTCCGGCCGAAATGCTCGAAAAAGTTGCCCAAAATTGGACTTTCCGAATGGACCACCTAAGACGCAGCCGCGGTCAACATTTAAATGAAATTATCTTCAAAAAGTAAATGTCATGGACCAATCTAACGTTTCAAATAAAGAACCGATGAGATTTTGCAAATTTTATGCGTTTTTTTAAAAAAAAAAGTTATCAAGCTCTTTAAAAATCACCCTTTATAGTCGGCCCCGACCGAATTTAGACTTTCCTTACTTGTTTTTTTTTTTATGTAAAGATACCCATTTGTTTCTTTTTTTCAGTTTGGTCTTAATAAACTAGGAAGTAATCCCTGCTATGTAACTAAAACCTATTCCATTTATCATTTTTCCCCTGAGAATATGTTTACTATAATTGTTTATTTTTTCTGCGTGTATTGATCATACAAGCAATTATGATATATAAAATATTATAAATATTTATGAATTCCAATACAATGCTTATGCATTTTACTCAGTTCAAGACTTTTTCTTTAATCCCCTATAATTTAAAATTCTACTCCCCTCTTAACAACCACCATAAATGTGAAAAATTTATTGCTTAAAACTGCATATAAAAATGTCTTTGTTTTACTTAATAAAAAAAATGGAAAAAATGAAGACAAAAACATTTTCCTCATTAGTTGCAGACCATAAATACCTAACATTGCTCTCACACAGGCAGGCACCTGCGAATATCGATGTTCTGACGCAATGCGGTCGATCGGCGGTCTTCTAAGGATCATTAACACATTCACCTGTCAAAGGTGCATGGGCATAGAAGCAGCAGAAGAGTAGAGCTAGATGAGAGATGTGACTAGGAATTTGAAAACATAAACTTGGATTAGCTGATGAGGTAGGCAGCTGCTTTGACATCTATTTCCAGTCTAAGTGATCATGTGCTGTTATTCTCTTTCCTCATGGGGCCTACTGACAACATAAAAGAAAATTGACCATCATTTTGGATATTGGAGTTGAAATTGATTGTAGCACGAGTCAAATAAAAATCGAATTCATAAAACGCCTACGAAAGGTGAATGTAAGTCAATGTCTTTAGTGTTTGCACCTGCTTATTAGGGGGGGATTTTTATGACTGAATTTTCTATTCAACCAAGTCTAAGTACTTTGCATAAGTACGTTTTCCTTTTCGCATATTCTATTTCACAAAGACGTTTTCAGGTCCACTGAAGACCCCTTTTTTTAAAGTAAAGTTTTATGTGGGCTCTTTGAAAATTGCTAACAGCCGAGACCAGAAATCGAAATCATTTAACCATTGCGGTGTGAAATTTCACACCAAATAACAATTCTTAATTGTTAACAAACCAAATCAATCAACAACAATACGCCAAGCGTCAGGCCAACTCTTTGGCTCGGATACCAGAAACATTGGCCGAAAAAACTTCACACTTCATATAAAGTCTGTTTGAGGTTGTGGGATAGGAGACCAAACATTGGGAATTGTACTTAGTGGCTGGTTGATAGTTTGTCCGTCCGTCCGTCCGTCTACTGGGTGAAACAATACAAATGATCAAAGTTTGATCATTTAAAAAGACCGGATGTTAAAGCCATGTTTATATGTGGTGGTTAATTCACAGAGTCATCTCCTCCAGAGCATTTTAGCCTGGTGTGCATTCAGCCATGGCTTGAAATTTATATATCAACAAATATAGCAGTGTCCGAAACACTCTTCGAAATGATCGCCATAAAAAGTCAATCAACAAAGGTCTTCCGCTTCTTTTACGTTTCGAATAATCACCATCGTCGTCGTATCGAATGGAACCAATATACCACCAAAGACCAGAAAACATTTGGGGTGATTGCTAACGCTGGTATTGTCCCTTCATTCTGGTGACTCAATTGAATTCAATTAAATTAAATTTGCATTTTCAACATAATGTCCGTTTGTTGTTGTTTTTTTTAACCACAGCCGATGATGACGGCGAGAGAAAAAAACAAAGTAAAATAAAACAGAAAATAAAAACTCTGATAGTTCGAACTGAACACCAGGGTATACAATCCAATTGTCTGGTGTATGGAATGATGTTGAGCTGTGGTTCTGGTACATTGACTATCACACATTTTGGTAACAAAATAAAGACATGATCACTTTGTCAAATAAACTGGAAATGGAAATTTATGGCATTCAACGTATAATAATTATATAATTCTTGTTTTGTTTTTGTTATTTATCATTTACTGGAAATTTGATAGATATATATTTAATTAACTATGGAACAAGAGAATTGTAATTAAAAAAAATAAATATATGTATGAAAATCTAAAACAAAAACAATTAGCTAATTCAACTAACTGCATGAATTAAGTCAATAAAATTGTGTTTCAAAAAAATACATCTATAAAGCAAATGGTGTACAGTTTGGACCACGTTAGGTTAGGTTAGGTTAAAGTGGCAGCCCGATTAAGATTCAGGCTCACTTAGACTATTCAGTCCATTGTGACCACGTTAGGAATTGTAATTAGAATCGAAAGGTCATCCTTTCGACTATTTAAAAAGTCTATTTTTGTAAAATTTGAGAAAGTAATTTTCGCCATTTTTCAAATTGGAAGAAAGATGATTTTCGACTTTTGCGATGATAGAAAAATCGACTTTTAACGTCGCGACCTACTACATTGTGTTAAATTTTCAGTATACAAAATTGTCAAATTCAAGTTTGATTTTGATCACGATAGAAATTCGACTGTGACAAAAAGTCGTAAATTTTCGAATTTTGTATCCACATTTATTTTCAGATTGGGTTTCAATCTTTTGTTTCTTCAATTCAGATCATAGGGTATACGTGAACCCTATGATCGTTTTAGTCTGTTCCAAGTACACCCAAATAAAAACACTTTCCTCCGCAACGAAATGTTAGGCAATCGAAAATCCCATTTAACCCAAGCTTTTTGGACAAATGGTACAACTATTGCCTTTATACTTTTTTATTTGATTTTAAGCAATTATTTTAGCTTCAAAGGAAAAGGGAAAACTTTGTTTCCCTCAAAATAAAACTCCCAGAAAAAGATTGTCAGCACATTTTCCTGCAGGAGAGATAGTTTTCGTATTCTTCGGGTTACGTTTGACGGGTGGTTACCACTTTTTCGAATTATCTTTGGTCTCTGGTGGATACTAAAGGATTAAAGTCTCCTCAACTGACATGACACGAAGTAGAAAATGGATCTAATTGTACTTAACCCTCTAATGCCCAATTGATTTAGTAAAACACACTTTAAGACAACAAAAATGGGCAAAATAAAAAGAAAACTTATTTGAAACTTTTCAAGAGGCTTTGCAGCATATGCTGAATTTTACGATATACATTTTTCTTGCTTAGTTCTCTTGCTTTTGTGTCGTTAACATTGAAAAATTAATAAGCTGGCAAAAAATTGGGGCATTAGAGGGTTAAAAATTGTGAAATACTGCTCCGAAATTGTTGTGCTTGTTGTCCTGAGTCACTAAAAGTGGAACCCAACTTACCGAAAGATTTCTCCTGCCTACTATCTAGCTACTGTCTCTATCATCTCACGCACCTCCAATCGAGGGTTTAAATTGCAAAATCGTGGAGTTCTTCACTTTATAATGCATTTTCGGGGGACTGGGTTCTTTAAAACCCGACAAAAGAAAACTTTGAATCTCGTTAAAGTAATTATTGACGGTATCCAAGGATAAGAAGTCATCCATGAAATTTTTAAAACGAAAAGGTCTGCGTCATCCGTATATAAATATATAAAAAAGCATCCCTAACAGGTTGGCTGATAAGTCCCCGGTCTGACACATAGATGGCGTCGCTAGTATTAAATGCATATTATTTTTATATAGTACCAACCTTCAAATGATTCGTGTCAAAATGTGACGTCTGTAAGTCAATTAGTTTGTGAGATAGAGCGTCTTTTGTGAAGCAACTTTTGTTATTGTGAAAAAAAATGGAAAAAGGAATTTCGTTTTTTGATAAAATACTGCTTTCTGAAGGGGAAAAATACGGTGGAAGCAAAAACTTATCTTGATAATAAGTTTCAGGACTCTGCCCCAGGGAAATCAACAATAATTGATTGGTATGCAAAATTCAAGCGTGGTGAAATGAGCACGGAGGACGTTGAACGCAGTGGACGCCCGAAAGAGGTGGTTACCGACGAAAACATCAAAAAAATCCACAAAATGATTTTGAATGACCGTAAAATGAAGTTGATCGAGATAGCAGAGGCCTTAAAGATATCAAAGGAACGTGTTGGTCATATCATTCATCAATATTTGGATATGCGGAAGCTCTGTGCAAAATGGATGCCGCGCGAGCTGACAAAAATTCATGAATTTGGCTTCGAATTGCTTCCCCACCCACCATATTCTCCAGATCTGGCTCCCAGCGACTTTTCTTGTTCTCAGACCTCAAAAGGATGCTCGCAGGGAAAAAATTTGGCTGCAATGAAGAGGTGATCGCCGAAACTGAGGCCTATTTTGAGGCAAAACCGAAGGAGTACTAACAAAATGGTATCAAAAAATTGGAAAGTCGTTATAATCGTTGTATCGCTCTTGAAGGGAACTATGTTGAATAATAAAAACGAATTTTGACAAAAAAATGTGTTTTTCTTTGTTAGACCGGGGACTTATCACCCAACCTGTTAAAGGCCAGAGAAGGAACATTGAAATTATAACTGGACACATTTGTTGATGAAGACTAGATGACGACAATATATCGAGCAAAATTCTAATGGTATTGGAGTTAAGGGCTCTTTACGTGGTTTTAGTAAGTTTCCCTTATAAAATTAGAGCTCATTTTCGCTTTTGATTTAAAAGATGAACCCTTACTGATGGAAGAATACGAAGGCCACGCCAAGATCAAGTCTGATGTTATTCGGAATCAGCGTTGCCACAATGAATTTTTATTGTGGACCAAAATTTTTCCAAAATGGGACCAAACTTCGTACAAGCGGACCATTTTTCCAAATTAAAATAATATCATTTAAAAGTTTAAATTTTTCCAAATCGATAGAAAATTTTGTGAAATTTTTATTTCTATTCAAAATTTTTATTTCTATAAATTTCTTTAGAAAATTTTGTCAAAATTTTATTTCTACAGAAAATGTGAAAAAATTGCCGATTTGACAAAAATGGAACGAAATTAAAAATTAGTAATTTTTTGGACCAATTTTGGTCCGAACGGACCAAAATGGCAACCCTGTTCGGAATAACAAAAGTGTTTAATATCATCGTCAAATGTCAAATCTCAAAATGCGCAAAACTACCTCACTCACAATTCCAAAAGGGCAAGCAATTAGGATTAATTTTTCACTTGAAATATTGGGGTTTATTTTCATAATGCAAATGGGGCCCAAAAATCATGCAAATTTGATGTTGTTGTTTTTCATTATTTCTTTTGGGATCATATTTCATTGATTTTTTGTGGCTAATTTTAATGGACCTCATATTCATACTGCCTCTATAGACTCTAGTCTCCTGTTTGGGTGGGGATCCTTTTTCAAAGGGAGATGTAAGGTTTGTTAATATAAAATTTATTACGTTTGATCTAATTTGAATCATTTCCACAAAAAAAATCGAATTAAGTCATTTTCTTCGAGTTTGTTGCTATATTTTGGATTAATTCTAATATTGAAAGAAAATCAATCAAATCAAAAAATTTTGTTAACACATGAACAAATACCGGTTACAATCCCTTAAATATAAATAGATATAAATTTATTAAAAAAATGAACACACTTGCCAATTAAAATATCCATCAAAAATGTTTACAAACGTATGTATAAATCTAGAATACTCTTTTGTATAAAAATTATTTGCAATAAATTGGGGAGGAAATCATCAACATATTGTTTTTTGTTTTTTGTTGTTTAATTGATGATTTTTTTTTTTTGCAATTCATTTGTTTATATTATCTTTGTTAATAATGAACACATTATAAACAAACACATATATATGCATTTTAAGTATTCAATAAATCAGATGATATTAACTTATTTCAACTTGAAATAAGTAATAAACAACTCAAAGAAACAGCTTAATTAGTTTATATACGATAAATGAACAAATATAAGATGTATGGATGGACAGACATATAGCCGGTTGTATGGATGACTGACAGTCTTAATTTTTATTGGAGAAAAAATTGAAACAAACGTTGATTGGTTGACTACGTCTACGGTATGGTGGCTTTATGATTTTACACACATACTGCCACAAAACAATATCGTGATTTCTTTTCTATCAAAATAAACCATACTCTACTAATAATTGTCTTTTGAATATCTAGACTAAAACATAGTATGTCGTCTCTCTGGGTAAGTTTGTTTGTTGTTTTTTTTTTCTAGTATTTGTTTGTGTTGTCTAAAGAGACGACCCCACATTATGACTTCTCATATGGTCGAGAGTACCTTTTAATCTGTAGCCATATTTTGCTCATTATAATAACTCACCTCTATCTGCTTCAATACAAAGAAGTGATACCAGCCAGTTCATTCACACACACAGACACACAGATATCTCAAACTCTCTCATAGATCTTAAGCTTAACAAAGACAATTAAATTTATTAACACAAAGCTTTATATTTGTTTTTGTTTTTTATTATTATTTTTTCTTTACAAAATGAAAACCAGATAGAACTGCTAGACTAACCAGAAAGACTATAACAGCAACTATAATACAATAACAACAACAGCAACAACAATATCTGATACAGGCAAATTATTGTTCCACCTTAGGAGGAGTTGTTGTCATGAAATAGAGACGGTGAAATAAATAATAACAAATAAAATGAAATAAAAATAAAATACAACAACAACACCAACAATTAAAAGGTTTAACTATCCAAAAACTAAACAAGTTGAAGGCAACTACCGCAGCCAGTTATGATGTGAGAGGGCTACTATCTCCGAAAAAATAAATATGAATAATATTGTTGGTCATAAGCAGCCGCAACAATAATGGCTATAGACTTTACACAGTGGTTGGAAGGTATAAACAGGTCCAGGGGGAAAATTTTGTATTTTCGGCATCTGATTTTCACGAAGTCAAAAAAAAAAACGAAGGCTGTCGGGACCTATGCAATCTGTATGGAAAAAGTATCTTAGAAGGCGGTATGAAAATTGTCCTCAGCAAACTGAGCCCCAAAAGCCAAAGGAAACAGGCCCACAAAAGTGGCGCGACGATTTATAATTCATTCAAATTAACCCCAACAAAATATAATAGAACCATGAGAATCGACCCCAAAATAAAAGAAAGGTTCATTTTCTCCTTGGATTTAGAAGACCGTATGAAAATGTCCCCTAATTAATGGAAAAAGTGGGGAGTTTTAAGAAAAAATTAAATATTGGAATCGCGTTAGCCCACTTTGGACTCTGTCTATAGGAGAAAATCTTAAACTTCGGCCGAAGGTTGGCAAAGCATATCTGATGTGTTTCAAAGCATTCTGAGTGTTTCAAAGCTTCTCTAACTGGTTTCACTGCAATGTGGATCGCCGTTCGGACTCGGCTATAAAAAGGAGGTCCCTTGTCATTGAGCTTAACATAGAATCGGGCAGCACTCAGTGATGAGAGAAGTTCACCACTGTGGTAGTCTAAGTGAGCCTGAAATATCGGGCTGCAACTATACCTAACTTTACCATAGGAGAAAATCTTGGGAGCCACCGTGGTGCAATGGTTAGCATGCTCGCCTTGCATACACAAGGTCGTGGGTTCGACTCCTGCTTCGACCGAACACCAAAAAGTTTTTCAGCGGTGGATTATCCCACCTCAGTAATGCTGGTGACATTTCTGAGGGTTTCAAAGCTTCTCTAAGTGGTTTCACTGCAATGTGGAACGCCGTTCGGACTCGGCTATAAAAAGGAGGTCCCTTGTCATTGAGCTTAACATGGAATCGGGCACCACTCAGTGATAAGAGAGAAGTTCACCAATGTGCTATCACAATGGACTGAATAGTCTAAGTGAGCCTGATACATCGGGCTGCCACCTAACCTAACCTAGGAGAAAATCTTAAACCTCGGCCGAAGGCCGGCCACGTCGAAAGCATATCAGATGTGATGCTACAACAAAAGTGTGTATAGTTGCATTCAATGGCAAATCCCACAATGCGAGAATAGGCCCACTTGAAAACGAAGCACCATCACAAAAAGGAAATTGGGGTTTATTATACCCTCCACCATAGGATGGGGGTATATTAACTTTGTCATTTGTTCTTCACTTCGGAATATTGCTCTAAGACCCCATAAAGTATATATATTCTGGGTCGTGGTGAAATTCTGAGTCGATCTGAGCATGTCCGTCCGTCCGTCTGTTGAAATCACGCTAACTTCCGAACGAATCAAGCTATCGGCTTGAAACTTGGCTCAAGTAGTTGTTATTGATGTAGGTCGGATGGTATTGCAAATGGGCCATATCGGTCCACTTTTACGTATAGCCCCCATATAAACCGATCCCCCGATTTGGCTTGCGAGGCCTCTAAGAGAAGCAAATTTCATCCGATCCGGCTGAAATTTGGTACATGGTGTTGGTATATGCTCTCTAATGACCATGCAAAAATTGGTCCACATCGACCCATAATTATATATAGCCCCCATATAAACCGATCCCCCGATTTGGCTTGCGGAGCCTCTAAGAGAAGCAAATTTCATCCGATCCGGCTGAAATTTGGTACATGGTGTTGGTATATTCTCTCTAATGACCATTCAAAAATTGGTCCACATCGACCCATAATTATATATAGCCCCCATATAAGCCGATCCCCAGATTTGACCTCCGGAGCCTCTTAGAGGAGCAACATTCATCCGATCCGGTTGAAATTTGGTACGTGGTATTAGTATATGGTCTCTAACAACCATGCAAGAATTGGTCCATATCGGTCCATAATTATATATAGCCCCCATATAAACCGTTCCCCAGATTTGATCTCCGGAACCCTTTGGTGGAGCAAAATTCATCCGATCCGGTTGAAATTTGCAACGTGGTGTTAGTATATGGTCTCTAACAACCATGCAAGAATTGGTCCATATCGGTCCATAATTATATATAGCCCCCATATAAACCGTTCCCCAGATTTGATCTCCGGAGCCCTTTGGAGGAGCAAAATTCATCCGATCCGGTTGAAATTTGCAACGTGGTGTTAGTATATGGCCGCTAATGAACATGCCAAAATTGGTTTATTTTTATAGAAAACATTGTCAAAATGTTATTTCTATAGAAAATTTTGTCAAAATGTTATTTCTATAGAAAATTTTGTCAAAATTGTATTTCTATAGAAAATTTTGACAAAATTTTATTTCTATAGAACATTTTAACAAAATTTTATTTCTATAGAAAATTTTTTCTAAATTTTATTTCTATAGAAAATTTTGTCAAAATTTTACTTCTATAGAAAATGTTGTCAAAATTTTATTTTGTCAAAATTTTATTTCTATAGAAACTTTGAACTTAGTTATATACGTATTTAATCGGCCTTTTTTAGTTTTATATGTACCACGTATGGACTATGTGATATATATTACGGTGTTAGGAAGTTTTAAGACACCTTGCCATCGGCTTCAGTAGAAGTTTCTACGCAATCCATGGTGGAGGGTACATAAGCTTCGGCCTGGCCGAACTTACGCCCGTATATACTTGTTTTCATTTGAAATATTGGAGTTTATTTTCACAATGCAAACGGTCCCCAAAAATAAAATGAAGCTGTTGTTTGATGGGACCCACATTCATAGCGTCATCTTAGGAGTGTCCATAGCTCAACAATGACAGGTGTATAGGTATCTCTTTGTGAAAAAAAGCTCTACGAATTTATCACCCAGAGAAGAAATATGATCGCCTCAAACAAAAATGTAACATTTTTGACACAACCTTGTTATTTTCATGGAAGTTTTGCAACTGATTTCGGCAAGCATTATTAATATGGCCAGAAAATAACTTTTTTGTGCCATGTTGCCCATCTAACAATAACATTTTACTCTCGAAACATGTTGAAGGTGATCATATTCCTTCTCTGCGAGACTCAAATATATTTACATTTGAGATATATTTTCCCCTAATTTCCCAACACTGCGCACCCTTCCATATCACATCACGGTAAACAAAATCCGCAACTTTAACACTCGTCTGCTTGAGGTATGATAAAGTCATGGTACCTCTACAAACACCACACATGCCACATATCGCTTAAGCTTGAGAAGAATATGTCCGCAAATATCTCAACTTTGCCTTAGATGTACTCACATGCATATATGCTGAATGTTTGGTCTTCAAGGCGGCCTTTTTCAGTCAACAAAAGTTCAGATGACAAACTTCCAAGCAACCAAGATGAGTATGAGTGGAGGTAAACTGAAACGAGGTTTACCTGGTGGACGTTTGTCGTCTCAACGAAATGTCTGAACGAACTAACAACAACGACGTGACTTTGATGTTTGAAATGAGATTAGCCTATAGAAGCATATGGAGAGCGAGAGAGAAACTTTGCAGTTTGCTTTAGTTATTATTGCTGATATTTTGTTGTTGCTAAATCTAAGAAAAAGAGGAAACTGCCGCACCAAAACCTACTCCAAGCCAATGATTATGGAGCAAGCCAAAGGCAAAAACGACCATTCATAAGCCGCATAGCTTTAATGAGTTAGAAAGAAATTATTAATCAACTGAGATAGGCCGTTTTTTTTATTTTGTAAGAAATCATTTGAGTTTGAAAATAAAAAAGGGGTTTGGTTGGGTATCATTGAAAATTATTTCTGAACTGAATAAATATTTCAAGAGCTTGGGAAGAGGGCATCTCAGGTCGAACTATTGTGTGTGTGTGTGATTTGCAGCATTAGATTAGGTGATGACAGATAGGTAATGCTTCATAATATTTTTTTGTACATAAAAATTTTTATTAGAACATAGCCGAATAATTAAGGGGAATTATTAAGAACGATTAGTGCGCTGGCTTATGCTCAAGACTTCCATTTACTAAAGAGTGTTGTGAGTGACCAAAATATATTGCTTTGAAATAAAACTTTAATGTCTCAGACATTGTCTTACCGACTTATTAAATTAGCCGTCTTGCAATTTGACCAAATTACAATCTGCTACTGGTAATAAATAGAAAATTTTACTTCAAATAAAACTTTTTCAAACCAAACAACATGAAAATTCGGAGTCAAAGGTCAATATATTCTATACGTCTTTCTTTGCATTGATAAAGTTTCATTTTGATTGGAAAAGATGTCATTTGAAATGGAAAAGTTGTCACATGATTTGAACAAGTTTCATTTGAATTGTCAATAAATGATGCACGATTCTATGTTTAGTTCAATGATAAGACCGAGTCCTACTGGTTCACACAAAGAAAATTTCATTAAAATTCAGCCAACGAAAATTTTTCATTGATATAACGAAACATTTTCATTAATACAATGAAAATATTCGTTAATGGTACGAAACGTTACGTTGATTACCAGAAAACTCGTTATAATAACGAAAAATTTCGTTGTATTAACAAATTTGTATCATTAGCAGACTTTTAACGGCACATTTCGTTAATATAACGAAACTTTTTCTACTAGTGTCGGGAACAATGTGTATGATACCACTATAAAGTGGAGTTTTGAGCTACTCCGAAATTTGACCTGGTTTACTTAGACGAAATTACATGTCGTTCAAATTCAATTAGACATTAATTGAATTAATTAGTTTAATAATTGAAATTAAAAAAATATTTTTTTTGTGTTATTAATAAAAACAATAATAAAGAATCATTTATTATGACAAAGTAATGCATTAAAAATAATTTAACCCTTATTCTGTACTAGTGGGTCAAATTTGTCCAAACCAATTTTATATGAATTTTATTTATTATTATAAGACTTTTATTCTAAAGTGCTTTAAACTCAACTAGCGTTGTTTAAAATACATACACCCAGAAAAAAGTGCCTTCGAAACTAAAGGAAAAATTTTTCATCCATTTTATTTCCATTAAGGTAAATTTTTGTGAAAAATAATAAAATTTACTCGTTTCAGTAAAAAAATCCTAAACTGTAAGCAGTTAGGAATAGTTCATTAACTAGAATAAGGCATGGAATTTTACTCATACTATTTTCTTCGCTGGGTATAAGAATTTACTACTGAAAAAGAAAATTTTATTCACCGATAACAAAGCATTCGTAAAAATAAACAAAAACCGAACTAAAACCGAGTTTCCTCAAAATTAGTAAAATTTCTTATAAAATGATAATTGCGACTTCCTTTATAATAGAAAGTTTTTCATACATACGAACAACACTTGGCATAGAAAAATATTTTAGTTCATTCGTACTAAGAAGTATGCAATCCTTTCAAAACTTAAGGAAACACACTTGTTAGAATATAGGAAATTTTCCTAAATTTCTATTGTCTACCTGTAATCGATACCTGTCATCGTAATTGATGTGTTTGCGCGTGGGTGTAATCGATATATTTGCGCGTCGGTTGTTTTTTAGTTGGAATCGCGTTGTTTTGGTATACGGAGAGATTGTTAAAAAATAATATGGTAAAATAATATAATAAATAACAAATAACAAATAAAATATATAAAATATTTGTTATTTTAAATTAGTGAGAAAATTTTTCGTTTTTTTTAAATAAATCTATCAATGTTCGTGATAGTGCATAAAGAAAGAAAACACCAGCAGAATAACAACCCTTTCATTTGTCTTCATTTTGGAATCTTCAATTATCAGGTAATATTCAGTGACGCTAACCTTTTGCAACAAAAATGTTTTATGATTTTTTATATTTGTAGGTATTGAAATTGTAAAAGGAGGACAAAATCGTTAGGAAGCAACTTATTAAAAGTGAAAAGTACAAGAAGAAGAAAAAGTGCGTTTTACAGTTGATAATATCACACGGAAATTGGAAATAGTGGAATAATAAACTAATATTTCAAAGAGATTCGATGCTGTTGATTCTTAATAATATATTCAATATATTAATAAAACATGTCTTTTATTGAAGATAAAATTGCTTATAGAAATAAATAAAATTGTATTTAAAAACGAAGGTAAGCAGTTCTAATTATGAAGTAAAAGTTTTACCACAAATGTGTAAGATTTGTCGAAATGAATGAAAAAATTTCAATAAAATCATTCCATATATGAATTCAAATTAGTTAAATTTTTTCATTCTGTAGTATAGTGGTATATAAATATAGGAAAATGTTATGTCTGGGTGTATACACCCAGAAAAAAGTGACCCCTTCTTTAAGTTAAAATGAACTCATTGTGAAGAAAGTTGAACTTCGTATAGCGCCAAAGCCATTTTTATATGTTTGAACGATGTGATTTTCTTAGAAATTAGGAATAATGTATTCCATATATTAGTTAACATTTTCCTATATTTATGTACCACTATACTACAGAATGAAAAAATTTAAATAATTTGAATTCATATATGGAATGATTTTATTGAAATTTTTTCATTCATTTCGACAAATCTTACACATTTGTGGTAAAACTTTTACTTCATAATTAGAACTGCTTACCTTCGTTTTTAAATACAATTTTATTTATTTCTATAAGCAATTTTATCTTCAATAAAAGACATGTTTTATTAATATATTGAATATATTTATTAAGAATCAACAGCATCGAATCTCTTTGAAATATTAGTTTATTATTCCACTATTTCCAATTTCCGTGTGATATTATCAACTGTAAAACGCACTTTTTCTTCTTCTTGTACTTTTCACTTTTAATAAGTTGCTGCCTAACGATTTTGTCCTCCTTTTACAATTTCAATACCTACAAATATAAAAAATCATAAAACATTTTTGTTGCAAAAGGTTAGCGTCACTGAATATTATCTGATAATTGAAGATTCCAAAATGAAGACAAATGAAAGGGTTGTTATTCTGCTGGTGTTTTCTTTCTTTATACACTATAACGAACATTGATAGATTTATTTAAAAAAAAAACGAAAATTTTTCTCACTAATTTAAAATAACAAATATTTTATATATTTTATTTGTTATTTATTATATTATTTTACCATATTATTTTTTAACAATCTCTCCGTATACCAAAACAACGCGATTCCAACTAAAAAACAACCGACGCGCAAATATATCGATTACACCCACTCGCAAATACATCGATTACGATGACAGGTAGACAATAGAAATTTAGGAAAATTTCCTATATTCTAACAAGTGTGTTTCCTTAAGTTTTGAAAGGATTGCATACTTCTTAGTACGAATGAACTAAAATATTTTTCTATGCCAAGTGTTGTTCGTATGTATGAAAAACTTTCTATTATAAAGGAAGTCGCAATTATCATTTTATAAGAAATTTTACTAATTTTGAGGAAACTTGGTTTTAGTTCGGTTTTTGTTTATTTTTACGAATGCTTTGTTATCGGTGAATAAAATTTTCTTTTTCAGTAGTAAATTCTTATACCCAGCGAAGAAAATAGTATGAGTAAAATTCCATGCCTTATTCTAGTTAATGAACTATTCCTAACTGCTTACAGTTTAGGATTTTTTTACTGAAACGAGTAAATTTTATTATTTTTCACAAAAATTTACCTTGATGGAAATAAAATGGATACACTATATTGATGAAATTTTTTTCCTTTAGTTTCGAAGGCACTTTTTTCTGGGTGTATATGAATAAATTTATATTGGGTATATTTGACCCACTATTACAATATGCGCTATTTTTTTAAGTACAGGATAAGGGTTAATATTATATTAGATTCAAATAAATTAATTACAATTGACCTAAATAACAAGTATATATGGACGTAAGTTCGGCCAGGCCGAATCTTATGTACCCTCCACCATGGATAGCGTAGAAACTTCTACGAAAGACTGTCATCCACAATTGAATTACTTGAGTTGTGGTATTTTAAATCGTTTTCTAAATTGTGAGTTAGTCCATACGTGGTATATATTAGACAAAAAAGTTATGTATAGGTAAGTCCACAAATAATTACGAATCGATATGGACTTTTTGCACGATTCGTAGAGAGCCAGAATTGAAATATGGGGGTCGCTTATGTGGGGGCTATATACAATTATGAACTTGATATGGACCAATTTTTGTGTGATTGGGGATCGATTTATCTGAGGGCTATATATAACTATAGACCGACATGGACCTAGTTAGGCATGGTTGTTAACGGCCATATACTAGCACAATGTACAAAATTTCAACTGACTCGGATGAAATTTGCTCCTCCAAGAGGCTCCAAAACCAAATCTCGGTATCGGTTTATATGGGAACTACATATGATTGTGGACTGATATGGACCACTTTTGGCATGGTTGTTAAATATCATATACTACCACCACGTACCAAATTTCAACCAGATCGGATGAATTTTGCTTTTCCATAAGGCACCGGAGGTCAAATCTGGGGATCGGTTTATATGGGAGCTATATATAATTATGGACTGATATGAACCAATCCCTGCGTGGTTGTTGGATACAATATACTAACATCACGTACCAAATTTCAACCGAATCGGATGAATTTTGCTCTTCCAAGGGGCCCCGGAGGTCAACTCCGGGGGTTGGTTTATATGGGGCCTATATATAATTATGGACTGATTTCGACCAATTTTTGCATGGGTGTTTGATGCCATATATTAACACCACGTACCAAATTTGAACAGAATCAGATGAATTTTGGTCTTCCAAGAGGCTTCGGAGGTCAAATCTGGTGATCGGTTTATATGGCGGCTATATATAATTATGGACCGATGTTGACCAATTTTTGCATGGTCATTAGAGACCATATACTTACACCATGTACGAAATTTCAGCCGGATCGGATGAAATTTGCTTCTCTTAGAGGCTCCGCAAGCCAAATCGGGGGATTGGTTTATATGGGGGCTATATATAATTATGGACCGATATGGATTAATTTTTCCATGGTTGTTAGAGACCATATACTAACACCATGTACCAAATTTCAGTCGGATCGGATGAAATTTGCTTCTCTTAGAGGCTCCGCAAGCTAAATCTGGGGATCGGTTTATATGGGGGCTATATATAATTATGGACCGATGGGGACCAATTTTTGCATGGTTATTAGAGACCATATACTAAAACCATGTACCAAATTTCAGCCGGATCGGATGAAATTTGCTTCTCTTAGAGGATTCGCAAGCCAAATTTGGGGGTCCGTTTATATGGGTGCTATACGTAAAAGTGGACCGATATGGCCCATTTGCAATACCATCCGACTAGAGGTGTGCACGTGAGTAATATTGTGCTCACACTCACGTCGCAGAAATCTTATTCACGCACACTCACGCACGATACTTTTTGGTAGGACTCACGGCCACGCACGCTCACGAAAAGAAAATTTATACTCACGCACACTCACACACGAAAATCTTTTAAATGTCATGACTAACGAAAAATATCGTGACTCACGAAAAATGTCGTGACTCACGAATAATTTTATGAGTGATTTGCCTATAGAACCTGACTGAAAACATGAGTATGGTTAAAATCGAGTGCGTTATAAAACTCTTACCACCTAGGATGTCACTAAAATTATAAATGAATTCAACTCGTAAGCATTTTATGTTCGTAAGCGTGATTATTTTCGTGAGCGTGTTTTTCCGAAATTCGTTACTCACGAAGATATTATTTTCGTGACTCACGATCACGCACGACATTTGGTTGGTTAATCACGCTCACGCACACTCACGCCGTTGCCGTCAGCGTGACTCACGACTCACGCGTGAGTCACGAAAATGTTCGTGAGTCACGATAATTTCGTGTCACGTGCACACCTCTACATTCGACCTACATCAATAAAACTACTTGTGCCAAGTTTCAAGCCGATAGCTTGTTCCGTTCGGAAGTTAGCGTGATTTCAACAGACGGACATGCTCAGATCGACTCAGAATTTCACCACGACCCGAAATATATATACTTTATGGGATCTTAGAGCAATATTTCGATGTGTTACAAATGGAATGACAAAGTTAATATACCCCCATCCTATTTATGGTGGAGGGTATAGTAAATAATTTAATAAAAATTATGTATTAAAAAATAGTTTTTTCTCTTTTTTTTTGTATATAATATTCTATTTAATTAAAATTGCAATTGAATGCATAAAAAATAATTTATATTATAATTAATTCAAATATATTAAGTACAATTGAACTAAATAACAAATAATTTAATAATATCTGTTTTAATATTTTATGTTATATAATATTCTATTTAATTATAACTGCAATGGAATTAAAGCAATTTTTGTTATTGTTAATTAAATTAAAATCAGCGTACGAAAACAAACAAAACAAAACGTTTCCAATTGTTTCGTTTCGTACAATCCACATGTCCAAAACGAAACAAAACGAAAACCTGACATAACGGCACTTGCCTTTCGTTTTGTATTGTTTTTGTTCGTGAGTGGAAACCAAACCTAAACTGAAAAGTACTGTGGTGCTTAGTAAAATATAGGAAACAAAACGGTACACATTAAATGCAAACGTTTCGCAAACGTTTGCTCATTCGTTAAGTCCTTACAAGAAGAAAAATCTTGAATTTTATTTTTATACCCCTCACCACTACTGTGGCATAGGGTATAATAAGTTTGTGCATTTGTATGTAACGCTTTGGTAACGATTGGTCTCAGAAAAGTCTGAAACCAATCGTTTAGTATACCGATCGTCTTAGAATGAAATTCTGAGTCGATTTAGCGATGTCCGTCCGTATATCCGTCCGTCTGACTGTATATGTAATTTTGTGTGCAAAGTACAGCTCGCAATTTAAGTCGGGTCGTTCTCAAATTTGGCACAGAATTTCACTTTGGCTCAAAAACAATCGCTATTGATTTTGAAAAAAAAATCGGTTCATATTTAGATATAGCTGCCATATATATTTTTCACCGATCTGGTCATAATTGACGTACTTATCATCGTCTTTTCTTAAAATTTCGGACAGCCAATTGATTTGCGGCTCTCGTAAAATATGCAAAATAACAGCTAAATCGATTCCGATTTAGATATAGCTCCCATATATATCTTTCGTCCGATTTGCACTTATATAGCATCAAAAGCCAGAGTCTTGCCCTGATTTGCTTCAAATTTTACTCAGGGCCTACGGTTAATAGTTCCGATTTAGATATAGCTCCCATATATATCTTTCGCCCGATATGGACTTATATGGCCCCAGAAGCCAAAGTGTTATTCTAATTTGCTTGAACTAGGAATACAATTAGTAGTGTAGTCAAGTGTGGTAAATTTTACTTAAATCGGTTCAGATTTAGATATAACTCCCATATATAGAATTCGCCCAATTTGGATTAGTATGACTACAGAGGCAAAAGTTTTACTCTGATTTACGTGAAATTTTGCAGAGGGAGTAAAATTAACATTCTAACTACGCTTGCTAAGTTTTGTTTAAGTCGGTTCAGATTTTGATATATCTCCCGAATATATCTTTCGACCGATTTAGACGTTTTACCCCTATTTACTTGAAACTTTGCATAGGGAGTAAAATTAAGGTTCTGGATATGCATGCTTATTTTGGTTGAAATCGGTTCAGATTTGGATGTAGCTCCCATACATGATTTTGATATAGCTCCCGTACATGTAACTTTTAAAGAATTTCTGTTCACATTCTTATCAGGGTGCGTATTTTTAAGATGACGCTCCAAATTACCGGCATGCCCACATAAAGTTTTATGGCAGTCTTCATTGTTACATATAAATGTTTTATTTTGATTGTCATACTCAAATAGTTGTCGTAATATATCATTTTTTGGACGCGGCATGATCGTACGAAGACACGGAGTACACTGATTTCACGTATTGGTTATGTCCCGTTGTTGTCATCGTTTCGCTCAGCAAACGTTTGCAAACGTTTTATTGCCGTTTCGTTACCGAACGAAACAACAAAACGACACAAATCCAAAGAGCACTAAAGCAATCGTTCCGTTTCGTCTCTTTAGCTTTTGAAATGTTTGTTGTTTTGTTTGTGACTACGTACAAAACGATTGACGAAAATTGAAAAGTTTGTGACTTTAAATGATACGTACCTCAATCGTTTCGTTTGTTTTCGTACACTGATTAAAATAAAGTAAACTTAATAAAATTAAAACCATTTCATTTAATTCAATTTAAAAATTAAAAGAAATAAATGTAATTTAAATTATTTTATAATTCGAGTTCTTTGCGATAAATAAAACTAACTTTTTTGGTTTTACTCTTAATGTCAATTTTAGCTCAATTTTTTATATCCTAAACATTACCACTTCTCATATATTCCACAAATGTATAAACCAATCATCTATTGCATTTCTCTAATTTTCTTTGAATTGTTTTTATGCACAATAGCGATGATAATAATTTCCCATCTTGTGTATTTTCACATCCGTAGCTGGTAAACCACCTCCCGCCTAGTAATTTGGATTATTAACAGGTCTTTGAAAAATTGTTGCTCTTCATTAAATATTCCCATTACTAACCCTATTATTTTCCACGCTTCACTTACCCAAATACGTATGATCGCAGAGCTCTAGGTTTTTGCAATGGCCTCTATATTGCTGGCTTTTGAAATCATTATAGACTCTTTGTACAGTTTAGGAAAAGGCAAAAAGACAGGCAGAAGAAAAGAATATTTGTAATTTCATTGCTTGGAATAATTACACTGAGAAAGAATGCTGATTTCAGTGCAAGTATGATGTGTGATGTGAAGAAAATGGTAGACATCAACACTGCTACCACATGGCCATGGTACCTTGCCTCCGGGTGGCATTTCATAGAACATCCACTGGCTCCAATAATGGAGTAGCATCAGTGGATGGATGATACACTCTCGAACTCATTATCAATTCAGTGAAATAATATGAAATTATTTATGTGTATTTGAGCAAAACAAAAATACGATATTACATAGAAATAGCAACGGCAACAGCAACAGCACCAGCAGCAGTAATCATTGCCATTGCCATCACGATTGCCAATACAACTGACTTTGTTTGGGATGTTGGCAATATGGCTCGATTCTGCTATTGTTGGTTGTCTGTGGCTCCAGGAAAGGCTTCCCCAATGCAGCTGGGAAACCATCACAACAATCATTGTAATTAATAATAAATACTTGGATGAGGGGTTTTTATTCTAGAACAAAAAAAAAAAAAAACAAACAATGTATTAACATTTTCTACACTGAGAGAAATTGGGTTTATGACTAGAAAAGACATAAATAAATAATAAAAAAAAAACATAAATAAATAAAAAAAATAACATAAAAATAAATGCAAGGTTGCCAAGAGAGGATAGGCAATGTCAGGAGAACTATGACAAAGCAATGAGTGGAGTATTCTGAGGTTACCCCTTCAAAATTATTAGATGTTGTCACAAACTTGAAATTTACCTCGCCATTATTCATTAGATCATCGCATGAACTTTTTAACCTACCCTTGGACTATGTTGAGAATTTTCATTTCATTTTTATACCCACCACCATAGGATGGAGGGTATATTAACTTTGTCATTCCGTTTGTAACACATCGAAATATTGCTCTAAGACCCCATAAAGCATATATATTCTGGGTCGTGGTGAAATTCTGAGTCGATCTGAGCATGTCCGTCCGTCCGTCCGTCCGTCTGTTGAAATCACGCTAACTTCCGAACGAAACAAGCTATCGACTTGAAACTTGGCACAAGTAATTATTATTGATGTAGGTCGGATGGTATTGCAAATGGGCCATATCGGTCCACTTTTACGTATAGCCCCCATATAAACGGACCCCAAAATTTGGCTTGCGAGGCCTCTAAGAGAAGCAAATTTCATCCGATCCGGTTGAAATTTGGTACATGGTGCTAGTATATGGTCTCTAACAACCATGCAAAAATTGGTCCACATCGGTCCATAATTATATATAGCCCCCATATAAACCGATCCCCCGATTTGGCTTGCGAGGCCCCTAAGAGAAGCAAATTTCATCCGATCCGGCTGAAATTTGGTACATTGTGTCAGTATATGGTCTCTAACAACCATGCAAAAATTGGTACACATCGGTCCATAATTATATATAGCCCCCATATAAACCGAACCCCGGTTTTGGCTTGCGAGGCCTCTAAGAGAAGCAAATTTCATCCGATCCGGTTGAAATTTGGTACATGGTGTTAGTATATGGTCTCTAACAACCATGCAAAAATTGGTCGACATCGGTCCATAATTATATATAGCCCCCATATAAACCGATCCCCCGATTTGGCTTGCGAGGCCTCTAAGAGAAGCAAATTTCATCCGATCCGTCTGAAATTTGGTACATGGTGTAAATATATGGTCTCTAACAACCATGAAAAAATTGGTCCACATCGGCCCATAGTTATATATAGCCCCCATATAAACCGATCCCCCGATTTGGCTTGCGAGGCCTCTAAGAGAAGCAAATTTCATCCGATCCGTCTGAAATTTGGTACATGGTGTAAATATATGGTCTCTAACAACCATGCAAAAATTGGTCCACATCGGTTCATAATTATATATAGCCCCCATATAAACCGATCACCAGATTTGACCTCCGGAACCTCTTGGAAGACCAAAATTCATCTGATTCAGTTGAAATTTGGTACGTGGTGTTAATATATGGCCTCAAACTCCCATGCAAAAATTGGCCGATATCGGTCCATAATTATATATAGGCCCCATATAAACCGATCCCCAGATTTGACTTCCAGAGCCCCTTGGAAGAGCAAAATTCTTCCCATTCGGTTGGAATTTGGTACGTGATGTTAGTATATGGTATCCAACAACCATGCAGGAATTGGTTCCTATCAGTCCATAATTATATATAGCTCCCATATAAACCGGTCCCCAGATTTGACCTCCGGTGCCTTTTGGAGAAGCAAAATTCATCCGATCTGCTTGAAATTTGGTACGTGGTGGTAGTATATGATATTTAACAACCATGCCAAAAGTGGTCCATATCAGTCCATAATCGTATAATCCGAGTGAGTTGAAATTTGGTACATTATTAACTAGGTCCATATCGGTCTATAGTTATATATGACCCTCAGATAAATCGATCCCCAATCACACAAAAATTAGTCCATATCAAGTTCATAATTGTATATGGCCCCCATATAAGCGACCCCCATATTTCAATTCTGGCTCTCTACGTACAAAAAGTCCATATCGATTCGTAATTATTTGTAGACTTAACTATACATAACTTTTTTGTCTAATATATACCACGTATGGACTAAATCACAACTTAGAAAACGATGTTAAGAAGTTTTAAGATACCACAACCCAAGTAATTCGATTGTGGATGATAGTCTTTCGTAGAAGTTTCTACGCAATCCATGGTGGTGGGTACATAAGATTCGGCCTGGCCGAACTTGCGGCCGTATATACTTGTTTTTTTTTTTCAAATGATCTGTATAAATTTTTGTAATCCCTTTAGCAATTTTATGGTATAATGAGAGTAATAGAAAAATCGAGTTCTCTCTTACCGAAGAGTGGTGTTGAAAAGTCGTAAGCCTACTGTAGAAAACCAAATTTTGAATAGAAGAAATCTTGAACATTTTTTAATTTTGTTTGACAGAATTCGCTGTGAGTTTCTGCAGAAATTTGTGAAAGTTTTCCCATGGTCAAGCCTATTTTGGTGAGTGTGCAAAATACCTTGGGGTTATATTGGACAGGAGACTGAACTTAAAGCTAAGAAAGGACGAGAAAATCCACGATTACCCTGTATTCGTGCAAAAGGCAATAGGGAAAATGTGGGGACTAAAACCGAAAATTATGAAAATTCCTAAGAATTGAAACTTCTTCGCACATACCATACTTTGCCACAGTCGCAAACCTTAAAAAGTTTGATACAGACCATCTCTGGGTATATAATCCCTATTATCATCAAACAGAATGAGTTGATATAAAACATCACAAATGTTTTAATGTGCCGAATCTAAGACAGAAGCCAGTCACTCTCATATGTGGTAATAGTCTGAAATTAAAATTTTTTCCATGTACCCACCATCTTGTGGCATATTAACAAAACCCATTTTGAAATTATTATGAAATAAACGATTTTTAGATAAATAATTGCAAAACATACAAATTGAAAATTTCTCTGCTATATTCTTTGGAACCATATTCCAGGTTTTGCTTTCCTACTGTCGATTCCAGCATTACCGAGATGATGATGGCTTACGACCTGTTCATAATCGTTTTGTGGTATGTGCCATCATCTATCCAGCGACATGATTTAGTTCTATTTTATTGAATAAACAAAATGGATGGGGGCATTGCAAACCGAACCATTTGCCAGTTAGACATATAGTAGTTAGACTCTCGTGAAGGTATTAAATGGAAAATATTCTTCTTGCTCTTGTGTTGGTTGTTGAGATTCATTCAGCCATACAA